>NC_064618.1:819693399-820006565 GCF_023898315.1 Schistocerca nitens
CCATGTTGTGAAGAAGCCAGTAAAATCAAGTATGGTATGTTCAGCTGCATGTTGTGCCACAGGTTGGCCCACTTTCCTCCTGGCCATAGTTTGGCAGTTTGCCATTCATCCTGACAGACAGCTAGTTTGTAGGCTGGGTTGGAGATAAGGAATTCCTGTGAGGTGACCAGGGGATGGTTGAGTGGGAAGGGTTAAGATCATGGCTGGATGTTCATATGAACTTTCCACTGCGGAGATCTGGAGAAGGAGAGTAGATCTTCGACAAGTCCATCATGGTTAAATTTGGGTGTATGGCTGAAGGTGAACTACTCTCTCTCTCTCTCTCTCTCTCCCCCAATCCTTGCAACGGAAACACTTCTTTGCCACCAATCCCTTTGACCAATGCCAACCTAATCCAGCACTGAACTGTGCCTCTCCCAGTTCTTACGGCCATACAACCATGATTCTCCCCCTCCCATCTAATCCACCCCCCAATCGTCTTAGATGAGTTCACTATCTCCAACCTGGCCTCATCATCTGTCCCCAGTTCCCTCCCTAAGAAAAAACAACCTTTCAGCAGAAGGAAGGACAGCCGTACACAGCCTCAAAAAAGGTTCACCCATTTTCATTACGAATCACAGTGACTACATGGCAGAAGACCTCTGTCAATTAGCTGACTCTTGCACCTATAAACTCTGCCAGATGTCCAACATAATATTGACCCTTCTCAGAAACTCTTCCCTGAATCCATTTCCCTCCTCACCCCTATAACACCCCTCACACTCAGTTTATACATGCTCCTCAAAATCCACAAACCCAACGATCCTGGACACCTCATTGTAACTGGTTACACTGCCGCTACTGAAAGAATCATTGACCATCATTGACCAACACCTCCAACCAATTGCCAAAAATCTAGCCTCGCTCACCAAAGATACCAACCACTCCCTTCACCAGCTCTCCACCATCCCAACCCCTTTATCTCCTGGCCCTCTAATGTCACTATTCAAATGGTTCAAATGGCTCTGAGCACTATGGGACTTAACATCTGAGGTCACCAGTCCCCTAGAACTTAGAACTACTTAAACCTAACTAACCTAAGGGCATCACACACATCCATGCCCGAGGCAGGATTTGAACCTGCGGCCATAGTGGTCACGTGGTTCCAGACTGAAGCGCCTAGAACCTCTCGGCCACACTGGCCAGCTGACACTATTGATACCACTTCCCTACACATCAACATCCCTCATGAACGTGGTCTTACTGGTATTCAACACTACCTTTCCCATCATCCTTCACACTCCAAACCTACTACCTCATTGCTCATACACCTTACTAGCATTATCCTAACAGACAACTACATCCCCTTTGAAGGAAAGGTACACAAACTTACCTGTGGCACAGCCGCAGGCACCCAGATGGCCCCCTACTACGTCAACCTGTTTGTGGCTCATCTAGAAGAAACCTTCCTAGCCTTCCAAAATCCCAAACCCCTGTTCTGGTTCAGTTTCATTGATGATATCTTCATGATCTGGACACAGGGATGAAACACTTTGCCCTCATTGCTTCACAACCACAAAACCTTAGCCCATCCACTTCACTTATTCCTCCTCAGCCGAGCATACTATTGTCCTAAACATTGACCTCAACCTGTCTGATGACTCCATATATAAATATCTGTTCATATCAAGCCTTCTATCAACAGTACCTGTCATACCTTCCATATAGAAAAATCTCTCCTATTTGTTGAGGCTACAAATGGATAAAACATCTGCATTGACAAGCAACTCCTTACCCAGTATGCTAAAGGTCTTACTGTGGCCTTCATAGGGAGGCCTTTCCCCTTAAACCTAGTCTGCAAATATATTTCCTGTGCCATATTCACATATACCTTTAATTGTCTGATCACCCCTATGAACATCTGCATAAGAACACCATGATTTATGCACAATATCACCTCCAACCACAATAACTTAACCATATCATTCACCAATGCTTGTCTAAATATCAGCATGGCCAGAAATGAGGAACATCCTATCCACATTCCTTCTCAGTTCCCCCAAAGTGGTATTCTGCCATCTGTCCAATTTACAACATATCCTAGTCCTTCCTTACACCTTACCAACTCCCAAACTCTTTCCACATTGACCATACCCCTGTAGCTGACTCAGGTGCAAGGTTTGCAAGCAGCACATCCTGCTCCAGTCATATCAATAGCATATCTTATACTATCAGGGGCAGAGTTGTCTGTGAAAGCAGTCATATCACATACAAACTCTGCTGTAACTTCGGAACAACATTTTATGTGGGCATGAACATGGATCAGTTGCTCATCCATCTGAAAGGTCACCTGATACATTGCCAAAAAGTGGAACTGATCATCCAGAGGCAGAACACACTACTGAGCACAACATGCTTGATGTCAATGTCTGCTTCATACTACATGCTATCTGGTTCCTTCCATCAAGAGCAGTTTCTCTAAGTTACATAATTGGGTACTATCCTTGCAACACATATATTAATCCTCTTGGCCTCACATAGTACTAGACCCTTTTAACACACACACCTCCACCCTTCCCACCTGACTTTAGCTTTGTCATCCTCTTCCCTCGTTCAATCTCTCCCTCTCAGTCAACACCACTATGACATTGCATGCTGCTTACAACTGCCCTGTGTGTTTACCACCTCTCCCTCCCAGCTGTCAGCCGCTCTTCCCTCCCAAGCTCCTCCTTTTTCCCCTTAACATAATCAAGTTGACATGCTGGTGTGTATGTGTGTGTTGTGTTAGCTCTGGAGATGGATTCAGCTGAAAGCCAAGCAAGGTTCTCAGTCTTGTTTATGTGCTTGCAGATGACTAAACATCTTGACTATATACTGAGCTGTTACCTTTAATCCTTCCATTATTTACAGTTAGTTTTTTTTTTCTTTTTTTAGGAAAGGCCTCATTAATAGCAGACTTTACAAATTATATAATACTGCCAGGTGCAGTAACTGTAATTTAGAAAAATGGGTTGTAATTTGGATTGAAAACGCAACACAGACTTACTTGTTTCTTACTGCTGTCACTCTTTCCATAATCTTTTCCTTCTTTGATGTCTGCTTTTTTGAGGTACATTGCTATCAACCAGAAAAAAGATACAATGTTAGTAACATTCAATAATATTCTTACCTCAGAGGATGAGGCCAATTTTAAACTGTATTTCAAGTTTTTTAACTATTGACATATCAGTGTGACAGTTTGCTGTTTAGTCATAATGTTTGAATTTGATGCAGTAGTCAATTCAACATAGTGTCTCTCTTGTTGTATATTAACCCATTTACTGTGTTACAACTGGTTTTGTTTGTTTAACATCATCAGATTGCCCAACTGTGCTTAAATCATGACACAAGTAGTCTGTTTGTCATATGTAACATTACAGGCCAAACAAAAAAACACTGATTACAAACATTCTGCCTATCCCCTGGCAGAAGTACTGTGCAAGACACAGCATGTTGCGTACAGTCCTCACAGTCCTTACAGGAGTGATACACAGGATTTGTAGTACATTCTGTGGTTTTACATATCACTCTGACAGAGAATGAATAATGCTTGCGAATTATAAAATATATAATGATTTAGTAATGAAAAATCCAGGATGCAGTGTAACAATGCTATGAAAAGGATAGTTGCTACTCAACACCTACCCGAGATGCTGAGTCACAGATAGGTACAATAAAAAGAGTGTCACAAAAGGAGCTTCTGGGCAACAAGGCCTTTGTAAAAAAAATAGACACACACACACACACACACACACACACACACACACACACACACACATGCAAATACAGCACAACTCACACACACACACATGACTGAACTCTCTGTCAGCAGAAGTCTGGCTTCAGTTGCCAGAGACTGTGGTCATGTATATGTGGGTTGTGTTTGAATGTGTGTGTGTGTGTGTGTGTGTTTGTTTTTGACAAAGGCCTTGTTGGCAAATAGTAATTTTGTGACAGTCCTTTTGTTGTGCCTATCTGCGACTCAGCACCTCCACTATATGGTGAGTAGCAACTATCCTTTTTATAATACTGACATAATGATTTGATATTTAGGAGAGCACAACTGTTGTGCAGTTTTACTATGTACATCTGTGTGTGGGATGCAGTTTCTTCACGGTGGGGAAATGGTTGCTTTTGACTCCACATGATGAAATACCTACATGGGCACTTGAGCATGTTCTACGCATCAAAGTGCTAGGTTGGAGTAGCGTGGCAAGCCCAGAATAAATGTCTTCAGTGTAACAGTGATGGAAAGGATCTGTGAAGAAACAGCAGAACATTGTAAAATCTGATTCATGATACTCATATGTCATATCTAGAGAGAAATTGATAGGCGATGTTCCTGTATCAAGAAAGTTTCGTGCAGAAGAACTTCTTTTATGGTTATTGAAGAATATACATAGATTGTTGTTGAAGAAACTCTTTTTATATATTTATGAAAATTTAATGTTATCTTGAAAACCCTTTCTTCCAGCATCATTGAAGACTGTAGCAGAAAAGGAGTCGAAAGATTTGCACAATAATGGTCAAGATATAATCAAAATATCAATACACAAAAAATGAATATTTTAAAAACAAGTAACATAACAGGAGCATTGCATCCTGGTGCCCTGGTGATATGATCTGGAATAATTAATGCTATAACTGTATCAAACTGTTAATAACAATTGGAAGTTGTAAAGTAATCCAGTACAACTTGAAATTTTAATAGGAGTTTTATTGGCAAGTTATCATTGTCGTTATTGACAACTGAGTAAGCAATGCAACATTATGAAGAAATGAGCAGGTACGTACATGCACAGAAAGTCAAACATTTAAGAAAAAATAATTTTGTTGATATGCGACAATCAAAAGTTTTTAGCAAAGGATCAATCATAGAATATTAATAAGTCATTGAATAGGGAGATTGGTGGCCAGCAACTGAGCTTACCAGCAACTATCAGAATCAATGGCAGCTGCTGACCAACCTACAACAATCCAGTTTCACCACATGTAGTGACCTGGTTTGCCTTCAGCAACTTGACACAGTGAGCTACGTGACTAATTCTGGTGAATTCCAATGCTGTCTACTATTATGGAGGAGCATTTAAAAGATATTTTTAAAATATTTTTTAAAGAACTGGATGATATGTTAGAGGGCAGTAATGCTGACTTAAAAGCAGATCTAAAGAAGTTTTATATGAAAACAAATGAGAAGGGTGCTAAATTAAATACTAAGTTACATAAAACAAATGATAAAATAGGTGAAACGAACTCTGACTTAAATGAAAAAATATAGACCCAGGTTGTTGTGGTTGAGCAGGCTACTGCTGAAACAGATTTCAAGTTAGATATCACTAATAACAAGATAGATCAACACATTGCTGACTCACATCAGGAAAAACTAGAAACAAACACTAATTATCTGAATCACAGTTCCCATTTCAACTTTATAACAGGATAGTTACATTCTGAAATTATTAAGCAGTGTGACTAAGTGAGTAATGATATTAATAAGCAGTTTAAAGATGTAAATCAAGATTTCAAGCAGACAATAGATTTTACTGAACAAAAATCTACTAACAATATTATGAAGAGGAAAGTTGCTACTCACCATATAGTGGAGATGCTGAGTCGCAAATAAACACAACAAAAACACTGTTCCAAATAAAGTTTTCGGCCTGTAAGGCCTTCGTCAAAAATAGATCACACACTCATGCAAACGCAGCTCACACACATGGCTGCAGTCTAAGGCAACTGTACCCACACTGTAGTGTTTGTGTGTGTGTGTTTGTAAGGCAACTGTACCCACACTGTAGTGTGTGTGTGTGTGTGTGGAAGGGGGGGGGGGGTGTGTCTGTCATTTATTTTTAACTAAGGCTTGTTTGGCCAAAAGCTTTGTTTGAAAGTCTTTTTGTTGTGCCTGTCTGCAACTCAGCATCTCTGCTATATGGTGAGTAGTAACTTTCCTTCTCATAATATTGTTACATTCCATCCTGAATTTTCCAAAAATTTACTAAGGTACATAAACAGATCTCAGACAGTACAATTTGACTAAATGTTTTGGTGCAAAATGAAGACTAAGACGTAATTGTGATCTCAGGCTCTACTCTTACAACGGTGGAGGAAAGTGTTGATATTTACAGTGAACAAAAGCTTTATCAAAATATTATGTTATCTGTTGAAGTGCCCCTTTTGTCAGGTATTGTAGCTGAACATCCTGTTTGGGTGGAGATTATTTAATTTTAACAATTTAGAAGTAGATGCATAAATTTTCATTGTCTATTAACATTTGATGGCAGTTTACACAAAATGCCTCATAGTTTTGTAAGACTGTGTATTTATAACTTAATTTTTTTTTTCATCAGTCTACTGACTGGTTTGATGCGGCCCGCCACAAATTCCTTTCCTGTGCTAACCTCTTCATCTCAATTATTTGCTTGACGTATTCCAATCTCTGTCTTCCTCTACAGTTTTTGCCCTCTACAGCTTCCTCTAGTACCCTCTAGTACCATGGAAGTCATTCCCTCATGTCTTAGCAGATGTCCTATCATCCTATCCCTTCTCCTTATCAGTGTTTTCCACATATTCCTTTCCTCTCCGATTCTGCGTAGAACCTCCTCATTCCTTACCTTATCAGTCCACCTAATTTTCAACATTCGTCTATAGCACCACATCTCAAATGCTTCGAATCTCTTCTGTTCCAGTTTTCCCACAGTCCATGTTTCACTACCATACAATGCTGTACTCCAAACGTACATCCTCAGAAATTTCTTCCTCAAATTAAGGCCGGTATTTGATATTAGTAGACTTCTCTTGGCCAGAAATGCCTTTTTTGCCATAGCGAGTCTGCTTTTGATGTCCTCCTTGCTCTGTCTGTCATTGGTTATTTTACTGCCTAGGTAACAGAATTCCTTAACTTCATTGACTTCGTGACCATCAATCCTGATGTTAAGTTTCTCCCTGTTCTCATTTCTACTACTTCTCATTACCTTCGTCTTTCTCCGATTTACTCTCAAACCATACTGTGTACTCATTAGACTGTTCATTCCGTTCAGCAGATCATTTAATTCTTCTTTACTTTCACTCAGGATAGCAATGTCATCAGCGAATCTCGAACAGCTTGCACCATTTTATATTGTCGAACGCTTTTTCCAGGTCGACAAATCCTATGAAAATGTCTTGATTTTTCTTTAGCCTTGCTTCCATTATTAGCTGTAATGTCAGAATTGCCTCTCTCGTCCCTTTACTTTTCCTAAAGCCAAACTGATCGTCACCTAGCGCATTCTCAATTTTCTTTTCCATTCTTCTGTATATTATTCTTGTAAGCAGCTTCGATGCATGAGCTGTTAAGCTGATTGTGCGATAATTCTCACACTTGTCAGCTCTTGCCGTCTTCGGAATTGTGTGGATGATGCTTTTCCGAGAGTCAGATGGTATGTCGCCAGACTCATATATTCTACACACCAATGTGAATAGTCGTTTTGTTGCCACTTCCCCCAATAATTTTAGAAATTCTGATGGAATGTTATCTATCCCTTCTGCCTTATTTGACTGTAAGTACTCCAAAGCTCTTTTAAATTCCGACTCTAATACTGGATCCCCTATCTCTTCTAAATCGACTCCTGTTTCTTCTTCTATCACATCAGACAAATCTTCACCCTCATAGAGGCTTTCAGTGTATTCTTTCCACCTATCTGCTCTCTCCTCTGCATTTAACAGTGGAATTCCCATTGCACTCTTAATGTTACCACCGTTGCTTTTAATGTCACCAAAGGTTGTTTTGACTTTCCTGTATGCTGAGTCTGTCCTTCCGACAATCATATCTTTTTCGATGTCTTCACATTTTTCCTGCAGCCATTTCGTCTTAGCTTCCCTGCACTTCCTATTTATTTCATTCCTCAGCGACTTGTATTTCTGTATTCCTGATTTTCCCGGAACATGTTTGTACTTCCTCCTTTCATCAATCAACTGAAGTATTTCTTCTGTTACCCATGGTTTCTTCGCAGCTACCTTCTTTGTACCTATGTTTTCCTTCCCAACTTCTGCGATGGCCCTTTTTAGAGATGTCCATTCCTCTTCAACTGTACTGCCTACTGCGCTATTCCTTATTGCTGTATCTATAGCGTTAGAGAACTTCAAACGTATCTCGTCATTCCTTAGTACTTCCGTATCCCACTTCTTTGCGTATTGATTCTTCCTGACTAATGTCTTGAACTTCAGCCTACTCTTCATCACTACTATATTGTGATCTGAGTCTATATCTGCTCCTGGGTATGCCTTACAATCCAGTATCTGATTTCGGAATCTCTGTCTGACCATGATGTAATCTAATTGAAATCTTCCCATATCTCCCAGCCTTTTCCAAGTATACCTCCTCCTCTTGTGATTCTTGAACAGGGTATTTGCTATTACTAGCTGAAACTTGTTACAGAACTCAATTAGTCTTTCTCCTCTTTCATTCCTCGTCCCAAGCCCATATTCTCCTGTAACCTTTTCTTCTACTCCTTCCCCTACAACTGCATTCCAGTCGCCCATGACTATTAGATTTTTGTCCCCCTTTACATACTGCATTACCCTTTCAATATCCTCATACACTTTCTCTATCTGTTCATCTTCAGCTTGCGACGTTGGCGGGTATACCTGAACTATCGTTGTCGGTGTTGGTCTGCTGTCGATTCTGATTAGAACAACCCGGTCACTGAACTGTTCACAGTAACACACCCTCTGCCCTACCTTCCTATTCATAACGAATCCTACACCTGTTATACCATGTTCTGCTGCTGTTGATATTACCCGATACTCATCTGACCAGAAATCCTTGTCTTCCTTCCACTTCAATTCACTGACCCCTACTATATCTAAATTGAGCCTTTGCATTTCCCTTTTCAGATTTTCTAGTTTCCCTACCACGTTCAAGCTTCTGGCATTCCACGCCCCGACTCGTAGAACATTATCCTTTTGTTGATTATTCAATCTTTTTCTCATGGTAACCTCCCCCTTGGCAGTCCCCTCCCGGAGATCCGAATGGGGGACTATTCCGGAATCTTTTGCCAATGGAGAGATCATCATGACACTTCTTCAATTACAGGCCACATGTCCTGTGGATACACATTACGTGTCTTTAATGCAGAGGTTTCCATTGCCTTCTGCATCCTCATGTCGTTGATCATTGCTGATTCTTCCGCCTTTAGGGGCAATTTCCCACCCCTAGGACAAGAGAGTGCCCTGAACCTCTATCCGCTCCTCCGCCCTCTTTGGCAAGGCCGTTGGCAGAATGAGGCTGACTTCTTATGCTGGAAGTCTTCGGCCGCCAATGCTGATTATTTATCAAAATTTAGGCAGTGGCGGGGATCGAACCCGGGACCGAAGACGTTTTGATTATGAATCAAAGACGCTACCCCTAGACCATGGGTCCAAATGAATTATCCAGCAGTGTGGTTTGCCCTCAGCAATGATGTCAGCCAGTGGCATCATTACTTAATAATAATGTTAAATGAGGAGACTGCTAACAAAAGGAAAAGAATACAGCTTGACTGTACAGTTGTGGCAGCATAACATCTCTAACATGGTAAATGGAGGATTCCTGCCCCACTAGGCAGTGGGAGTTGATATTCTCTGTTTGATTGTAATGCTTACATGTGTTATGTATATCTGCTTAGTTATAAATATTGTGGAAATCATACCTCTATGCTGTGTCACTGTTCTGCTATCACACTGCTGGTACCCAATTTCCCAAAGTGGTGACCCCAAAATTTGCATGAAGCACCATGATTTTGCTGTTAAGTCAAAAATCTGCCACATCAGTTACACCATTGAGAATGCTGCCATTACAAATGGTATGACCTCATCATTTCTTCAGCAACGTCAACAACATCTCTCAACAGGTGCTCATGAATTCCATGAACAATCCATATGCGAAATCACCTACTATATGTGAAGGCTTAGATGATACTACAGTGCAAAATTATGCAGCCACAACCTCTTCATCATTCATTGCATCTTTGGACTAACCTCACATCACCACTGATGCCAAGTAGTGAACTGTGCCATGAAAAGTTTCGAATTTACCAAGTGACTTCACAATAAACATTCCAGATTTGACCCCAAGTGAATCTATTCCTGGTATTTCAAACAAAAGCACGCACAGAGTCACAATAAACAAAGGATGCCTGATTCCAAAACAAATTTTAATCTAAGTGCCTTCGACTTTCTCACAGCACAAAACATTGTGTGACTAAACACATGTTCCACAAGATAGATTATGACGTCACTCTTATCCCAGCTGCCACAACCGACTTGCTTCCGGACCAGCACCATGCTTTGTATATGGACTACGAGAACGTTTTTCACGACCTCACTTCAACAACGTCAGATACCACTGCTTTCTGGCTTGAATGATGTCACACCCACATCAGCCGCATGTTGAATAACTGCACATCCAAAATAAACTCCATGAGACACAGACAGTGCTACTGGATAACAAATGGACCACACCTCCCTTTTTTATGGTGTCAGGACCTCACGCACACTCTCACAAATATTTTTCACCATCTGAGACATCTGTCATAGGGAAAGTCATACCTACTGCACTGGCCCCACAACTTCACTCGAAAGCACGGCTGTTCTTCAAACAGCCACCCGAGTCTATGCACATCACTACTTGATATAGACACCTCCCATGCCGCATCATAACCTGCTTCATTGTGCTCATTTTGAGCCACATTTCTTTTCCGTCTTGCACATCAACTCTCCCGTGTCTCCCACTCCAGGTCACACCCACCTCACAATGGTACATCAACTCTCCCATGTCTCCCACTCCAGGCCACACCCACCTCACAATGGTGCCTTACAACCAAACCACTGAGAGTCATCTTACCATCCACCACAATCCAAAACTACCATTGTTCCAAATGAATTATCCAGCAGTGTGGTTTGCCCTCAGCAATGATGTCAGCCAGTGCCATCATTGGGGATGACAAGAAGTTCACCACTCTTCTTAATCACCACAGATACAGTGTGGATCCTCGTGGCAACTTGATTTTGGACATTTTGGCTTCTCACAGGTACGAAACTGCCAAGACACTAGTAATGTAATGACTAACATGGATGAGAGCAGCAGCTGCATCTCATCGTCAACCAGACTAATTTGGACAACAGCACTACATCTTTGCTCTGTCACCACTTGCAAGTTCTGATTGACCCAACACTATTGCCTGACCACTCACTATGGGCACGTTGGCTTCTAAAACAGCCAGAGAACATCCAAACAGAGATGCTAGCTAAGGATGCACCACTGGAGTTTAAACTTCGGCTTTCCAACAGGATGAAGGCATAGTCACAACACCACATTGTAATCAACAACGAACAGCACTAAACTGTTGTCGACATGCCTGCACTGAAACCAATTTTGTAGATGAAAGGCACCTATAATGATGGCCAAAGTTGTCGCCCTCCCAGCTGGCCACTGCCCCAACTCGTGAGTGTAAACAAAATGCATGCCAACAAAGTGCATTGGCTGCTTCCATGCCCACCACACAATGCTACGGTTAGTTCCACACCAGGGCAGGATGTACAGTGCTGCAGACAACCCTGCGTCCATCCAGGCTAGAACACCGACCTGACATAGGTACACCAGGGTACTATTCATTAACAAGATGTCTCTGTACATCACAACATAACAGCAACAATGCAGCGTTTGATGGGGCAGATGGTCGCTGACTATTCGTCCACGATAGGTGTCTGCACATATATTTCCTCTTTGATACCACGGCCAATGTAAGCTATCTACCACCTGCTCTCATGCTGCTGTATTGTCGCCATCGCACTGCAAGTGCATGTGGTCAGTGACACTGTAATCACAGTTGCTGGAACTGCAGACATCAGGCTCGACCTCAGCACGTATATGCAAATACCATGGACATGCCTAGTGACAGAGACAGTTGAACCAGCACTACCAAAAACTGCCAGATTTAAATCACACCCTACAATTACAATGGGGTGGCCAGCAGTTGAACCATGGTGTGGTCAGTGATACAATGCCTGCTGGCACTGCAACACCCTGTCATGCTGCTGCCACTCGACACACCACTGAACCCAAAGCTACAAAGTGAAGCACTTTTAAACAAGCTATGCTTAAGGGCAGCTGAGTACTCATCAGTACGTTATGACAATGGGGTCACACACATCACCAATGTACAGCTATGGAGATGAATTGTGGCTGCCACTACATCACTACATGCAGCTTAGTAGCGTTTCGACAACCTTTGTCATCTTGACGCTGATCACTACTGTGGTGCTGCTACTATAGATACTTTTCAGGTTAGTACAGTGTCAGAACCCCTTCCTGAGAGCACTCCTAAGACAATGCAGTGTGACGTTAATAGTGACGGTAAATCTTGTCATGCCCCACTTTCTGGACTCACGCCATGTTCCCCCATTAAACCACATGCAATCTGTACCATGCAGGACAGTACAGTCCACCACATTACAACCACACCATGTCCTCCTGTCTATCACCTAGCTTCCCACAAACTGAAAGCAGCTAAAGCTGCAGTGAACAACTTTTGCAAGCTGGCATAGCCAGGCCATCAGACAGTGCTTGTGCCTCCACAGTTAAACTAGTCCCTAAAAAGTATTGCATTTGGTGTGTGTGTAGCTACTACCACAACCTCAATGCCTGTAAAATCATGGCTTGTAGAAAATAAACTAGGCTAACTCTAAATCACAGTAAGACTCAGTTTTTACAGTTTCTAACACACAATTCAACAAAACTTGACATTTTAATTTCACAGAATGAGCATATGATAAGTGAAACTGAACAGTTCAAATTTCTAGGTGTTCAGATAGATAGTAAGCTGTCGTGGAAAGCCCACGTTCAGGATCTTGTTCAAAGACTTAATACTGCCATTCTTACTATTCAAACGGTATCAGAAGTGAGTGATCGTTCGACACGAAAATTAGTCTACTTTGCTATTTTCATTCACTATTGTTGTATGGTATTATATTTTGGGGTAACTTTTCACATTCTAAAACGATATTTTTGGCTCAGAAATGGGTGGTTCAGGGAATAAGTGGTGTGAGTTTACGAACCTTTTGTCGACCTCTGTTCACGAGTCTGGGTATTTTGACATTGGCCTCTCGATATGTATATTCCTTATTGTCGTTTCTTGTTACCAATATTAGTTTATTCCCAAGAATAAGCAGCATTCACTCGGTTAATACTCGGCAGAAATCAAACCTGCATTTGGATTGGGCTTCATTATCTCTTGTGCAAAAATGTGTGCAGTATACTGCTGCATCCATTTTCAATAAGCTGCCACTTGAATTCAAAAATCTTAGCAGTAATCCACGTGCTTTTAAATCAAAACAGAAGAGTTTCCTCATGGGTCACTCCTTCTATTCTGTTGAGGAGTTCCTTGAAAAATTAAGCTGATTTTTATTGTATTGCTGATAGCGTTTACTGAAACTTATGGACTGACTTTTTTTAAGGTTCGTGAACATTTATTTTTATCTGTTATTACGTTTATGTTGTAATTTCATGTACTGACACATTCCATGACTGTGAAGATTTGCTCCTCAATTTGGTCCTACGGAACTTGATGAGTAAATAAATAAATAAAACACTTCTGAGACTACTTTATCATCTGCTAATGCCACTGGCAGCAACCTGTTGGCCACACAGTCGACTTCGCTTTTTGGGCGTTCCCTGCACACCTTGCTAACTATGACACGTCTTCCAGTCCATCCACCATCACAAAGACACTTACATCACCTCAGTCAGACAGATGACACCCTGCTGCAGCCTCTGTTCATGTGCTCTGCAATACGGGGCGCTGGGGCTCTGTGGCGATGTAGTGTCTCTGGGTCGGTAAATGGAGAATTACTGTCCCATGATGCAGTGGGAACTATTATGCTTATAACAGATACACACGTTGCATACATGTGCTTACTAATAAACAGTGTGGAACTCGTATCTCTGTGTTGTGTCACTATTCTGCTATCACACTACCAGTACCCCATTTCCCACAAACTTAAGTTTAAATTGTATCTCGAGACCAATGATGAGTTTAAATAGTTATGGAGAATCAAGAAGAACCAAAAAGGGAGATTTGAGGTACAAAGTAGGTGGCCTTTGAAACATAACAGCCCATTAAGACCTATTTAAAACGAACATTTCCCAGTCTCATTCAGGATCGCACATGTAAACAAAATACGTAACTCGCCTAGAAAAACTTATAACTGAAATAATAACTGTTTAATCTATTTCAGTTCAAAGTGTAGAAGCTCTGTAAATGAAGGGAATAATTGCCACAATGGGAGTCTCTAGTAATTAATAAAAAATATAAATTTATTATTGCAATTTCTTATTTGAGAGTTTATTCTCAAATGAAATAACAGACATGTACTAATATCATAGTGTACTTACTGTCCTGAGCAGTCATATGTTTATATATGTATTTTCAATTTTTATGTGTAAATTTTAATTGCTAATTAATCAAAAAACGATTTTAAACAATGTCAAGGATTGTTAAGAAATTATAGTGACTGCCATGTTGGCAGAGTGAGTCAGTCTGGTTTTGGATTTTAGACAGAAAGCATGTAGTTTGTTGTGCATGATTTATTTCATTATTGTAAGTATATTACAACTTGTTTCAGATTTGTCAAGATGCTTTTAATTAATTTGAGATTATAATAAATGTTCAGTGGTAACAAAAAACAGGATTAATTATTTAAAAAATAACTTTATTTTTTTTACAGATACTGTTTCAGAACTTATGCTGTGACAGATTGCCAGATACTATGAGTGAAACAACTCCTAAGAATGTTATAATTGGTGGAGGAGCTGGGATTCAGTGTAAATCTGTAAACTAATCTTGTATTTTCTTTCAGAGTTAACCTGCTTGTTAAAATAATATTCCATTTTTACAAGAACAGGACAAAGAAGAACGTAACACTACAAAGTATATGTGAAAACGCAACTTGGAGAACCGACTGTTTGTAAGTACAAAATTTATTTCAATTTTTACTTTTGGAAACTGTTTTTTGTCTGCTTTGTCATTATGGAGGATAATAGAGAGGTTAACAACAATAGGCAAGTTGATGATAATGGGGAGGTTAATGGAAATTTGGAGTACAGCATAGGTATTACTGCTAATAATGTAGTTAATCGGGAAAATGAAATTGGAGAGGATAATGACCGTAGTAGTGTATGTACACCCTTTCGTGGATTTTAACCTAATGAATCAGCCTTGGATAGGTTAGTTCAACTTATAGAAGAACAAAAAAGATAGATGGAAGAACAGAAAAAGACAACTGAAAAATTGTTTGATGAACATAAAACTGTTTTTGATCAGAAGCTTGACTCTATCGGTAAAAAGTTAGACAACCAAGGAACCCAAATTCGCGAGACAAAAGAGAGTTTAGAAAAATGTTGGGAGAAAAGTAGACGAAAATTCCAGAAACATGTTGACTATAGAGGGGGAAGTTATTACCTTAAAACCGGAAAACCAAAAATTCGAAAGCAGGCTAGATTCTGTGGAAAATTTCAAAAAAGTTGCCACTATAGAAGTGTTATAATTGAAAAAACTCATCAAAGACTTCGTAAAGAAATTCACAGAAGCGGATCAAAATATACAAAATTTCACTAAAATTGCAAATGATAATTTCGCAGAGTTAAAAGAAGACGTAGACACTCGTTTAGGTGAAATTTCAAACTGCAATTCTAAATTTCAAGAAATTAAAGATTTCATTGCTGTGAAATCTTTCTGTAGTTACAGTCCATTGTGGAGTAATGTAAACATAAAAAACATTTTCAGGGGAAGGCAACAAACATCCAGTTGATTTCATGTTCCAGATTAAAGACAACTTGACTGATAAAATGAGCAATAATTTGAAAATTAAATTTTTTAAAAAGTTCTTAGATGCAATCAAACCTGAAATGTCGTTTAATGAGATATAACAAGCTTTCATGAACAAATTCTGGTCAGAAATTAAACAAGCTAGAATTAAGTCAGAATTTTTGAATGAGCCAAATTTCAAACCAGGTAGCGGATGCATGAAAACTTTTTGTGAACAAAAGTTAAGAACTTTAGTACATATTGATAAACCACGATGAAATGATCCAAATAGATGCCCTAAAACATAGGTTACCGAATAGGGTACAGTGGAGTCTTGTCTATGGACCTGATGATACAATTGAACAATTCCTTAGATATATAGATAAATTGGATTTAGCATGGGAGAGAAATGACAGATGTAATGACAGACCTGATGATAGCAGGAATAACAATAACAGAGCTTTCAATTATCATTTCAATAGCAGATTTAGAAATGATGACAGAAGAAATGGGGATAGGAATGATAGGCAGAGATCTGAGAATAGGAATTTTGAACCAATAAATAGGCAGTGGGTGCAAAATCAGGGAAGCAATAGTAACAATTTTGAAAACAGAAGTAATGGTCTGGTAAACTAAGACCTGCCTCTTCCGGAGTCTGGCGAAATGGGGCAAATAGACATGGGAATTACAATCAGGCACATTGTAATAATTTCAGAAGGGGAAGGGGCAGAACAAATAGAACATACCATAATTTTGTGCCCAGAATACAACCTGAAGTGAGTAGAATGAAGTTTGATAGGGAATTTTGGGAATTTTTTTATCTGAAAATAAAGATGAACAAAAAAGTAAAAAATCTGAATTTGAATTAGAAGAAAACACTTTGACAAATTTCTTTAACAGTAGTAAAGCAGTAGTAGCTGTTGATAGTGATGAGAACAGATCTGATGAGTATGATTTAGTGAGAATGTTGAGTGACTGTGAAATGAGTGAAAATGCTGACACTGGTGCTGTATGTGTGGAAGCTGATGTTCATGTGCTGGGCAATGGAAGTGAGAATGACAGAGTAATTCCATATGAAATTACAGTAGATAATAAACAGGAAAATGAGGATGTGGTAGAACACAGTAGTCACAGTGTTGAGGTTGTTGAAGAAGAGTGTGAAGAGAGAAATGAGTTTGGTGTTGAAAATAATATTAAATATGATGTAATGTTTCTAATGAGAATGATTCAGATGATAATGATGTTGATGATTATATGTTACTTACAGAATTAGATGGGATAATATATGTAGAAGTTTAAGTTGATGCTGAATGATTCTGGAATTTCTGGCGAGTGTTCGAGTAATGAGTTAGAAACCAGTAGAGCAGTCCCTGATAGATTAATGTTACCAGTTGATGTCAGTGATGTTGTGTCTGAATGTGTTTGTGAAAATGGAAAGGAAGATCTAATTAGTGATAGAGTACTAAGTGTACTCAATGACTACAGTAGCAAATGTCAGTATGGTGATCAAAAGTGTAAGGTCTTAAGTGAAATTTGTCAAAGTGTGTACTCAGATGATAAAATTACCGTGAAGAATATGAAACAGTCTCGTGGTGGTAATATGATTAGTAAATGTGTAGAACCTGTAGTAAAAGGTAATGATTGTGAGAAAGTGGTGAAAATAGTTAATGCCTATGGTGACAGATGTAATAATAGTGGCCAAAAGTTTGAAACCATAAAGGAAATTTGTCAAAATGTGCATTTAGGAAAGGAAAGTGTTTTAGAAATTTGGAACAGGCATTTAATGGTAACTCAATTAGTGAATGTGTACAAGTAGTGAAGGAAGGGAGTGCGTGTGTTGAAATCAGTAGTTTGCAGACAGGCTTGATGGAGCTTTGCAAAAACAATTACCCAGTTAATGAAAGTACGACAAAACTGAATAAACAACCAGCAATGTATACTCTATGCCACACAGACAAACCCATGCTGCACACCTTGTTAAGACATGTTATGAATATTCTGACCCAATAATAAAAAAGATACTCATTGAAAGAAAATTACGACACATGAAAAGTTCAATTAATGTCCACTGCTTTTTGCAAATGCAAACACTGACAACTGAGAAATTGGATAACTTAACACATATGAAGCTAGTACTGTAAAATATTTTTTGTAGGTTATATTCATATTTCTATTGTGTGTGAATATTTGCATATTTATACCTATATTTTGTCTAATCATAGAGTGGGGGTTGAAAAGGGTATATCTGAACATTTGTGTATGTTTTACCTGGCATAGAATGGGGGTTGTTATTTTATGTAGGACCATTTGAATTTGTTGTTATTGTTGTGCAGACAACCTTGATCCCCCGTTTAGCCTCATGATATTTGTCATTTGATATTTGACACACCATTGGAAATTTATTTGTCATGCATCTTACTTTACACAGTCAAGATCATACTGTATACTTTAGCAAACTCTACGGTGAGTACTTTAACCAAGTAAAAGTGAAATAACCAATAAGAGGAAATTTCATTTCATTTTTTGTTATCACTGAATATTAGAACATTTTTCTGAATTCTTATCTCCATCATAAATTATGAATTAAATAGTAATTTGAGGAGTTGAAATAGTTGAGAACACATTCTGTGTACTGCATAGCCAAGGCAAAATCTGGGGGTGAACATCCTCTCAGAAAGATTTTTTAGTAGGTTTGTGGTGAAATTTAGCAGGTAGGGGATCTGTGGTACTTTCATAGATACACCATGTGGCACATGGTGCCTTGCCCCAGCCAGTGACTCCATATTTATCTTCTGGAATCACTCCCCTTTTACTATCCTGTCTAGTTAGTAAGAGCAGTTAGGATCCTTCTACTATCCTAGAGTATACAGTGTGCAATTTGTAAGACACAAGTCTATATCTTGACCAGGCACTTATCTTAGAGTGTGGAAGAACAAAACAACACCAATTTCAATTATTATAGGTAAACAGTATTTTCAAAATGATATGCATTTTTTATTAAGATTTATCATGTAATGATTTGCTACTGTGTACCAGTAAAATATGAACATATAATCTAGTATATGGTCATTCAATGTGAAAGGAACAGGATTTATTACATGTAACCTTCAATGAAAAAGCAGATGATGTGACTTACTGTTTGTGTGGTATGGATATTAAATATGTGATAGATGACGTCCAAAAATATTGTGTGATTCTATCAAAGCTATGAATTCTGATGAAACATGTAGTGACAAGCATAACAATTGTGCGAGGACAGTAAGAACAGATGCTATTTCAAATGATAACCTCAGATCATTCTAATGAAATTTTCCTCAGGAGGTTGCAAGCTCTTTTTGCAATTTGGGGGTGGCGAACCCAAGGCTCCGAGCTAGTGTGACTTCCTTTTCAAGTCACATCCTCTCTTATTTATCTGTACAAACTCACCCTCTTCCACTTTCTGATTCGGGTGAGTAGTTAGAGACTCGATGGCAGATGGAACTGGTGCATGTATTTTATACTGAGCAAGCTGTTTTTTTTTCTGGTTATCTGGAAACGAGTACAAACTTTAGGCACATTTAATAATGTGTGGTTTAATAGTTCAACCAGAGCATGAATTTTGAGGAGAGTTGGTGTAATATTTACTCATGATGTCTATACAGTTAGGTATTCTCCTTATGCTGATAAAGTTATAATCTCATTGTGCTGATGATTTTGTGAAAAGTTGAGAAAATGTTTATGTCTGTTGTGCTGTTATAGTGATATACTATTACTTTATAACTGAGATGTGATTACAATTAGGTCATACTGTTTGTAGCCTTATATATGTGTTCTCATTTGGTTGGTCATATTACTATACCAATTATGTGAAAGTCACTGGATAGACGTTGATTTACTATAAGTATGAAAATAGTTTGTCATGATCTTGTCCTTAACATGTATTTGATCTAATATGTAATTGGAAAGGGAACATTTATCAGAAAGAAATTTATTATGTTTGTATTACTTCTGTAATTCATCTGTGGAGCATGAAGAAAATGTAATCTTATGTTGGAGATAGTTATTGGGACAGAAATGTTCTGATTCCCAGGATTTAAGATTCACACAGTTTTATTTTCATGTAATTTTCTACCACTTCAGTGACAAAACCATTGCTAGTCATATTTAATTATTCTTTTGCCATCCTATTACAATAAAATAGGGAGGCTGTTTGCTATGTCTGGTATCTGTACAAGTCATGATTTCTCCTTAGTATAGACATAAGGTGTTCTTTGTCACAATGTCTACACAAATCTGAACTGTTCAATGCTGCTGTATGTTACAGCAAGTCCAGGTTTTTCAATACATACAAATGTTAGCTTATTATCTGATTATTAATGAAAACTGGTTAATTTTTTTCAATGTCTTATTGAAAATACTCTGATGACCACTAATGATTCATATGTAATGAGCAAAAAATTAAAAAAGTAAAAAAAAATAAATAAAAAAATAATGAAGATTTGTATTCATGGTATAGTTATGGTTCTTGCAGACATCTACTTTAAATTGAAAACTAGTTGATTCATTAACACGAAACTGATGAGGGAATATATATTTATCATACCTTTAGAGTGGCTGAACTAACCATTTTACTCCTAGTATTAACCCATTCATATTTAACCACTAGTACTTTATCCCTTTATCCCTTATCCTTTGCTTAACCTATGTTGGAATTTACACCTTATCTGTGCCCAATTTTAATTACTGTCTGATCTGATGTTGCTACATCATGTCTAATGTGGTGACGACCAACGAGAAATCTGTCAACTAGTTGTTGAGCAGTATGTGTCCTGGAAGTAACCTGCTGGTACTTAATTTGCCAATGTAAATATGATTCTACAGTGGCTATGGTGGCTCTCAGTCTCTACAAGAAGATGCTGAAAAATTTGGGATGACGACTTTCCAGCTACGAGAACAAGGTGCCTTTGACAGTTATTGTGGGCAAATCCCTTTATCTGCCCTTGTCGTTTCCTGACCTCAAACGTTCATGTCGGCTCAGTTGTTCTAAAGTCAGACTTTGACTTGTAAAGAGATGAGGACGATTGGTCCTACAAGTGTTATAGTCATTATATCTATGACCATTTCAACAGTTGAAAACTGACATAATTTTTCCATGAAAATAGATGTCTGAAAGGCTAACAATTACTGTTTCTTGTAAACTGCTTGACAACTACCTATACATGATATGGTTCATACTATAATAATCTGTTTAATCTGATCTGTCTAGACTCAATACAATGACATACTGTTACATGCAATATATTCCTTTATAATCACATATTGTCAATGTAATTTCAAACTTTGGGTGTTTATTCATATGCACTGCTGCTTGTAATATTTTCTGCATATACTTAATACAATGATATACTGTCCTCAGCAATCACGTATTATCAATGCTATTTTATTTTCAAAAGAAATGCACTTACTATAATTAATCTACAACTTAAAGGCACAAAATTGGAACTACTGATGTGCTGTCACATGCAACCTAATTCTCTGTAATGATTTATTGTATTTGTGGTAAACTGCTTTCTTGTGGCATACAGCCTACCCCAGCAATTTTTAATAGCAATCTCATAACTATAATTGATCCTATCACTCTGCTAATGACTGCTTATTTATAAGTACTGCCACTTGAAAACACACACACACACACACACACACACACTCACACACACACACACACATATATATATATATATATATATATATATATATATATATATATATATATATATATATATATATATGATGATGTGACTTACCGAACGAAAGCGCTGGCAGGTCGATAGACACACAAACAAACACAAACACACACACAAAATTCAAGCTTTCGCAACAAACTGTTGCCTCATCAGGAAAGAGGGAAGGAGAGGGAAAGACGAGAGGATGTGGGTTTTAAGGGAGAGGGTAAGGAGTCATTCCAATCCCGGGAGCGGAAAGACTTACCTTAGGGGGGAAAAAGGACGGGTATACACTCGCACACACACACATATCCATCCACACATATACAGACACAAGCAGACATATTTAAAGTAAAGAGTTTGGGCAAAGATGTCAGTCGAGGCGGAAGTGAAGAGGCAAAGATGATGTCGAATGACAGGTGAGGTATGAGTGGCGACAACTTGAAATTAGCGGAGATTGAGGCCTGGTGGGTAACGGGAAGAGAGGATATATTGAAGAGCAAGTTCCCATCTCCGGATTTCGGATAGGTTGGTGTTGGTGGGAAGTATCCACATAACCCGGACGGTGTAACACTGTGCCAATATGTGCTGGCCATGCACCAAGGCATGTTTAGCCACAGGGTGATCCTCATTACCAACAAACATTGTCTGCCTGTGTCCATTCATGCGAATGGACAGTGTGTTGCTGGTCATTCCCACATAGAATGCATCACAGTGTAGGCAGGTCAGTTGGTAAATCACGTGGGTGCTTTCACATGTGGCTCTGCCTTTGATCGTGTACACCTTCCGGGTTACAGGACTGGAGTAGGTGGTGGTGGGAGGGTGCATGGGACAGGTTTTACACCGGGGGCGGTTACAAGGATAGGAGCCAGAGGGTAGGGAAGGTGGTTTGGGGATTTCATAGGGATGAACTAAGAGGTTACGAAGGTTAGGTGGACGGCGGAAAGACACTCTTGGTGGAGTGGGGAGGATTTCATGACGGATGGATCTCATTTCAGGGCAGGATTTGAGGAAGTCGTATCCCTGCTGGAGAGCCACATTCAGAGTCTGGTCCAGTCCCGCGGTCCCGGAAAGTATCCTGTCACAAGTGAGGCACTTTTGTGGTTCTTCTGTGGGGGATTCTGGGTTCGAGGGGATGAGGAAGTGGCTCTGGTTATTTGCTTCTGTACCAGGTTGGGAGGGTAGTTGCGAGATGCGAAAGCTGTTGTCAGGTTGTTGGTGTAATGGTTCAGGGATTCCGGACTGGAGCAGATTTGTTTGCCACGAAGACCTAGGCTGTAGGGAAGGGACCGTTTGATGTGGAATGAGTGGCAGCTGTCATAATGGAGGTACTGTTGCTTGTTGGTGGGTTTGATGTGGACGGACGTGTGAAGCTGGCCATTGGACAGGTGGAGGTCAATGTCAAGGAAAGTGGCATGGGATTTGGAGTAGGACCAGATGAATCTGATGGAACCAAAGGAGTTGAGGTTGGAGAGGAAATTCTGGAGTTCTTCTTCACTGTGAGTCCAGATCATGAAGATGTCATCAATAAATCTGTACCAAACTTTGGGTTGGCAGGCCTGGGTAGCCAAGAAGGCTTCCTCTAAGCGACCCATGAATAGGTTGGCGCACGAGGGGGCCATCCTGGTACCCATGGCTGTTCCCTTTAATTGTTGGTATGTCTGGCCTTCAAAAGTGAAGAAGTTGTGGGTCAGGATGAAGCTGGCTAAGGTGATGAGGAAAGAGGTTTTAGGTAGGGTGGCAGGTGATCGGCGTGAAAGGAAATGCTCCACCGCAGCGAGGCCCTCGACGTGTGGAATATTTGTGTATAAGGAAGTGGCATCAATGGTTACAAGGATGGTTTCTGGGGGTAACAGATTGGGTAAGGATTCCAGGCGTTCGAGAAAGTGGTTGGTGTCTTTGATGAAGGATGGGAGACTGCATGTAATGGGTTGAAGGTGCTGATCTACGTAGGCAGAGATAAGTTCTGTATCTGACAACAGCTTTCGCATCTCGCAACTACCCTCCCGACCTGGTACAGAAGCAAATAACCAGAGCCACTTCCTCATCCCTTCGAACCCAGAATCCCCCACAGAAGAACCACAAAAATGCCCCACTTGTGACAGGATACTTTCCGGGACTGGACCAGACTCTGAATGTGGCTCTCCAGCAGGGATACGACTTCCTCAAATCCTGCCATGAAATGAGATCCATCCTTCATGAAATCCTCCCCACTCCACCAAGAGTGTCTTTCCGCCATCCACCTAACCTTCGTAACCTGTTAGGTCATCCCTATGAAATCCCCAAACCACCTTCCCTACCCTCTGGCTCCTATCCTTGTAACTGCCCCCGGTGTAAAACCTGTCCCATGCACCCTCCCACCACCACCTACTCCAGTCCTGTAACCCGGAAGGTGTACACGATCAAAGGCAGAGCCACATGTGAAAGCACCCACGTGATTTACCAACTGACCTGCCTACACTGTGATGCATTCTATGTGGGAATGACCAGCAACAAACTGTCCATTCGCATGAATGGACACAGGCAGACAGTGTTTGTTGGTAATGAGGATCACCCTGTGGCTAAACATGCATTGGTGCACGGCCAGCACATCTTGGCACAGTGTTACACCGTCCGGGTTATGTGGATACTTCCCACCAACACCAACCTATCCGAACTCCGGAGATGGGAACTTGCACTTCAATATATCCTCTCTTCCCGTTACCCACCAGGCCTCAATCTCCGCTAATTTCAAGTTGCCGCCACTCATACCTCACTTGTCATTCAACATCATCTTTGCCTCTTCACTTCCGCCTCGACTGACATCTTTGCCCAAACTCTTTGTCTTTAAATATGTCTGCTTGTGTCTGTATATGTGTGGACGGATATGTGTGTGTGAGCGAGTGTATACCCGTCCTTTTTCCCCCCTAAGGTAAGTCTTTCCGCTCCCGGGATTGGAATGACTCCTTACCCTCTCCCTTAAAACCCACATCCTCTCGTCTTTCCCTCTCCTTCCCTCTTTCCTGATGAGGCAACAGTTTGTTGTGAAAGCTTGAATTTTGTGTGTGTGTTTGTGTTTGTTTGTGTGTCTATTGACCTGCCAGCGCTTTCGTTTGGTAAGTCACATCATCAAAGGAAAGAGGGAAGGGGAGAGAGAGACTAAAGGATGTGGGTTTTAAGGGAGAGGGTAAGGAGTCATTCCAATCCCGGGAGCGGAAAGAATTACCTTAGAGGGAAGAAAGGACAGGTATACACTCGCACGCACACACATATCCATCCACACACATACAGACACCATGTCTTCACAGATGCTCTCCTGTGAACCTTGCAGTGGTGTGAGTCAAGCTTGGGTAGCTCAGCTGGTAGAGCACTTGCCCGCGAAAGGCAAAGGTCCCGAGTTCGAGTCTCGGTCCGGCACACAGTTTTAATCTGCCAGGAAGTTTCATATGCTGTATTCGATGCATTTGGCTACCTTATGTCTATATTGTTATATTTATATGATAATTTACATTTGAGCAGCAACAGATGTCAGAGGAACACAGTAATTCTGTACCTTGCTTTAGTAATTTTCATGTATATGTCTCAGATATGTCACAGGTTTCAATATTATATGTTTATGTAATTGATTATGTTTGATCAAACCCAGATACTAGATGGACTGCTTATAAGTCAGCCTTTGGATCTAGCATTTATTACTTGGTTAACCAATACAGCGTTGTATTTGTCATTTACTCTGTCCAGCAGAATGCTATTTGTTTGCCCTTCATTGATCAATCAATAGGGAGTGTTGGGGTTAATTTTCTGGGACTGGGAAGGTGGAAAGTCTGTTCTGCAGGGAATGCTGAACACTCTTCTCCTTCTAGCGCCAGAGTGAAGTACTGGAACAACTCCAACACTCCAAACCTTCTATTTCATTTCTTACTTCTCATTTGAGTACCAAGCTATCCTTCCCTCTGTCCATATGCATATGTCTCTATTGCTGAGACCCTTCTTATTGCTTTATTAAGCAACTAAAACCTATTTTATAGGAGGATCCGGGGAACAAGCTAGCATTTCTGAGTTATTTGATGTAACCACACCCTGTCATACTATATTATTTATTTATGTCTGATTTTGTTGTATGTTGTCACGCAAATGATAAACATTTACTTGTGTATTTACTGTGCCATATACTAGCATCCAAATATTCTATTTCAGTTATTATAATGCTCAACCATACAACTGCCATGATGTATGTGTCACTTATGAACCAGTTACCAATGTATAATGTTCAACCATATAATTGTAATGATGTACCAATTATTTATGATTCATTTATTGTGTATTCACACCCAAGTGGTGAACACGTACCTGTATATAAGGCCCAACCACATAGTTGTCAGTTCTGTTTCAATTAGTTATAAAACACAACCAATATGATTGTAAAAGTGGGAAAGTGGTGTTGGAAGTGTCTTGACAAATGAAAAATAGTAAGATTGGTCATTGGTCAGACATTTCATCCCAAACAGCTGTCTGCATACTGCAAACTTCAAGATTCACTAAGGAGCAGTCTGGCCCCCCATGGGTACTCCTCGGCCTATAGTCATCATACAAATCAGAAGGCACAACGAGTGAGTTCAGCTCTAGTGAAAACCCTGTCCTCCCTGGGGATCTGTTACAACCTCCTCCTCTGACAATCCCACCCCTCTTCCCAACTTTGTAAGCCAGATCCGAATGCATTTTGCAAACATTTCCCTGACACCCCCCCTGCCCCGCATCTAGCCATACATGTCCTCTGATATCCTTTCACGCAAGTTCATTTTTCTCTGCAACGACACTGTCCAGGCCCCACTTGCCCCACCATATTCAGGCCCATACGAGGTCACAAACTGCACCACTAACATGATGGACATCCGGGTTAAAGGTTCGCCACTCACTCTTTCTCTCCACCGTGTGACACCAGCAAACCTCAAACCAGTGTCTTTCATGCCCGATGATGTTATGCGGCTTCCCAGCACTGACGACTCGTGTTCAAGCTATGGCCCTTCAGAGCTGCTGCTGCACCATCAATGCTGTTCCTTGGGTTCTTGCCCTCTCTATCTACCTCCGCCCCCCCTCTAATGGTTCTGCAAACTGACATCCCGCCTGAACATGTAGAGCGTGTCACCATCCTCATCGATGACAACCATCCTGATGCAAGACAACTCGCCGCCACCTGACCGGAGGCCCGTCTCATCAGGCGGCTGCACGCTCCCACCCACTCCTACTTGACCTACTCAGTGCTAAAAAGCAAGGATTCCGAAAATGTCGATCATGTGAAACCCAACTCACAATTTTCTCACATGACATACTGAAAGCTTTGGATTAAGGCAGTCAGATAGATGCTGTATTTAATTTTTTCCCAAAAGCATTTGACTCCACACCTATGCTTATTGTCATCATATGGGGTATCAAGCATATTTGTGACTGGATTGAGGACTTTTTGGTAGGGAGGATGTAGTATGTTATCTTGGGTGGATGGTGACCATCACATGTGAAAGCAACTTTGGGTGTGCCGCAAGGAAGTGTGTTGGGGCCCTTGCTGTTCATGTTGTACATTAATGAACTTGCTGACAATATTAACAGTAATTTAAGACTTTTGCAGATGATGCAGTTATCTATAATAAAGTACTATCTGAGAGAAGCTGCATAAATATACAGTCAGATCTTGATACGGTTTCAAAGTGATGCAAACATTGGTAACTTGCTTTAAATCTTCAGAAATGTATAACTGTTTACTTCATAAATGTGTGTGAAATCTTATGGGACTTAACTGCTAAGGTCATCAGTCCCTAAGCTTACACACTACTTAACCTAAATTATCCTAAGGACAAACACACACACCCATGCCCGAGGGAGGACTCGAACCTCCGCCGGGATGTTTACTTCACATAATGGAAAAACACAGTATCATATGACTATAATATCAGTGAGTAATTGTTGGTATCGGCTAACTCAAACAAATACCTGGGTGTAGCACCCTGTAGGGACATGAAACGGAATGATCACATAGGCTCTGTCATGGATAAAGTGTGTGGTAGACTACAGTTTATTGGTAGAATACTGGGGAATTGCAATGAGTCAACAAAGGAGACTGATTACAAACCACTCGTGCAATCAGTTATAGAATATTGCTGAGATGTGTGGGACTACTCGTACCAAATAGGACTAACAGAGGATACTGAACACATACAGAGAAGGGCAGCACAACTTGTCACGTTCGTTTAATGTGTGAGAGAGTGTCACACAGATACTGAAGAAACTAAACTGGAAGACTCTTGAAGATGCATGTAAACTATCCCAAGAAAGTCTATTAACAAAGTTTCAGGAACCAGCTTTAAATGGTGACTCTAGGAATATACTACAATTCCCTATGTATTGCTCACATAGGTATTGTGAGGATAAGATTAGAATAATTACTGCATGCACAGAGGCATTCATACACCCATTCTTCCCACACTTTGTATGTGAATGGAACAGGAAGAAACCCTAATAACTGATACAGTGGGATGTACGCTGTCATGCACCCTCGTGGTGGATTGCAGAGTATAGATGTAGAAGATTGAAATAATGGTATGGTTAAGAATATTTGATCAATTACACTATATTTTCTTGGTGTCTGGAAACTCAGAAACGAATAGAAGCAGTGGTCAAACAAGTGCTCTTTCAGTTTCACTTTAAACTTATGTAAATTTTATATCTGTTTCAGGTAGGATCACATGTGGTAATACAACATAATGCCACTATGATACACTCCTCCCCTACGAAGGTTTGTACTTACCATATTAACACGCTGGTAATGGTTCTGCCTAGTATCATGAGAGTGGAAACCACAATTATGCTTCTTTTAAGATGCTTATTTTTATGAAGATAAGTACTTTGTATATATGTAAACAAGGATGGGGCAGTACACTGCAACTTTTAAATACTGGTCTACAGGAGTCTGTATTTAGCATGTATTAGCTAGCCTAAGAGTTTTTTTTTGCTACTTATGGAGTACAGTAAAGTAAAGCTTTACTGTACTCCATACAGCTTTACTGTATGATTAAATGATGATGGTGTCCTCTTGGGTAAAATATTCCGGAGGTAAAATAGTCCCCCATTCGGATCTCCGGGCGGGGACTACTCAAGAGGACGTCGTTATCAGGAGAAAGAAAACTGGCATTCTACGGATCGGAGCGTGGAATGTCAGATCCCTTAATCGGGCAGGTAGGTTAGAAAATTTAAAAAGGGAAATGGATAGGTTAAAGTTAGATATAGTGGGAATTAGTGAAGTTCAGTGGCAGGAGGAACAAGACTTTTGGTCAGGTGATTACAGGGTTATAAATGCAAAATCAAATAGGGGTAATGCAGGAGTAGGTTTAATAATGAATAAAAAAATAGGAGTGCGGGTTAGCTACTACAAACAGCATAGTGAACGCATTATTGTGGCCAAGATAAGACACAAAGCCCATGCCTACTACAGTAGTACAAGTTTATATGCCAACTAGCTCTGCAGATGATGAAGAAATTGATGAAATGTATGACGAGATAAAAGAAATTATTCAGGTAGTGAAGGGAGACGAAAATTTAATAGTCATGGGTGACTGGAATTCGTCAGTAGGAAAAGGGAGAGAAGGAAACATAGTAGGTGAATATGGATTGGGGGGAAGAAATGAAAGAGGAAGCCGCCTTGTAGAATTTTGCACAGAGCATAACTTAATCATAGCTCTTGGTTCAAGAATCATAAAAGAAGGTTGTATACCTGGAAGAATCCTGGAGATATTAATAGGTATCAGATAGATTATATAATGGTAAGACAGAGATTTAGGAACCAGGTTTTAAATTGTAAGACATTTCCAGGGGCAGATGTGGATTCTGACCACAATCTATTGGTTATGAACTGCAGATTGAAACTGAAGAAACTGCAAAAAGGTGGGAATTTAAGGAGATGGGACCTGGATAAACTGAAAAAACCAGAGGTTGTAGAGAGTTTCAGGGAGAGCATAAGGGAACAATTGACAGGAATGGGGGAAAGAAATACAGTAGAAGAACAATGGGTAGCTCTGAGGATGAAGTAGTGAAGGCAGCAGAGGATCAAGTAGGTACAAAGACGAGGGCTAATAGAAATCCTTGGGTAACAGAAGAAATATTGAATTTAATTGATGAAAGGAGAAAATATAAAAATGCAGTAAATGAAGCAGGCAAAAGGGAATACAAACGTCTCAAAAATGACATCGACAGAAAGTGCAGAATGGCTAAGCACGGATGGCTAGAGGACAAATGTAAGGATGTAGAGGCTTGTCTCACTAGCGGTAAGATAGATAATGCCTACAGGAAAATTAAAGAGACCTTTGGAGAGAAGAGAACCACTTGTATGAATATCAAGAGCTCAGATGGCAACCCAGTTCTAAGCAAAGATGGGAAGGCAGAAAGGTGGAAGGAGTATATAGAGGGTTTATACAAGGGCGATGTACTTGAGGACAGTATTATGGAAATGGAAGAGGATGTAGATGAAGATGAAATGGGAGATAAGATACTGCGTGAAGAGTTTGACAGAGCACTGAAAGACCTGAGTCGAAACAAGGCCCCGGGAGTAGACAACATTCCACTAGAACTACTGATGGCCTTGGGAGAGCCAGTCATGACAAAACTCTACCATCTGGTGAGCAAGATGTATGAGACAGGCGAAATACCCACAGACTTCAAGAAGAATATAATAATTCCAATACCAAAGAAAGCAGGTGTTGACAGATGTGAAAATTACCGAACTATCAGTTTAATAAGTCACAGCTGCAAAATACTAACGCGAATTCTTTACAGACGAATGGAAAAACTGGTAGAAGCGGACCTCGGGGAAGATCAGTTTGGATTCCGTAGAAATGTTGGGACACGTGAGACAATACTAACCTTACGACTTATCTTAGAAGAAAGATTAAGGAAAGGCAAACCTACGTTTCTAGCATTTGTAGACTTAGAGAAAGCTTTTGACAACGTTAACTGGAATACTCTCTTTCAAATTCTGAAGGTGGCAGGGGTAAAATACAGGGAGCGAAAGGCTATTTACAATTTGTACAGAAACCAGATGGCAGTTATAAGAGTCGAGGGGCATGAAAGGGAAGCAGTGGTTGGGAAGGGAGTGAGACAGGGTTGTAGCCTCTCCCCGATGTTATTCAATCTGTATATTGAGCAAGCAGTAAAGGAAACAAAAGAAAAATTCGGAGTAGGTATTAAAATTCATGGAGAAGAAGTAAAAACTTTGAGGTTCGCCGATGACATTGTAATTCTGTCAGAGACAGCAAAGGACTTGGAAGAGCAGTTGAACGGAATGGACAGTGTCTTGAAAGGAGGATATAAGATGAACATCAACAAAAACAAAACGAGGATAATGGAATGTAGTCAAATTAAATCGGGTGATGCTGAGGGGATTAGATTAGGAAATGAGACACTTAAAGTAGTAAAGGAGTTTTGCTATTTAGGGAGCAAAATAACTGATGATGGTCGAAGTAGAGAGGATATAAAATGTAGACTGGCAATGGCAAGGAAATCGTTTCTGAAGAAGAGAAATTTGTTAACATCGAGTATAGATTTAAGTGTCAGGAAGTCATTTCTGAAAGTATTTGTATGGAGTGTAGCCATGTATGGAAGTGAAACATGGACAATAAACAGTTTGGACAAGAAGAGAATAGAAGCTTTCGAAATGTGGTGCTACAGAAGAATGCTGAAGATAAGGTGGGTAGATCACGTAACTAATGGGGAGGTAATGAATAGGATTGGGGAGAAGAGAAGTTTGTGGCTCAACTTGACTAGAAGAAGGGATCAGTTGGTAGGACATGTTTTGAGGCATCAAGGGATCACAAATTTAGCATTGGAGGGCAGCGTGGAGGGTAAAAATCGTAGAGGGAGACCAAGAGATGAATACACTAAACAGATTCAAAGGTATGTAGGTTGCAGTAGGTATGCGGAGATGAAGAAGCTTGCACAGAATAGAGTAGCATGGAGAGCTGCATCAAACCAGTCTCAGGACTGAAGACCACAACAACAACACAACTTATGGAGTTCTCACAAAAGATAAGACCATATATCAGCAGTGAAGGAATCTCGCTGTGGTATTACCATTTGCTATCATAGCTACACTGCTCCCCAGTCAAGACAAGATTCACTGTATCAGTGTTACAAGGTTATGATTACGTAAGCATTACAATATAAGGACAAATTAGCATACCACTTAATGACATACATAATGAGAACTTTTAAGAAGTACATTTTCACTTCATTTCATGTAGAAATGAATTTGTGGCATAGAGCACCATAAATATCGATATTTTTTCAGTGCGTAAGTGTGCTATCTTTGAGGAGAGGGCTTTGGGCAGGATGTTGGATGCTAATGGCAGTTAGCCTCCGGACTTGTATCTGTGTAGAAGCTAAGTGTGAATAAATCTGTATCTGAGAGAATTCTAGTTGTTTACCTACAACTATTCAATATTCACTCACTGGTGACCCTGTTTTTTGTGTAATACGCATCCGAGTTACCGCCCGAAGGTTATTTACGCGCCTACCGCGTCGGGTTTCTCCGCGATCGCGAGGGCCTCTGTTCAGCTCCAGACAATGGCCTTTCAGCACTCACCACCGCCCAGATTTCAGCAACATCTCTCCAGCACTCCTGCCATCGTAGTGGACATGCCGCAAGAATCTTCGGAATCCTTCAGCCAGAACATGCAGTGGAATTCATCGAGTGCCTCCAGTTTCTTCCAACCGCCAATGGTCGTGGACTCTGGCTTTGTTAGCCTAGACCTTCCCACGTGTTCTCCACAGAGTGTTGGTCGGAACATTCCTACTCCTGTGTCAAACGCACAATTCAATACAGTTCATGGCGTCGAGTGAGGTTTTGCTACTTTGGAAAATCCAGTAGTAAATTCAAACTCGAATCAGTTCCCGCCACGTGTGTATCCTTCCGCGCCGGCTAGTCAACAGGTGTTCAATGCTCGCCAAACAGCAAACATCACACCGAGTGTGCATCCTAGTGGGCGTGTGTCGGATCCTTGTGTTGCTCCTAATCAAGTCAACAATTCTGTGCTGGACAGTAATTACTCCGACATCTACAACCAGCCCCACCACTCACGGTCGAGTGAGTACTGTGTGCATAACGGACATTCACCGGCGTATTTAAGTACTTGTGGCTTCCCTCCGAGCTACCACGTCAATGAGAACGCACATTTTGACTACAATCCTCACACTGTTTGAGCGTCTGTCGCTTCTCAGCGGCCCCCTCGGTGTCAAGTGAATTTCGCGATTCCCGCATTACGGGACGCCAATAATTCCGACTCGCTATCTTCTGCATGCTCTACTTCCGTCCGAAGTAATAGGCGCACCTCCGCAGTGACTGCAGTGCCGAATCTTCCGAAACTACCAGACTTCAAACCCACTCACCCAGAGTTCTGGTTTAACCTGGTTGAGCAAACATTCAATGTCTGTGCTTTGGACGATGACGCACCCTTCGCCTGCCTCATGAACCATCTTCACGACCGCGTCGATTTAATTTACGATCTGGTCAGAGCACCCCCCCCTAGCAGGGAAGTATGCTGTGGCGAAACAGATGATACTGGAGCGTGTCTCTAAAACCAGGAGAGAAAATGTGCGACAGCTCATCTACGAAGAGCGTCTCGGCGACAGGTCTCCGTCCCAGCTGTGGCGGTGCATCCGTCTTCTCATCGATGAGCAAGTTACGCCTGATGACACGCTCGCAGAAATCTGGACTGAAAAGCTGCCTTTGCCTGTCCAGACTGCAATCTCTGCGTATGAAGATAGGCCAGTAAATGAACGTTTACTCCGCCAGGCACCGTGAGCTCCGTGCAATGCATTCTGGACGTGACCGCACTAAGACGCTTTCTGACGCCATGGCCTTGTCCGGTGCTGCTAATAACAAGTTTGTTAAACTAGCCGCCCTGCCTGCATCTTCAACTCCCCGCAACCACAGTGCCTCTGTGGAAGACTCTGGGGCACATACTCCGTCACCTAGCAACTACCCACAGGAGCACAGGCCCGCCCAACCTTACTGTTTCTTCCACGCGAGATTCGGGGAGCAAGCTCGCAAATGCCAGTCACCGTGTTCTTACCCAAACTCCAACCGCAGGTAGGCTACGGTGCCACCAGCTGCGATGTAAACAACGGGCACCATCCCACGTTGCACTCCGTTTCGGACAACAACAGTAAGTGTGGTCGAGTCTATGTTCACGATTTACGATCAGGTGTATGTTTTCCGGTAGACACTGGTGCAGACGTCTCTTTGCTGCTGGTTCGCCTAGCAACCAATAAAGTGCAACCACACAAAACAGTACTTCGTGCAGTGAACTTGTCTACCCTACAGTGTTCGGGTTCCACTTTGTATACAGTGAAACTTTCGCCCAGGTGCAAGCTGGAGCGGATGTTTCTAGTCAACAATTGAAGAACCTATTCTCGGAATTGATTTCCTCAAGCACTATCAGTTGTCACTAGATTTTGTGCAAATTACTGTGTTTTACCCCCCTCCCCTCCCCCCTTAACAAACATATTCCTTCTGCTCCGCCGAGTGACAGTTCGGCTAACACCAAACATATTTGCTGTGCTAAGAAGTGTGTAAACCTATCCTTGGAGCTGCAATCTTGGACAAACAAGTGGCTAGTGGAGTGCGCCAAGTCTTCGAAGTTGCGGATGGAATGTACGGAAATGCTGCTGCATCTCCGCAACATACACCACGAGTTGGCCTCCACACAACAACGCCTCACGGCACTAGAAGCAGACGACTCGTCGGCTACAGACGAGGTCAGTCCATGCCAATCTGGTGTTCCCGTGCCCGCGCACGTTAACGACAGTGTTGTGAACTCTGTAAACTGTGTCAGCACTCCCTTTTGTAATGATAGTGTGTGCCCGAGTGCTCATGCTCCTTGCGTTCCGAATGGACAATTAACTTGCCAAGCTCGTGGCAATGAACTACAGCCATCTGCTGTTCGGCCACGCCCACTCGTGCCTACAGCGCTCGTAGCGGCACGGCCCGCTACCAAGAACCAGTGTACCAACCTCGCCCATGTTAACACACGTGCAGCCTTTACGCAGCCTACGAGCGGTTGGCACACCTGTACTTCCATGCCCTCAGCGCCACAGCTTTGCCCGTCCGCCACTGCCTGCTCTGCTTCACGGACATCTGACTGTCGTGTCGCGCCACGTATTGCAGTAGTCACTAATGGCACAGTTCATCGGTTACGTCTAACTGATGGGCCGCCCATATCGCAACGCCCACGCCGCCTCAAGCCGGAATTTGTGAAAATTGCAAAAGAACAATTGGATGATCTATTACAAAAGGGAATAATTGAACCTTCTTCCGGTTGCTGGGCTAGTCCTATCCTGTTTGACCATAAGAAAGACGGTACTTGGCGTATGGTCGGAGACTATAGGCGTTTAAATGCCCACACCATCATTGATAAATATCCGGTCCCACACATTGCAGACTTCAATCATGCGCTCGCAGGTGCAAAGTACTTCTCTGTTTTGGACTGTAAGCACGCATTTCATCAGATTCCTATGGCTCCAGAGGATATTGAAAAGACTGCCATAACCACTCCCTTCGGGCTGTTCCAATACAAATTTATGCTGTTTGGGTTGAAAAACGCCCCCCAAACGTGGCAGCGTTTCATCAATCAAACTTTATCCCATCTAGACTTTTGTTTTGTAAACATGGATGACATACTGGTTTTTGCTTCTACTTTGGAACAGAGTGAGGAGCATGTTCAAGTCGTGACAAGATATTTTAGCAGCGGCTGGTATTGAACTGAACAATAAAAAGACTCAATTGCACCAGTCATCCGTCACATTCCTAAGTTATGTTGTGTCATCGGACGGTCTGACACCACCGCAGGACAAGATCAAGCCTGTTCTTGAGATGCTACGCCCTCAGACCTATAGGGAATTACGCAGGTTCATCGGAACAGTTAATTATTACCAAAAACATTTGCCAGCCGCTTCTGCGGTGCAGGCTCCTCTCACAGATGCTCTCGATGGCCCACAAACTTCTGGCACCCGCCAGGTACCATGGACACCAGACATGGACAAGGCATTTAACGAACTCAAACAGCTGTTGGCCTCCGCTCTCACTATTGCTCACCCACGTGTGGACGCCACAATATTTATCACTACTGACTCTAGTGACAATGCTATCGGCGCAGTACTGAGTCAGACATACAACGATGTTACGACCCCCCTGCAGCTTTTCTCAAAAAAGCTAAACAACGCGCAGAAGAAATACTCAGCATTCGACAGAGAATTACTTGCAGTTTATGAGGCCATAAGACACTTCAGAACTGATGTTGAGGGACGAGATTTCTATGTGCTCACTGATCACAAGCCGTTGGTTCCCGCCATAAAAAATCCTGCGGCTGATCCGCCCCCACGACGCTTTCGTCACATCGATTACATCTTGCAATTTACAAATGACATTCGCTACATCCGAGGAGCGGACAATGTGGTTGCTGATTTTCTCTCGCGTGTTGGTGCTGTCACAACCTTAATTTACTTAACGGACATACCTCGGTTGCAATCGGCGGACCCCGATACCATGCAGTTAATTTCGGACCACAGCTCCTCTCTCCAACCGGTACGCTCTACTTTCCCTGGCATATCTGACTTAGTGTGGTGTGATGAATCGACTGGTACGTTGCGGCCATTCATTCCTAAGCCCCTTCAATGCCAGGTCTTCGACAAACTACACACATTAGCACACCCCGGTGTAAAAGCTTCCACCCGTCTGGTAGCTGAACGGTTTGTCTGGAGAGACATGTGCCGCGACTGTCAGTCTTGGGCCAGGGCATGCGTGTTGTGTCAACAGAACAAAGTTTCCAGGCATACTTCCCCACCCCTTGGCTGTTTTGCCTCGTAGGCCCTTTGCCCCCCTCCGAGGGTTTCCGTTACTTGTTTACAGCTATTGACAGGATGACTCAGTGGGCTGAGGCTGTGCCTATTCTGAACATTAACTCTGAGACAGTAAGTCGAGCATTCTTAGATTTGTGGATCTCTAGATTTGGCACACCTGTTTACCTCACCACTGACCAGGGGCGACAATTTGAGTCTTCAGTTTTCTCTGACTTATGTAAAATGTGTGGTATTGTCAAAATTCATACTTCTGCATACCACCCCCAAAGCAATGGGCTTGTCGAGCGATGGCATCGCACCTTAAAGTCTGCCCTGCGTTGCCATGACTCACTATGGACAGAGGCACTGCCCTTCGTGCTTCTTGGCCTTCGTGCGACTTTCAAGGAAGACCTCAAGGGTTCCGTAGCCGAGTTTGTGTACGGCCAACCTCTGGTTTTGCCTGGAGAATTAGTCACTCCCACCCCACTTCCACGGCCCTCTGAACTCCCTTCACTTCTCGAGCGGGTGCGCTTGCACTGCAGCAAAATTCAGCCGCCACCTCCGGCTGCTCATACACCTCTGCGCGTGTACGTACCGCGCACGCTAGACTCTTGTGAGTACGTGTTTCTAAGACGACTCAGTCAAAGCCCCGCTTCAGGCGCCCTGCACAGGTCCTTACAAGGTCGTCAAACGCTCTGAGAATAACATGGATCTCCTCATAAAAGACTCTGTAACCACGGTCTCACTCAACCGAGTGAAACCAGCTTTCATTGAGCCTCAGGTGAACCTCCCTGATTCTGCCCCTATTTCTCCCACTCCTGCTTCGAGCGGCCATCCACCTTCCCATACCGTGCATTCGGGTATTGATTCTCCACAGCGTGTTTCTCTGCCGAGCACTGCTCCTTCTCCGCATTCATCTAATTCGAGTGGCCAATCTTTTCGGGGCTTCACTCCTCACAGCCCTCGCAGTCGAACTGCCAACCACTCGGATTCTACCATTGTGTTACCATCTTCGTGTGACAGCTCTTTGTCACGCCGTTCAATCCACGCTGGCTCCTCGTTGCCTTTGGTCACGCTCCCTCGTCCATCAGCTGATCGCCCAAGGCTGTCTCCAGTGCACCTGCCACCCCCCTCTTAGCAGATGCTTCCCCCTGCCATGGCTTTCCCACACCTCCCTTCCTTCCTACCATTGCTCGTACAGGTGCCACCCAAGAATTCACAACACATGTACACCCTGATGACATACATAAATTATCTGTTGTCGTAGATGGCGATACGGTGTGTGTGGTACTGGAGTGTGACAATGCTGAGGGAGGAAGTGCAGAATCTTGTGTGGTGCGCCGCTTTAAATTGAGCAGAAGTGCTGTGTGTGGCAATTTGCGTGCCTTTGTTAGGCCTTCTGGCAAGGTGATTCTCTGCCTGCCGGCTGACGAAGTGCTACACCTCCACTCCAGGACGGGACGTCGTCTTCAGCCGCCGGTGTCGCTTGCTGACTTCGCCGTCGACGTGCCGGGTTTCACCCCCCGGTCTCCTACCAGTCGACCACTTCCGCCTGATGCAGAAGAACTGTATGTTACCTAACTTCTCAACCCCCCCCCCCCCATTCACAGGGACGTACTCCATACTGTGTATGTGTGTGTGTGTGTGTGGGGGGGGGGGTGGATATGTGTTGTAGAGCGCCATAAATATTGAGATTTGTTCAGTGCGTAAGTGTGCTATCTTTGAGGAGAGAGCTTTGGGCAGGATGTTGGACGCTAACAGCAGTTAGCCTTCGGACTTGTATCTGTGTAGAAGCTAAGTGTGAATAAATCTGTATCTGAGAGAATTCTAGTTGTTTACCTACAACTATTCAATATTCCCTCAAATTATTTAGGCAGTCCAATTTGCTGCTTCTCTTTCAAAGAGCACATTTAAACTGTGGAGTGGTTTTAGACGTAGACTTTGCACTATCTTTCCTTGAAATTTCACCAATTTCAAGCACTACATTTTAGTATTTAAAAAGTTGAACATTTTAATATCTACTGTTGGGAAACTGTCCTTTGTCATGTAAAGTCAACAGCTTCGGATGTCTATGCTTTCCTTATTGCATGTGTTATAATTGTGGATGTCACTCATGTAGGTGACTGTTTCATGATTTTCTTTCACATACATTTCGAGACAGTTGGAGACATACTGACTGAAAATTGTAATCACTTCTAGATAGGTGGAAACTGATTTGCAGTGGTCTAGTTTTCTGCTTGATACTATGATCCTCATGGATTTTTTTTTCGTTTTAGTCTTGCAGGATGAAATGTGACCTCATAGTAAGAGGTCATAGCTTATAGGGCTGTGGAACAGCAAATAATATACTATCAGCAGATACTGATCAGTTATCACATGCTTCAGTTTCCTTCAGAGGTATACGACTTGTGAGAGTTTGCCACACACATATAGTGTGTTCTTGCCAAGTGAGTTTACTATCCACCATGAACTTCAGAAGCCTCACAGTTCCTACATTGTTTAGGTATCCTTTGTCATGAGGTTACATGCCAATTTTTCCATTTTTCATTTATTTATAACAAACCATTCCTTTGTTGCATTAAACAAGGCCTCTACTTCATCTTGAGCATTGCTGGCATCAATGCCTTTTGAGTAGAGATTTGTGTCATCTGCAAATTGCACATACAGTCCATGAAAGCTTAAATCATTTACAAAAACTAGGAACAGAAGAGGGAGCCCATCACTGATCCTTGTGGCATATGGTACTCTAACTTCCGTTCATATTAAGAAGAATGCAGTCAAATGCCTTATTAAGGTTGCAAAGTGTCAATGCTACAAATTCTTTTTTCTCAAAACTGTGATTTACCCTCATAACCACACGTAGTATTACTGCTGTTGTAGCTTTGCCTTTCTGAAAACCATGCTGCACATCTGTGATGAGTTCATTAATTTCACAGTAATTTGATATTTCATTTTTCACCACATTCTCAAAGACTTTAGTGAACACTGGAATTATTGAGACCATTCTGAAGCTTGATTGGCGACTCCATTTAATTTAAGTCTGAAGCTTGCTACCATGGCTGGGTCACCCTTTTCATAAACTTTAGTTCCATAACTAATGCACTGTGGTCGATATCATTGGGTCAGCTAAAGTCATCTCATAGTCCAAATTATTTAGATTTGTGACCACAGTGTTAAGCAGGCATCACCTCTGTCCGGTAGATGGTTTGCTAACAGCAGCTTATATTTGACTACTGGGTACATAAAGTCCCACTCCTTAGTGCTCTCTTCATCAAAATGAAATCACCACACAAGGCAATTTTTGATTTCAGGCACATTAAGTAGCACAGGCAAGATTCCACTGGGCTGAGAAAATTCTCCCAGTTGTCATTTGGGGAATCGTATATTGAAACAATTATATTAAGATCTAATCGTGACCACTGATGCACAGCTTGTATTTTGTGAGATGATTCTGACAGAATATGTAAGTGTATTTCAATTTTTATTTTCTCTGTTCAGATGTGTCTCCCATTTCAAATTATCCTGTTTCTTAACTTACTTTTCCTTGACAGCTCATTAACATAAAGAATGAAAGAATAGTCCCAAGGACTGGCCCTTTAGGGACTCCATATATGATATAAAAATTAGAATTTTAGTGTGTTTTTGTATCTTTGTATTTTATTTGAGAGACCTATTGATGACCATGGAGATAAGAATGAATCCACCTGTTTGGTGAGCCTCATACATTCCATAATTACTTATGTTCTGTAACAGAATGTCATGATCAGTTACAATAAAAGCTTTACTAAGGTCAAGGAATATGCCAGAAACATGTTGCTTGTTTTCTACTGCAGTTAGAATGTCATCTACAAAGGTAAAAATGACTGACTGTGGTGATCTGCCAGTCTCAACCCAAGTTATGAGTCTCTTATTACCTTTTCTTTATTTGTGAAAGCTTTTAAGCCTCTTAATCCTTTAACTGCTCTGGACATGTTAACGTGCACGCCTTTGTACCTGTCCCTGTGTGCTCTTAACATGTTTACATGCACCACCGGTCCTTCTACCTGGTACTCTGAACACGTCTACGTGTAGACACATTCAGAGTACTAGGTAGAAGCACTGGCGGAGTGCATAAACATGTTCAGAGCACACAGGGACAGGTACAAAGGCACGCGCATTAACACGTCCAGAGCAGTTAAATGGTTGAGAAACAGTTTTTCAATAATTCTCCAAAGGCCTGACAATACCAATACAGGCCTTTCTTGTACAATGGCGTTAGTTTAGACATTTTCCAATTTGTCACGAATCTAACACTCACGAATGATGAGCTTAAAGTATCTCCTAATGGTTCTATGATAAATACTAGTCCACACTTGCTTCACTGATATTATCTGCTGTTTCATCAGCACCTGCTGAATATTTATGGGTAATCTTTTTATAATCATAGATAACTCCTCAGGTGTTGTAGGAGACATGAACTGTGTTCTTGTGTAAATTTTTGAATCTTAATGCAGTGTATTGCTGTCTGGTTGTGATGTTTGGTTATCAGATGTGCTACAATTTAAAAGTAAATGTTAAATTTACTAGTCACTACTGTGTTGTCAGTTTTTTTACTCTTATTTTCATAAAGTTCTTTGTTGTTCTGGTATAGTGAGAAAGTGCCTGTTTCTTTTTTGATGTTATTCCCTGTTGCTTAGTCTTGTCTTTGGAATTTTCTTTTTATTTTGTCATTTTCGTCTAAGTACAGAAATTGTCTATATCGTTTAAAATAATCTGTGGTTTGTTTGAAGTATTCATAAAATTTCCTTTTATTCTGACATGGTATTTTTTTTCCTGCTGTGATCCATTTAGTTGAATCGTGCACAGAATTTATTACTGGTGTTTGTCTAGGAAAAGTTATTTCAAAATAGTTTGCACATGGCAATAAATTTATCAAACTTGTCATACCTGTTGTCTGAACTGTAAACATCAGTCTGTGTCGCTCTTCTCAAGAGGGAACAAAGTCCGCTCATTTTCATCATTGAACTTCCCCACATTAGTTCTAGTGTTTTTTTGGTTGATCACTAAACCCAGTTATTACAATTTGTGTGTTCCTGGTATATTTACGTATTTACAAAAACCTGGTCAACGGCTGTTGCAGAAGTGCTAGTAATACAGGTTGGCTTAGTTATAGTTTGTTTCAAGTTATGTAAGCAACGCCAGCTGTAGTAAGGTACGGTAAATGTGAATGATAGCAAATTATATTTAGGGGAAGCAGGACGTATGAGAAGTAAGAAAACATCCATCCGCTCCTGACCAGTCGTCACGTCGCGCGATCTGTCAGTGCAAGGTCAGTGATCCAGTGTATCTCAGATGCGTAAGCAAATCGCAGTAAGTAGCGATAGATCGCTCGTAACCGCCAATGAATCGCATAAACGTATCTCCCGTGTGTGCCAATAAATGTGGCTAGCTGCGATACACAGTAGTTGGGTGGAAGTGTTTTTTTTTTTTTTTTTTTTTTTTTTGCAATGACCACAAGGGGTAGGCACATTACGTTTGATTTTATAGCAATTCAGAGGACACGAAAAACTCAGATAAATTAGGTCGAAGGTAAATTTCCCACTTGAGCGGCCCTTTAACAAGATATATATATAGTAAATATTTTTAATTGCAAGCAGTATCATAGTGTACGTATTTCCGCTAAAAATTAAGTTCTTTCTCTAGCAACAAGATATGAAGTGTTTGGAACACATCGATAGAAAACAAAAAAAGAAACGGTGACACCATAAACGATTCTGAAAATTTCCTTAAGTAATGGATAGATGAGATGCTCATTGCTATTCTTTTTTCACAGCACAATTCCACTACACAGTGGCGTCAGAAATACTGGTCGGTTGACGGTAGACCTATTTGGTAATATACTCGTGTTACTACCTCCCAACTAAACGTAGACACTAAAAAAGGCAGACCATGCTCGTATGTAACTGTGCTGATTAGTGCAACGAATTGCAGTCAGCATTGCCATCGACACAAAGATCATGCCTCTGGTGAGGACATCGTCCTTAATCAGCCAGTCTTACAAGATTAACCCAATATATGTTTTCCTACGCTGAAAATCTCTTTAAATTCCTGCTAACAGTTACTAGCTGCTTCTCTCAACGAACGTGTTATTATTGACTGCACAACCCTACACGTTGACCTTACACAGGCGGTGTGAATTAATAAATATAATTGCTTTAGCATAAGGCTACATAGCTCCAAAATCACACAAAGAAATTAAATGATAATCAGTCATTGAGTTTCCAGTGGTACTGGGTAGAGAACGATATTTCATTACTCGGAACAAAATTTATGTGACAACTACGCAGGGAGGAAAGTAAAAACAGGTACGGTTAAATTTAGGCCAGTTACAGGGCCAGACCACGATAACCACAACACTACAAAGCAATATCAAAGCCGTCTATAATCCAGATTGCAAATTGCGGTCGGTAGTTTGTTTCTTCACCCTGCAGTACTATTCAAGGAAGAACAGTCGGACTTGCCTGTCTTTCGTCTTTTCTTCGTCACGAATAAATTCAATAAACTTCTATGTTCAAAAGTCAAGGAATGCCACTGCAGTAAATTTGTGACTAAAATTTGTTCTTTCTTGAAACTGAAATTTTGCTTACCAAAGCAGTCAGATGTCATGCAGGTACATAGATATTAAAACTGATCAAGGAAATTATTTCGTAAATCTAGTAGGTGTGTTGCAAAACTCCCATAAAATTAATTTAAAAAATAGATCTTATAGATGCACCTCTAATGGCGTCGAACAATACTATTGAAAATACCTTCTTACCTTTCGAACAACGACTGCTTCTAATTTCTCAGCTGCAGTAAGTGTGCATGTGCACGGTATTGTAGTAATTTCTATTGTCACACTTCGCCTCAAAGACTTTTCCTTTAATCGACAAACTTTTCTTGTCATCATAAAGAAATATTTATCTGTAATTTTATTCTGCCTGTAAGTAAAACAAAAAGAGGTCTTTCATTTTAAAATTTCATTGTACAGCTACCTCCATACACAGCAAACTGTGAACTGTTTCTTCCCATGCCATATGCACGATGCATCTACTTGCAGTCGGTTGTACTGTAATTCGGTACAAAGTAATTTTTGCATCCGAAATGTAACGCTGTTTCCGCACAACGTACATTTCAGCTTTCTATTGGCGTACGTACTAATAGTATAAAAATAACGGGAGAGAATAACTGACGAAAGTGAAAGTCCTTTGTAGCTATAGAGAGACACACTGACGTAACGAAATTACTGCAGGACAGTTCTTATCGTTTGCGCTGCGGACACGTTAAAAATTTGAGCCAATGATACATGAACCGGATTAATACGCCCAATTTACACTTGACTGAGCAGAGCATCACAACATTTCACAGTGAATTTTAAATGGCGGCATTTACGAAGTCCATCAACATTCCGTAACTGGACATCAACAAGTTTCTCTGGAAGAAAGTTTTGACGTTGACAACCGAGGCGCGAGACGGGCTATAGTGCCGACTGCTACTATCGGAAGTTATTTGCAGCATTTTATATTAGTGTACACTATGATTTTGTGTCTTTTTAGTAATTTTCTTTAATTTATTTTCATGACATACCGGTTCTGAGTACTTCAAAATTTTACATACCGGTATGACAGCTCTTTCACAAAAAAGGCCAGATCTCTGAAAGCGAAAAATAATTAAGCTTTTAAAATACTGGATGATGGAAAAACCTACACTATGCACAAATAAGAATATAAATTGATGAAAAAACTGATTAAATAAATTTTCTAGCAATCAAAAATTGATTCATTGAAGGAAGAAAATGTAAAATTTTTATTATCACTTACTAATCATACACCAGTCGATATTGGATGGCCAGTGTCGTCCTTTCAACACTGAAATATATGCAATTAAGGATGCAGAGTATGTACTGGTACAGCAAAATGTTAGCAACATAAATGTAAGATTAGTGTAGCAACATCGTGCAACTAAATAGTGTTGTATCGCACGTGTCGTCTGCATATGTCGAAAAACAAAGGCGGTGTCAATCATTTCATGCCAGCTGCCAGAGGCGCTGTGTTTTATATATGTGTGTTTTGTTCTTGTTATTCTTTCATTACACTTTTTTATTGTTTCGTATCTTCCATGCTTGGAAGAATTAAAATAGTCATGTCTACTTTGCCCTCTCCTGTGATTGTGATCAGTAAAGCTAACGTTAATATTGTTCGTCAATTATGTACACACAAGTTCTGATGGTGAAACGACAGTCTGCACAGCTTGTACTGACAAAGTGGTAACCCCGGCGTAGAGTATCTATGTAGCATCATTGGATTAACGTGCATTTACAGAAGAAATTTGCAAAATGGCTAACGCGAAACCCGCCGTGTCACGGTTGGCGTGAGACTACTTCCTTTCTGGCCACACAATCCAGCTTTGTGGTTTGTGCAGGTGGAGGTCAGTTTTTTCTGTTCTGGAATTTCAGCACATGCTACCACGTTTGTGCTGGTAGTAAGCCAATTAAATCACCAGTATGCCGTGGATGTGCAAGATATAATTACCTTGCCACCAGAGGCTAACTCCTATGACAGGCTTAAATCAGAATTGACCTGATGAGTGTCAGCATCGCAGGAAGAGTGAATCTATCAAGTAGCCACTCAGGAAGATATTGGAGACAGAAATCCTTCACATAAGAAGCAAAGTAAATGTGGGAACAGTTCTGATCAGCTTACTGCACAGAATGTGGAGCAATCGTCAGCTCCCATCAGTGCAATCACTACACAGTGCAATTGTGTGACGCGAACTGTTCCGTGCGCAGATTATGACGCCTTGGTGGCCAAGTTCTCTATTGACAGACTCAGCTCGGCGAACTGTTATCTCGACGTGACCCAAGCAATGATAGAAGCCAGGATCGATACTGCAGATGTTTGCACAGGATGTCATCGACGACCTCTTCTGCAAGTGAACCTGAGCAGCAAGGTATTTGGTGGTAACACTAGAAATTCAGGGAGTAAGTGCACACAACCCCCTGCACTTACCCAATTGGGAACAGTGGTTAGAGGGAGGCACCTCCTCCGATAGCCAATTAGTGTTTCCACACCTGTTTGTTGGTGATCAGCAACCCGGTAGGAAATATTTAATTTGTTCATTTACCCATGGACTATGCTGCACACGAAGCGACCGCCCACACTGCAGACAACTCGGTCATTACAATGTATAGCAGCCTGCACTTGGAACTAGACCTGTGTTTACAACAAGACTTTGTGTGGGTTTTTAGCTTTGCAGACGTCGCTGAATTATCACCAGAGTGGACTTCCTTGCTCATTATAATCTACTGCCGAACAGAAAGTATTCAAGCCTAACTGGTGACATCACAGGTTTAACAGCGTCCGGATTTCGGCGGAATGCAGTCATTCATACTGCCAAAGTAATATAGGTGGCAAACGGCGAGTACGTGGAGCTACTGAATGGATTTCCAGTTCTGACACGACACCCTGGAGTGCGTAAGGAGGAAAAGGCCCGACACTGTCCAGTACCTAGAGATGATTGGTGGTCCTCCCACGTCTTGCAGACCATGACGTTTGACGCCATATCGTCTTAAAAATCCAACAGCCCGGTTCTTGCCACTATATTTGGTCCCGGAAGAGGATGGCACCTGGCGGCCTTCTGCTGACTTCAGAGCTCTGAATGCCAGAACAATGCCAGACATATCCCAGTACCATTGTTACGTGACTATAACTATGTATTAGGTGGTGCAGTTATTTTTAGCGCCCTGGACTATGTAAAAGCGTGCACACAGATCCATGTAGCTGAATGAGACATTTCCAAGACAGTGATCATCACTCCTTTTGGCCTGTTAAATGCAAATTCATGTCTTTTTGACTCAGGAACGCTGCTCAAACGTGGCAACGTTTCACTGATTTTGTGCTACAGGGCCTAACTCTTGATTTCGCTTACCTGGGCGATATTTTAGTTTTTTCATCATCGGCAGAGCAACATCGGCAACATATAACAGAAGAGTTTAAGCGACGAAACATTACATCGTCGTCTTTAACACCGCCAAATGCGTCTTTGGCCAGCCCCAAGTGGATATCCTAAGTCATGGCAAACATCAGTAGGGTCGCTACCACCGCCAGAGGAGGAGTAAGCCATCTTATGGATTTCACACCCAAATACTGCCAACGAATTGCGTCGATTCCTTGGTATGTTAAATTTTTATCGCTGTCACTGGCCACACTGTCGAGTTACAAGAACCATTAATTGAAGCTCCCACTGGCCCAAAGAGGAAAGGTAACTCACCTATAACATGGATTGATAGCATTTGTGTGGTGTTTGAAGAGCCTAAAAGAGCATTGCAGACACTGCACTTTTGGTGCAACCAGAGCCTACTGCACCTTTGGCACTAGTGGCTAGTAAGAATGCGATCGGCCCAACGTTGCAACAACAATGTAGTGACACATGGCAAACATCTGCATTTTTCTCGCGCAGACTACCGCTCTCACAAGAGCTGTGGAGCGTCAACGACAGAGGACTGCTGGCCGGTGTGGCTGAGCGGTTCTAGGCGCTACAGTCTGGAACCGGACGACCGCTATGGTCACAGGTTCGAATCCTGCCTCGGGCATGGATGTGTGTGATGTCCTTAGGTTAGTTAGGTTTAAGTAGTTCTAAGTTCTAGGGGACTGATGACCTCAGCAGTTAAGCCCCACAGTGCTCAGAGCCATTTGAACCATTTGAGCCAAACAGAGAACTACTGAACTACTGGCTTTTTATGAATCCATCAAATATTTCAGACCTCACCGGGAAGCTAGAGACATAGTAATAATCTACACCTATGACAAGACCGGACCCTTTGACTGAGCGGTTCTAGGCGCTTCAGTCCAGAACCGCGCTGCTGCTACGGTCGCAGGTTCGAATCCTGCTTCGGGCATGGATGTGTGTGATGTCCTTAGGTTAGTTAGGTTTAAGTAATTCTAAGTCTAGGGGACTGATGACCTCAGATGTTAAGTCCCATAATGCTTAGAGCCATTTGAACCATTTGAACCGATCACAAACAGCTAACTTAGCGCCATTCGCTAGAACAATAGGAACTGTTCACTTAGGCAACACAATCAGCTAATGTTCATCTCACAATTCAGCACAGATGTCTGGCACATCTCTGATGTCGACAATGTGGTTTGCTTCAGGTCGGAAGCATTACTAGTACGACTGACTACGCCAAACTCGTAGCTGCTCAACAATCAAATCAAGAACTACTAGGACTGTTATCAGCAGGAATATCGATGTTGGATCTGCAACTTATCGAAATTCCAGGGAGCGATGTCAAGCTGTATTGTGGCATGACCACGTCGAAAGAGCTGCTGTTCCTACCAATTGCCTTCAGAAGGGATGACTTCATAATGCTACATGACTTGTGCCTCCCCAGTATTCGATCAACAACCCACCTAGTGACGAATCATTACATGTCGCTGGATATACAGAAAAACTACACAGCCTCATACGAGCATCGATAAGGAACTTTCTGATCGCAATGGCCCATTTCAGTCATGTCCGTATCGACGTCATTGGTCCACTGCCGTCTTCCGACGGCCAGCTTTACATACTTACAATGATCAGACAATTACACCCGCTGACTGGAAGCTGCATCAGTGGAAAATCAGAAAATCTGGCTCCCACTTTTGTGTCGTATTGGGTGCCACACTTTGGCTGCCCGTTACACAAAACAACAAATAGAGGACGATAATTTGAATCCGACTTCTTCAGCCAACTCACGATTTCTTACGGCACAAATCACCACAAAATGACGGGCTGTCACCCAGTCAGTAAGAGGATGATTGAGAGATGGCATAGCTCACTTAAGACAGCACAAATGTGCCACGACACTGACTGGGCCAAGGCTCTTCCCGTGGTACTACTCAGCCTCAGCAACATTTTCAAACCATATCTAGATGATTGTTCGGCGGAACTGGTGTACAGTGTAACATTGAGGCTTCCAAGAAGAATTCGTGGAAACAAACGCTCTGTTACAGCAAAGGGATGATCAACCAGAATTCGTATGCTAACTGCGAGAGCACATGGCCCAAATCCGTCCATACCAGCTGCACAGACATGGTACTACAGCCACTGCATTCGTCCATAAAGACTTGAAAATCTGTCCTCATGTCATGTTAAGCATGGAAGGCATCAAACCATCGTTGTTGCTGCCATACTCAGGATCCTATCTTGTAGTTGCAAGAGAGGAGAAGACAACTGACATTTTACTCAATGGAAAGGTTGTAACACAAACATCGATTGTAAGTAGTTTGTTAGTGTAATTATGTGTATGTGACTATGTAGTGGTTGTTCTTTACTAGTTAAGACCTTTGAAATGACAGAGGGAAGTTGAAGTTTGTAATGTATTTATTGTAAAAAACTTAATAATGTTTAAAATTAATGAAACTTTATAAAATATGAATGTTAAGATAGAGAAATATGTATGTAAAAAACTGGTTCGTGCTTAGGGATCTGATATTGTATAGTGAAATGGGGAAGGGAACCCCCTCCGCTACGGAAAGTGGTCTGGTGTGAGCTAAAAGGTGGATATGGCGGTCGATCTGGGCGGCTACTGGGGGAGCACACTATGCAGTCAGTGGCTAGCTGTTGTACGGTTAACATCGAGGGTGCCAAGTGAGGCATTTGAAAGCCAATTTATATTGAAATTGTCTCAGATGTAGTTTCGGCTGTTGAAATTATCCTGATCATGAAACCAATGTTAGGGGCCCATCCTCGCATCCTAAATATTCAGAAGACCGAGTATCCTGTTTCTGAATAACTATTGATTTGTGACTGCATTAAATGTGTCAAAGTGTTTAAATGTTGCTAGTTAAATTACCTGTTTCACAGGTAGTGAGAAAGGCACACAAATTGAACTTGCATTGATTGTTACTATGAACTATTTTCTGAAGTTTATTGACTTTAATTTTTGAATTACTCGTTTTAAAGTATGAACATATAAATTGTTTCAAATGGGGTTAGAAATCAATATTGGCAAATTGCAATCAGTTTCTGGAATAGTCACAGAATTTGCCTATAAAGACAGTTTCAGTTTATGGGTCTCCACTACATTCTTTTCTATTATAAAAAAGATAAACGGAATGTTGCACTTGCTAAGGAAATCTGATACATTTCCTTAATAGTGAGAGTATAAGAAGTGTTTATGTAGCATTACTTAACTTCATTTGTGGTGTTTGTATGTTAGTTAACCCAGGGCTCTTGTCATGCCCAATTTTAGTCTCGTGCAGTGGCGTAGGGTGGTTGTAAAGGTTGGGGAGACAAAATAGTACAATAAACAATAATTTAAACAAATGAAACAAAATGCATCAAGGGAGTCGTCAGGGATCGAAAAAGAGATTTATGATTTAATTAACAGTAGAAAGCAGTGTGAGAGGGAAAATTTTGAAGAAGGTTGTATGGCCAGAAAGGTACTAAATGGAGGAAATGTCAGAATAAGGACATTGTCCATAAATGGAACTGAGGTGGAAATAGGAAGCACCACATAAGGTGCGTTTGCAGCAAATTTAGAAAGAAAGATTAGTGAGAGGAAGGAAGGCGCTGCACAAAGCACACGAGCTGCCAATATTAGGGAAATTGAAGATAGGAAAATGGCCAATATAAGTAGGAATCAGGAGGAGGATGAAATCGGCAACAGTGTGGATACGACCCTGGCTGACGAAAATTTCGCACAAACAATTGTTAGCAATAGTGATGAAGATGTCGATCCTGACAATTACATGCGAACCACTGAAGTTCATGATGATTATACTAAGTACAAAGTGAAAATTGATGCCATCTGAAGTGATGTTGAGGAAACGACTGTGACCGAAAATCAAATGCAAAATTTAGGAAATGATCAGAAAATTGAAAATAACGAAAGATCGAATGATGACTTGGCTCATTGTCTTAGGGTAGCATTCATGCTTGAATCAGGTAGTGAAGGTGAAATGAGTGACAGTTCAGATGAAGAAGACATAGAAATAGAAGAGAGAGAACAAAACTTTACCAATAATAGATATAAAAAGGCCTAATGAAATTTTTTGTAAGCAAAATCAGGCGGTAGAGACCGAACCGAAAAAGAAAGAGCCTCCAGATGATATGATGCTGGGGCAAGATTTGGTTACAATAGTGAAAGATTTTGAACTTTCAAAACCAAAAGAGCCTCCTAAAGTTATGATAGCGGGGCAAAAGTTAATGAGAGTTGTAAAGGAAACAGAGATAAAAAAAAAAAAAAAACGATAAAGCCCCCAGATATATATGAGTTGCCAGTTAATAACATTTCGTGTATCGATCTAATGGTCAAACAGGATTTGTTATGGGAGGAACAGGAAAATACAGAAAGTAGCACAATTAAACAAACCATCATCTCAGTCAAAATTTACGATATCAAATTACAGGTACTTTTGGATACAGGCTCCCATATTTGCTATTTCACAATCCTTTTTTGAACACTTTTCAGATAAACCTGGATTGGTTATGATGTCAGTGAATGGAGTGAAAATCATAACAGCAACTGGCAAGTCCAGTAAGCCCATTCAAAAACAAGTATTGGTAGATTTTGAAATTAATGAACAGAAATTTAAACATGGCTTCTTGTTCGTACCTGAGTTGAGTGCTGAAATGATTTTGGGTATTGGTTGGCTAGACAAAGAAAGAGTATTCATTGACTGTGGTAACAGAGTTGTCAAAATTAATAGTAAATCCGGCAGTTTGGAAATTAAGTTTGTGAAAAAACGAAACTTTACTGGACTGAAATTTTGAGTCACTGGTATTAGAATTAGACCCGGGAAATGATGGTTTGTCAAATCTATTTGAAATTTACCATGTGAGGAACTTGATGATTGGTGATACAAAAATAGAAACTTTTAAAGAGATAGTTGACGAAATACAAGAACTTACATTGGAACAAAAAGCCGATTTGTTTAGCATTTTAACTGTTAATCAGGAAGTGTTCTCAGATAAAGCAGGAATGGTAAAGAACTTTGACTACTGTATTGATGCAATAGAACACAAACCATTTTTTGTGAGATCTTACCCAGTAACACTGGCTAAGAGAGAAGCTGTGCAGGCCGAAATAGATAAAATGATAGAATGGGGGGTTATAGAAAGGAGTAATAGTGAATATAATAGCCCACTAATTATTGTGAATGTGAAGGATGGAGGTGTGCGAGTTGTAATTGATGCACGAACTATGAATAAAGTTGTTAAAAGAAAAGTAGATCGTCCAGAAAAAGTAGATGATCTGTTACGAAGTTTCACAATGTGAAATATTTGACTAACTTATACCTCATGGTGGGATATTGGCAAATCCCACTACACAAAGAATTCCGATTATATACCGCATTTTTATTTGCAGGAAAATGTTACCAATATAAATTTGTTCCATTCGGCCTCAATACTTCTGTTTCTGTTTTCATTAGAGCTTTAGATTCTGTACTAGGAACAGAACTTAGTGCTAGACTGACAGTCTATGTGGATGACTTATTGATTGCCACTGAAAATTGGAGAGTACATTACGAGTTGTTGAACAAAACCCTTTCTGCTGTTCAAGCAGGAGGAATAACATTAAAATTGAAAAAGTGTGAGTTAGTGAAACAAGAGATAAAGTTTTTGGGGCATATTGTGACTATGTCAGGGATTGGAAAGGACTCAGAGAAGTATGAATATATAAACTGCTTCAAGTGGGGTTAGAAATCAATACTGGCAAATTGCAATTTGTTTCTGGAATAGTCACAGAATTTGCCTGTAAAGACAGTTTTAGTTTATGGGTCCCCACTATATTCTTTTCTATTATGAGAAAGATAAACGGAATATTGCACTTGCTAAAGCAATGTGATACATTTCCATAGTAATGAGAGTATAAGAAGTGTTTATGTAGTGTTACTTAACTTCATTTGTGGTGTTTGTATGTTAGTTAACCCAGGGCTCTTGTCAAGCCCAATTTTAGTCTCGTGCAGTGGCGTAGGGTGGTTGTAATGGTTGGGGAGACAAAATAGTACAATAAACAATAATTTAAACAAATGAAACAAAATGCATCAAATAAAACAACAACTACTACTATTACTACTACTACTACCACTACTATGGCTACTAATAACAACAATAATAATAATAACTAACTTGTTCAAGAAATGATGACACATTTGTAGAACTCCACCAGCAAGAGAAGAAGCACTTATATTTTCTTGCACACAAGTGCAGTGCGACTGTCTTTTCTTTCCACGAATAAGTCTACAACTCGGTCTACGAAGATGTGATCACTGGATAGCTCTCCAAGTAGTGTATTTTCTATTGCTAACATGCTCAAACACGGCAGCCGGATATAGGACATTGAATTCCTTAAATAATTCTTCACTCCTTTATAGAGTACTCATGCTTCGTTCACTACTTTCTGGAGTTGCGGGTAGGGTCAAAACCAAACGCAGCAACTTTGTTGTTTCTTCATAAACGGAGTCTAAATCATTGTTGACAATGTACTTTGAGAGGATTCTCGGAGATAAGTGTTTTTCCCATCAGCGTATATGTTACACAGTTGATTTTCAAGTTGTTCTTGTTTGAAAAAAGGGTACTGTTCTAATAATTGAAGCAGTTTCAACTTTGGGAATTCTTTTTGATAGTTCGGAAAACATTTTTCGTTGAAAAGTTCAACAAACTGAATTTGGGAAAAGTCTTGAAACCTTCTTTCCATCTGAACAATTTGCAAATCCAGTATCTCGTAAGTTACGCCCTGAGAGATGTCTCTGACTGCCACAGAATGATAAGTTGCCATTCAAACACAAGCTACATTTAATGCATTCATCAACGAATGTTTCCATTCCTAATCGTCGTAGGTTCCTCAAAACAGTTCTTATTTCGTCGTGGCAAGCAGTTATACTGACAGATTTTGACTGAAGAACATTAAAGAGATGATCAACATAAACAAAGCACCCTCGGTAGAAGCAAACCAAGTAGACAAACGAAGGATCATCCATCCGTCGTTTCATTTGTACAGCACAGCTCAAAGATTCTGGGTCCTCCTGAGAGACTGTATTATCAAATATATAATTAGAAACACTATATAGCCCTGAGAAATTACTATGTGTTGTTGAAACTGCCCTGGAACGAAAGTTTCAGCGAGTGTTGCTTGCATGTGGCAGTTTAAATCCTTTCTCAGTTAGTAATACAGTTCGTTTTGATGATTTGCTGAAAAGCGAATTGAATGCAGTAAGATCACTTACAAACATGTGTACTTGTCGTATGATTTTGGAGGCATGTAACAGTACCAAATTCAGTTGGTGTGTGTAACAATGAATAAGCAGCGCATAGGGACAGAACTGCTTCACTAATTGTTGTAGTCCTATTTCTCTGCCTGCCATTACTGACAAGGGTCAGTCTTGGGTCCTTTGTTGTTCTTATTATATATTAATGACTTGCCATTCTATATTCATGAAGAGGCAAAGTTAGTTCTCTTTGCTGATGATACAAGTATAGTAATCACACCTGACAAACAAGAATTAACTGATGAAATTGTCAATACTGTCTTTCAGAAAATTACTAAGTGGTTCCTTGTAAACGGACTCTCACTGAATTTTGATAAGACACAGCGCATACAGTTCCGTACAGTGAATGGTATGACGCCATTAATAAATATAGACCTTAATCAGAAGCATATAGCTAAGGTAGAATATTCCAAATTTTTAGGTGTGTCCACTGATGAGAGATTAAATTGGAAGAAACACACTGATGATCTGCTGAAACATTTGAGTTCAGCTACTTATGCAATAAGGGTCATTGCAAATTTTGGTGATAAACATCTTAGTAAATTAGCTTACTACGCCTATTTTCACTCATTGCTTTCATATGGCATCATATTTTGGGGTAATTCATCACTGAGGAATAAAGTATTTATTGCACAAAAGCGTGTAATCAGAATAATAGCTGGAGTCCACCCAAGATCATCCTGCAGACATTTATTTAAGGATCTAGGGATATTCACAGTAGCTTCTCAGTATATATACTCTCTTATGAAATTTGTTATTAACAACCAAACCCAATTCAAAAGTAATAGCAGTGTGCATAACTACAATACTAGGAGAAAGGATGATCTTCACTATTCAAGATTAAATCTAACTTTGGCACAGAAAGGGGTGAATTATACTGGCACTAAAGTCTTTGGTCACTTACCAAATAGTATCAAAAGTCTGACAGATAACCAACAAGTATTTAAGAAGAAATTAAAAGAATTTCTGAATGACAACTCCTTCTACTCCATAGAGGAATTTTTAGATATAAATTAAGAAAAAAAAACAAAAAAATATAAAAAAAAATAAAAAATAAAGAAAAACAAAAAACACAATAAAATAAAGTTGTTATATTAACTTAAGTATGTTGTTAACTTAACCTAATTATGTCATGTATTGGAAAATTCGACTCGTTCCACATCATTACGAAATATCGTATTCATGATCCATGGAACTAGTATTAATCTGATCTAATCTAATCTAACCACTTTTCCTTCCACATTCCATTCTTTCAATACTGCATGAATAATGTTTGACAAACCTTCAGCAGTTCTATCTCCAGAAACATCGCGAAATCCAACGAATCTTTCTTCAATTTTGTCTGCAATACAGTTCCTGAATATTATACTTATTTGACACTTGCAATACACATCTAATGTTTCATCAGCCTGGATCGAAATGAAATTGTAGTTCTGAATCTGAGATTTTATTTTCTCATTAACTGCCAGAGTTATCATTTCTATTACATTTACATCATTATGTATATCTGGAGAAGTTCCTTCAAAGGTTGGAGATGATGGCAGCGGGTCTCTGATTAACTGCTCTCCTTGAGCTAGTAAATCCAACAATTCCAGATAGTTACTTTTGTTGCTGGAGTATTCGTCTTCTCGATGGCCGCGAAAGGCTAGTTCTTGTTTACAAAGAAATACAATTGCCTGAATAAGAGGAGCCAATAATCTCCTGCTGCATGCAACTTGTTTGTTGTATTTTATTGCTGTCAGACGAGCGGCTTCAGAAAGGGCGTGCTCAAATCCAATTTTGCCCAGTAACTGAAATGATTCTTTGTTCGTAGGTGACGTTATCATCTGATGCTTTTGTGCTTTCCTGTCAAAGTTCTTTATTGTACAAATGCCCTCATTGCATATGTCCTTGTTACCACCAAACAGAAGACATATATAACAATATAATCTGTTATTAACTGCATTCGCAGTTAGCCAAGCATACTTTTCGTACCAGGCTGTCTGAAAAGTGCGTTTTTGTTTGGCTTCACTTAAAACTGCACTGAGTTTAGTAGTAGGTCATGTGTCCTGAATTCGCACTTTTTTTTGTACGTTTTTGTAGAAAAAGGCGTTTTAATAAAAATTCTATAAGGTGTTCAATTGCTGGCTTATTCATGTTGGCGACACAACGAAAATATGCACTAAAATCACTCAAGAATGACTATGAACACAAACCGCGCGACTGTTCACTTCCGTGTTAAAAGCCAGCATAGAAGCAGCAGAGACTAGTCTCGATACCTGCTAGTAAGTGCAACGCACCGGCCTTCATGGAAGAGGGGAAGTGGTGGGGAGCCGAGAACGCCACTATTTAGTGCTCTTAGTAGAAAGTTGTTTATATTTTTGTTATGTATTACTATTGCATCTTTTTTAAGCATGAATACATGGGAGACTAAGTCTCAAAGTCTCCCCTCACGCTGTGCCACTGGTCTCCTGATGTCTTGAGTAACATCTTAGTGCTGAATTGGTTAATGATTGAAATAGTAACTATTATTGCTATGAGTGAAACATTATTTAACTTCCTAGGATTACTGATTTGTGTAAATGGTAACTACTGCTACCCAATACTCAGTTCGTGTGGTATTTGTGTGTATTCATTGCACTATTCAAAAGGAGTATTAATGAAGGTCACATAAGCAAACCATGTTCATTTTTCTATAAACTTAGTGGTTCAAATTATAATGCCTAATTGGGCTGGCGACCATTTGTTGTTTCATTCACATGAACTTCACTACTTTCATTACTTCCAAAATAAAGTTTTCTGTTAATTGCCATAGATAGGAAATTACTGTTTAATACCCTCTACCCATTAGGTAAACACACGGTCAAAACATTTCTAAAATCCTCACAGAGGGTAACACTAAACTGTGAGCATAGCATTATACTTGGTGCAAACTTGCAGCACAAGTGTTATAAGGTGACCACTGTTTCTATACATAGGGTAAAACCAACATACGTCTTCCAAGAAGCAAACGGTGCCAAAGCGTCCAAGACTATGGCCTCACCCAACAGTCACCTCATCACCGCCTTCACAGCCTCCAGCATAGATTACAACAGCGGTGGACCTACCAACACCTACCTCAAGATCACGTCACCACGTCCACTTTCCAGCCCGCTGTTTGGAATAATGCTCTGCTTCCAGCGTGGGGGCTGATATGCCGATATCATGCAGTTTTGCTCTGTTGTATTGCATGTGTCATCTGTGTGCGTTTAGAAAAAATCGTGCCATCAAGCATTTCACACTAACTGCCAGACGTGCTGCGTTTTGTATATGTGTGTTTTGGCTTTGTTATTCTTTCATTATGCTTCTTTGTTGTTTTGTGTCTTCCATGTTGGTAGTAAGTTTGTGCATAGTTACGAGATGATGCTGATGTTTTTATTCCCTGTGTGGCGCCGATTAGGTCGACACCAGCATCGATATACGTTTGTCTCTAGACTCTGAGCATTGTCTTTGGACACTAAGCTAAGATTATCTTTGCTCCCTTCTGCCATAGCCAGTTGCAGTTGTTTGTAAGCCTTTGATGTGTTTAGGTGAATAAACGAACTACTGCAAAATGGGAGTGTTGTTTGGTGTATCCGACCCAAACTTCCTCCTCACTGGTGACCCCAAGTTGTAACGTCTTCCGTTTTCGCCGTTTTACTGTGTCCGCAACCTTCGCGTCGGTTATTCGCGTGTATCACATCAACACAGCATTCGAACAATGACATCGGCCCAACGCCTAACGCTGGATTTTGTGATCGATATGCATCGTGTTGCGGGCAATGTACACCTGCCAAGACTGCAACACGATGACTCTCACTCGATGATTACACCGATTTCTCCGGACGTTTTCGAGCCTGCAACAATAACTGAGGTTAGCAGTGTGCGTGACTCCGGCTATCAAATGCCTTTGTTCCCACCACATGTGCCCTCCCTCATTGACTGTGCAGTTACCTCTTACGGATCTCCGTGCAGTGCGGGACCAATGCCGATTTCTGCAGATGCTTCGTTGGACAACCTACCACCGCCAGGACAACGATTTGCCACGCCACAATCCGTGCAGTACCATGCAGATACCTGCCACGTGGTCAGAACTGTTTCGTTCACAGGTCAACCTACTCAGCATCTGACCACGCCCATGCCTGCCTCTGTTCAGCATCAGCACTTGCCTTCCTACTTCGATACCTCGGCCTGCAACAGGAACAATAACTTGTTGTCTGTGCCTGAACTCCACCTCCGTCCCACTGCTACGCCTCAGTGTTTTGTGCCACAACATTCACCTTATCCGCACACCGTTTTGAGTAGAGTGACTATGAGCAGTCAACTTTCACACATTCCGTCCCATGTTCGACATCATTTCCCACACTGTGCTTCTGGACAGCCCGCACCTCCACAGCTTTCCTGCTACACAGTTGGCCCTGGCTCTGATCATACATCGAGCTTTCCGCGGACTAACACGCGTTCTCAAACTTTGAACTTCTTCTAACCTGTAGCCCACGCGCCGGCTCCAGTCGTGCTTCTGCTACCGTTCTCGGTACATCTCGGTGCCTCATCCGTGTCGGTCTTCCGCGACGTGTCAATTCGAACAAACCAGCAACGTTTGAGCTTCCGCAACCACAATCGCCACATTATGGTGTCTCACCCGCGTCGCGATGGATCGCGCTCGACCACAACGTGTCACCTTCATGCTGCCTCCTGAACAGCCGTCATTGCCACATCCTCTGTAGGCACACTCTCCTGGAATACTATGGCAGTAACAGCTCATTTCAGGCAGTGGCCCGACGAAATCAACTCATGTTGCTCCATGTTGAGCAACTAGGCAACGACAAACCTTCCCAGCTCTGGAGACGGCTATGTGCCCTGCTCAGCGCCGATCTATTCTCTGACACAGCTCTCCTCGCCATCTGGTCAGATAAACTATCTCCTCACATCCGCTTTGCTCTGGCTCAAAGGCTTCGTGAACCTGTCATGCAATGAATGACGATTGCTTACAAGCTGCACGATGCATCACTGCTCCACTTCGCCAGCTACTGCCTACCTGACAAGTCTCAGGTTCCGGCTCATCGCCCTGTGGACGGACGCAGCTGCGGCCGCACTGTGCCGATCGTTCCACTCACTCCGGGAAGCAGTAAACTAGCAACTAGGAGTCACCGGCTCTTCCTGCGGTCACGCCCCATCCTGCAACCAAGCCTGCTGTGGCCACCAAAACTCGGCCACCGCCACTGGCAACGAACTTTCCGCAGGAAATGCAACTGCACTACCCATACTGTTAGTTCCACACACGGTTTGGTGAGGCGGCACTGAACTGCAGACCACCCTGCTACTTCAAATGGTTCAAATGGCTCTGAGCACTATGGGACTCAACTGCTGTGGTCATTAGTCCCCTAGAACTTAGAACTACTTAAACCTAAATAACCTAAGGACATCACAAACATCCATGCCCGAGGCAGGATTCGAACCTGCGACCGTAGCAGTCGCACGGTTCCGGACTGCGCGCCTAGAACCGCGAGACCACCGCGGCCGGCACCCTGCTACTTCCCAAACGCCAATCGCAGGTAGGTTCGGGTGCCACCTCCTGCGCACAACATGACAGTCACCCCCCAGTGCTCCATTCTGTCTGGGAACAACCATATAATTGTGGACGACTTTACATTAAAGACATTTCGTCGGGATACCTTTTCCTAGTGGACACAGGCGCTGATGTTTGACTGCTGCCTACGTCCTTAGCGTCGTCAAACATCCGCCCTCATCATACTTCACAGCAAGCCGTGACTTCGACTAAACTACATTGCTCGGGTTCAACTTCCCACGTCGTCTCACTTTGCGCAAGCTGCGAAATTGACGAACCTATACTAGGCATTGACTTCTTGTGACACCACAAACTTTCACCGGACCTAGTGTGAAACACTGTGTTTCACCATCTGTGTCTTACTGACTTCCCCTGTGCTCTGTCGAGCAACCCCCCCCCCCACCCCCCATGACACATTGGTCCAGGCTCATATCATCTGTACATACTTGTCTCTGTCGACGACGTTACAAGAAACCACGCATAAGTGCCTTGCCGAGCTCGAACACGTCACTTGCCTACACAAGGAAAACTTTGAGCTCTCCCTCTGGCTCCACGAAACACAGCTCCTGCTCTCTGATGCAGCAAAGGAGTTACAGACGCTACAGCAAGGACAAAGCAAGCTCAGTAAGTGCGCCGAATCTGCTTGCAATCCCAGTAATCGATCCTCCATGTGTTTACCTTCCAATACCCCTCGCAACTGTGCTATCAAGACTGCCATAACATGTACTGACAGCTCTGCAGGGTCACACCCTCCTAACACGGAAGCATTTGATACTCGGCCGGACACAAGTCCACATGCACGACGAATGTCACATGCTCCTGAACTTACGGCTCCTACCCCGGCCTTCGCAGACAGCACCTCAAACTATGCAACTTTGGCTCCTGTGTGCTGCTGTACGACTGCCACTGACAACGCAAACAGTGCACTCGTGCCTAGCACTTCGCCCGCGACTGTGCTGCCACAGGCCTCACCCTCAGACAATGGACTCACTAACGGCTCACGAGCTCTACCGAGCTCACCTGACGTTGGTGCCATTACTTTGGACCGGCGGCCATCTTGTTGCATTGACTCCTGGGACACTTTGCTGCCTCGGCTCCCATCGGATCCGCCGAGTGCCTCCAAACACCATGACCACACCTCGCCTGCCCTGCCCGCCACACATTGTAAACAAACTGACTCCCGCAATGCCGGCAACATTTCCGTCATCACCAACGGCACGGTTCACAAACTTCGCCTCACGCCAGGTCCCCCGATCTCCAGTAAACCACGTCGCTGTTGTCCCGAGCGCCTCTCCGACCTTAAAAAGCTGATTTCTGAACTACTAAGCTCCGGCGTCATTGAACCCTCTGCTAGTAGCTGGTCTATGCCCGTACATATGACACCCAAGAAGGACGGGTCCTGGCGCATGTTCGGAGACTACTGTCAACTAAACGCACAAACAATTATGGACACCTACCGCATACCCAACATTGCCGACTTTACCAGTTCCCTCGCAGGTGCGACGTTCTCTGTCATTGATTGCAAACGGGCCTACCAACAGATCCCCATGGCACCTGAAGACATCGAGAAGACATCAATCACCACCCCAATTGGGTTACTTCAGTTTCGATTCATGCTCTTCAGTCTGAAAAACGCAACCAAGACCTGGCAACACTTCATCAACGAAGTGCTATTCTACCTAAAATTCTGCTTTGCATATCTTGATGACATTCTCGTGTTCAGCTCCTCCGTCGAGGACAACATTCGACATGTGCAATCTGTTATGAACACTCTCACGGCAGCAGGCATCAAGACCAACCAGGACAAATTGCAGCTACATCAACCCGCTGTCACTTTTCTTGGTTTTCGGGTCTCTCCCGACAGCATTTCACCGCCCCCTGAGAAAGTACAAACAATAGTAAACGTACCCAGACCTGCGTCATTCAAAGAGCTCTGGCACTTTCTGGGGACAGTTAATTGTTATCACCGACATCTATCTTAGGCTGCGGAGATTCAGGCTCCGCTAACAGACGCCTTGGCAGGCACCAAGACTTCTGGATCTTGGCCCGTTCCATGGACCCCTGCTATGACTGCCTCTTACACTGCCCTCAAAAATCTTCTTGCCGACGCCTGCACCATCGTGCATCCTCATCCTAATGTGCAGCTTTTCATCACCACAGATGCGAGCAATACTGTGATCGGCGCTGTCCTTAGCCAGACAATTGATGGCCAGACTTCGCCTCTGGAGCTCTTCTTGCGCAAGCTCACCAATGCACAATGGAAATATTCCGCGTTTGGCAGGGAGTTGCCCGCTGTCTATGAAGCAATTAAGTATTTTAAGACTGACATTGAGGGATGCCCTTTCGATGTTTTAACAGACCACAAACCCCTGGCTGCGGCCATTACAAACCCGCCAGCTGACCCACCTCCCCGCCGCTTCAGCTTCAGATACATGGACTTCATATCTCAGTTCACCACCGATGTCAGACACATAAAGGGTACTGACAATATAGTTGCTGATTTCCTTTCACGAGTTGACACTGTCCATTCGCTGTTAGACCTCTCTGAACTGCCTAGCCTCCAACCCGCCGATGAGGAAACACAAAATCTGATTTCAGACTCTACTTCTTCACTACACTTCATCCACACCACTTTCCCTGGAATTTCTGGTGAGATCTGGTGCGACGACAGCACGGGCACGTTACGCCCCCTAATCCCAACCATGCTCCGTCAAGCTGTCTTCAACGCATTGCATAATATAGCCCACCCCTGTGTTCATGCTTTGTGTGGAGAAATGTCAATAAGGACTGCCAGCAATGGGCACTCTCCTGTGTCGCATACCAATGCTGCAAAGTACACAAGCACACTTAACCCCCCTTCGGCGCCTTTTCGATCCTTCCTGGGCATTTCCAGCATATTTCACATTGACACTGTCGGCCCTGTCTCCCCCTTTAATGGCTATCGTTTGTGTTCTTTTGTCTATCGACTGAACAACTCGCTGGGTCGAGGCTGTCCCCCTCCCCAATATTACGGAAGAGCTTTCGTTGAGTCATGGGTATCACGTTTCGGATGTCCAGCTATCATCACGACTGACCAAGGCAGACAATTTGAGTCGGCCCTGTTCAACAGGATTTGTAACATTTGCAGCATCCAGCGCATCCATACCACAGCATAAAACCAGCAAAGTAACGGGCTAGTCAAGCGCTGGCACCGCACTTTCAAGGTGGCTCTTCGATGCCACGACTCTCTTTGGACAGAGGCCCTTCCCCTTGTGCTACTCGGCATTTGTGCGATCTATAAGGAAGACTTCAAAGGCATAATAGCAGAGTTCGTATACGGCCAGAACATTGTTCTCCCTGGCGAACTCGTGAGCCCTTCCGCTCAGTCTGACTTACCTTCCTTCGTGGACCGTTTCAGACGCCACTTCATCAACCTCCACATCACTCAGCCCGCGAGCCATTCCCGCCCTAAGGTTCACGTCCTGAAATCTCTGGACAACTGTGAGTATGTCATGCTCTGAGATGACACTGTCCGTGCTCCCCTCAAACCTCCATAGAACGGCCTGTACTGAGTTCTCCAGCACTCAGCCAACACCTACGACATCCAGATGAAAGATTCAGCTGTCACAGTCTCTATCAACAGACTTAAGCCTGCTCATGTTGAGCCATCTTCTACTCTCCTTCAGGCCACGACCACGCCACTCACTGTCATGGCTCACGACACTCTGACCACTCCCTCCAGGTCGGACTTACACACTCAATCAAGTGACTTCCAGCTCCAATCGTCGAGCTCTCCTCCGACCTTGCCCTCTACTCCAGTCTCACGCACTCCGTCGATTGACCCCATGCCCCCCATGTTGAGCTTACCTACGATCAAGCCCTGGCCCCGGGCCCTTTCCCGGTCCCTTCGACCTCTCCCCCGTTGCCGCATCGCCCTGTCGAGGTTTCTCACCCCCCCCCCCCCCCCCCATCTTGAAAGCTTGAACATGCCCTCGCTCGAGGTGTTTGTGCCTGTCCCCTCGGACATAATCCATGACATCTCAATAATACTATGCGATTGTACACTGTTTGTTGTGTGTTTCCCTTCATCCAGTTCATAACACAACCTCCGCCATTCCCTGCTACCTGGTGAAATGTGTTCCTCTCTCGTCCGACAGCGACCTGGACATGCTTTGTGTGTTCGCTACGCCCACCGGAGACGTCGTCGTCGTCGCTCCGTTCCACTCACAAACCACCGGCCTACCTGTTGCCGCACGACCAGCATGCCCAGTTCGATGCCCGGCATGCTTCAACAACTTCCAGGTTTGGTGGCTGAACCTTCCTTCACATTACCTACCCACGCAGCTCCCCGACAACGCTGTCGTGCTGACCATGGTTCGTCTTCTGCTGACCACCCCTGCCGATGCCTTGGTCACCCCCCCCCCCTTTCCCTTCCGGCATCTCAAGAGTACTCCGAACTTTGGAAGGGGGGGAGGGGGGGGGGGGAGCTATGTGGCGATGTGGCGCTGATGAGGTCGACACCAGCATCGATATACGTTTGTCTCTAGACTCCGAGCATCATCTTTGGACACTAAGCTAAGATTATCTTTGCTCTCTTCCACCATAGCCAGTTCATTTTAAGCCTTTGATGTGTTTAGGTGAATAAACAAACTACTGCAAAATGGGAGTATTGTTTGGTGTAACCGACTCAAACTTCCTCCTCACCTGCATGTTAGGTTATTTTCAATTGCAAACTCAGAACAATCGAACAAGCAATGTACTCTTTGCCATCTCTTGTGGTTGTGATCAATGGAGTTGATGTTGATATTGTTCAAAGGAGTTTTTTCCATTGATTAAGTACATGCAGGTTCTAATAGTTGAATGACAGTCTGGCCAGCTTATACCAACAAAAAAGGCATTTTCATGCTTCACTTTGTTTAAAGTGGTAACTACTTAAATTAAGAAAAATTTAATTTAACAGCACTATCTGGTTTGACTACATGTTCTACCCATTCCAAATGTCCATTGCACAATGTTCATGCAAAAGAATCATCAATTGAATACAGAGATTGCAGCCTTAGTCTAGTCTAAATTCTTATGTTGACATTTTCTAGTGCACTGATTGTACTTCAGAAATAGAACTGAATGGAACGGAAGTTTATTGTCTCATAACATACAATATCAAGTTCCTGACTTAATGTACACAAGACTCATCAAAAGTGGCTTACAGCTTTCCTTAAAATGTCATTAATATAATATACTGTAATAGATACATAATGATACATAAATTAACAAGCGCTTAGCCGTAGGTATGGTCTATACATTCTCTTGCTCAAATTCTTCGATTATCCTTCATGGGCCCGTCAGTTGAATAACAACATTTCTGCACTAGTAGTTTCTCAAATAACTTTTTTCAGTGATTCTAAATTAATACTAAGCAAATCTTTTCCTTCTACTCTGTTATAACTTTTCATACCCATATTACACAGAAGAGCCAAAGAAACTGGTACACCTGCCCAGTAGCATATAGGGCCCCCATGAGCATGCAGAAATGCTGCAACAAATTGTGGCATGGCCTCAACTAATGTCTGAAGTAGAGCTGGAGAGAACTGAAACCATGAATTCTGCATGGCTTTCTGTAAATCTGTAAGAGTATTAGGGGGTAGAGATCACTTCTGAAATGCACGTTGCAAGGCATCACAGGTATGCTCAATAATGTTCATTTTTGGGGAGTTTGGTGGCCAGCAAAAGCATTTAAACTCAGAAGAATGTTCCTGGTGCCACTATGTAGCAATTCTGGATGTGTCGGGCATCGCATTATCCTGCTGGACTTTCCCAAGTCTGTCGGAATGCACAATGGACATGAATTGATGCAGGTTATCAGACAGGGTACTTATGTATGTGTCACCTGTCAGAGTCATGTCTAGACATACCAGGGGTCCCATAACACTCCAACTGCTCATGCCCACACCATTACAGAGCCTCCACCAGCTTCAACAATTGCCTGCTGACATGCAGGGTCCATGGATTCATGAGGTTGTCTCCATATCTGTACAAGTCCATCTGATTGATGAAATATAAATGAGAGATTTCCATTCATTGCTTGGCACGGGCACACGGGTTGACACTGCATATGCTGCTACTGTCGGGTGAAGTCAAGCCTGCAGTACTGTTATGGCTGGCTAGTTGGCATTGCCTGAGAGTGCCACTGGGTGTCCGATTGCTGTCAGCAATGTTCTGCATCTGCACATGGTTTGAGACTCATGTCATCAGTTCATCCCAATGGGGAGTAACACTGTATGCCATTCACAAGCATGCTGCATGCAAGAGGTGCGTTCCATGATGGGCCAAGTGAATTGGTGTGCTGTGTATGGTTGATATGGCTTGATGCTGCACAGGAAGTGCCACTCACATTAGCCACCTGTCACTCACTGGAGTCCCTCTCTGTTGCAGGACGGAGCAGCCTCCAGTCTCGCTGCCTGCCTGCCGGGCGAACTGTCTGGCTGTGGGCTACCTCACTCACACCTGGTCAAATAGCAGCCCACCTGTTGCTAACATTGAGCTGTCCCTGCTGAGAGAGTACTGCTTCACTGCCATCTGTAGTCACGTGGCCCAGACTACGTGGCCCACTGCCATCCATCTGTTGGCACAGCTGACTGTTGCATACCACTTGTGCCTGCTTCACCTGAGGGACCTGTCTTCAGTGCTGGGGTGTCTCTTGTAGCCCACAAACTGTGCCTGGCCATTGTTGCAGCTGTCTATAATTGCCAGGCCCATGTCACATCTGTGCCAAGTGCACGTGGTCACAACCGCCCACGTGCACCACCTGTGCCACCACCCTTCGAGCATTGTATAACACTTACTGTAGTTGTTGCTTTGTGCTGTATTGTAGCTGACAGGCCAGTGTGAGCTGACCCAAGATCAGACTATTTTCTGGGCAGAAGTTTTTCATGCTAGATTGTAATTTATTGTTAGCAACTTTCCCCCCATTTGAGGTTAAAAACAATGCCTACCCCATGCTCAAAATTCGAGATAAGAGCAGAGAAAGGTGCTAGTGAAGATTCTTTCAAGACTTTCAAGAACAGGTGAACAAAATGCTACTTAATAATTCTAATTTAGGGAGAGATTAGAGCAGGCATTAACACAGCTGTCCATACAGCAAGAAAATTCAAGGCTATGGGTGTCACCATCCCACAGCCTGTAGCTGAGTCAACGTATGTTGATCTGTGACAGCTCCAATAAGTGGGTGCAGCAGCTTCATGGGCCTACTTCAACAAATAACATAACACAATTTTTTAAACATTTCTATGGCAACTCCTCAGTGTTGTCACATCTCTATAGAGGGCTACTGTATCTGCCTACAGCCATTAGCACTTCACAGTTGAAAGGTGCGACCTGTCAGGGATCTACTTACACCATCTCGACTACAGGATAGTGAGCAGCTTCTCTGCAGTTATTTTTCTCTTGTTTCTCAGGGAATCCAACAAAGAATGTGTCAACTTTTCTGCAAAATGTTGATTGTATGCACTTATGGGAAGTCAACAAACATCTTAAGGCATACAGAGAATTTCAAAATATTTCCCAAAGGGTTAGAAGAGAGATATTCAGATAAAACAAGTGTGAGCTATTACAGTGATAAATTTTCCAGCAAAGGCAAGGAGAAGCTTCTGAAGTATTTTCTGATAGAATTCATACAATCTCATGTCATACCCATACCTTGGGAAGAGATGCATCATGTAATGATGCCTTATTAGAAGAGGCAGAGTCATGAGCCATTGATGTGTTTATCAAAGGTATAAATCAGCAAATCAGTGGTGAGGCCAGAGCTGTGTCACCTGCAGCTTGGTATGAGGCAGTCCATCTTGAATTATTGTGTGAAGAAGCGGAGCGATTTGTTTTGACCCTTCCACCATGTGTTCATAAAGTAAACAAACCGTGAGCAAGGCAAGGAACACGGACACACTGCCAGTGTATGTTGAGCATCATATTATCCATATTTTAGGGAAATAGGTCATGAAGTAGATGAAACCATGGTGGATACTAAAAACAAAGAGGAAACTTAATTTGGGAAATGACAGACACCATCCCTCCTTGCTCCCATTAAGAACAGTTAATAATATCAATTTTTGTGGGTTAAAAGAGATGGCAGACATGATTTTTCTTGGCAAAATGCATGGGAAAAAGGTAAACATTTTTCTACATATGTGCTCAGGTTAGTGTTTTTGCCCCCTGGTGATAAGAAGAAGTTAAACCTCCATTAGTTGGTTGGGATGGAGTTCATCAAGCCAATAGGGACAAGTTATTTTAAACTAGTCATTGGTGGGAATGAGTAGGCTACAGGTTTGAGATAGCAGCAATCGAAAAATGAGGATGGGGTTTTCACAACATATGGGGAGCAATTTTATGTGTCATTTTCAGGGTGTCAAAGACTATCAGTCAAAAACTGTCCAATTCAGTGTAGCAGTTTATTATTTTGTCTGGGACAACACCACAGAAGCATGAGAAATCCAAGGGAAAGGACCTACTTCCCATTTCTATTGAGCTGTGTATCTCAGCATCTAAAGCCAATACCCCTGTAACCATATGTGGTAACGCCAGACGATTTCTCTGGGAGCCTGATGGGATTATCTTTCTGGTTGATATGCTCACTCAGAATGAGGTTCTTGATAGACTCTAAGCACATGTCAAACCTGGCCTTCACAAGGCTGAGACCATGATTGAGAAAGTTATGTCTGTCAACGTGCTTGGATAAATTTGGATGGACCACATGTAGTAATTCCACGTGGAACTATACTGACCAGTATTTGGCAAATAGTTTACGATGAACAACCTGTGATGGAACGTAAGCCATTTCAAAAGAATGGGAAGCAAGACAAAGTTACACAATCTTGTCACCCATTAGAAATAGTTTGAAGGAGAAATTGTCTGTTGTCTGAATCAGATCAAAGCCTTTCATACCTGATATTGAAGGAAATTGAATGCCTGTTTGGATAAAGGCAATGTTTTCCAGCCACAAATCTAACATACCATGAAATTCCAATTGGGAAATGTTGACCAGTAGTAGAAAAGAATTATCAGACCCCATACCACTTGCAATCAGTTGTTGAGAGCAGTATTTAGCAACAGCTAGATGCAGAGCTTATTCAGCTATCTTCTAGTCTCTGGAACTAACCTATAGCAATTGTACCCAAAACGTCAGTTAAGGATGAGAAACCCTATGGTTTATGTGTTGACATGGGAGCAGTGAACAAAGTTGTAACACCTGACACTTATCAGGTGTCCTGTGTAGATGAAACTGTGGATAGGTTGGGGAATTGCAAATATTTCACTACACTGGATATGAAATTAGGATACCATAAGATTCCTATTGTGTCTCAAGACTTTTCTATAAGGACATTTGTAGTGTGTGAGGGTACTGAAATTTTGCATAGAGAAGATTGATAGAGAATTTTCTAAAACCAGTCACAAGGGATCCAGCTATAGGATGTGAACATTACAAGACTTGCCTTGAGGAAGCAAAAAAGAAATATAATGATACATACATTAAAGAGGCCCAAAATCCTTGTAAAGCTGCCTGGAATCTTGTAAACGAGAACAGAAAGAAGACTACCTCCTGCTTAAATTCATGTAGCTCTGATGATTTCAATGAATATTTTGTCAGAATAGTGGAAAAGACAGTGAGTGAAATTCCACACCCTGACCTAGATCCGACTGCAAACATAAGAAATGCAGACAGTTGCAGTATTCAAAACTGGAAGGAAGTACACCCTGAAGACATGATAAAAATTGTGAACTCCTACAAACACTCAGAAAGTGTAGACATCTATGGCATGTCCTGCACACTGCTAAAGAAAATTATTGCAGAATTAGCTCAGCCACTAGCCATAGCGATAAACAAATGTCTATCTTCTGGTGTCTTCCCAGACTTCCTTAAACTGGCACGCACAGTACCAATATATAAGAAGGGGGATCCATGTGAGGTGTCCAGCTTCAGACCAATCTCAGTGGTACCAGTACTAGCCAAAGTTACTGAGTCTGTGATGCACTGCCAGGTACTGAATTACTTTGAGGAAAACAACTTATTCCAAAACACACAGCATGGATTCCGCAAAGGGAGATCAACAGTGACAGCCACACTGGACTTATTAAAAACGATTCAACAGAGTTTTGAAGAGAGAGAGAGTGTGGCACTGACACACTGTGACCTCAGCAAAGCCTTTGACTGCATCTCACACACAACACTAATAGCCAAGTTAAGATGGTATGGTGTTGGAAGTGTTGTTCTATCGACACTCCAATCTCATTTGGAAAACCGAAAGCAGGTAGTATCAGTGCACGGAGCAACTTCTATGGAATAAAAACTGGAACATGGAGTGCCCCAAGGATCAGTCTTAGGACCTCTCCTATTCCTCATATATGTCAATTATATGAGCTGTAATAGTCAAATGTTGCAGTTTGCTGATGACACTACCCTTATTGCCAAAGGACATACAGCCGCAGAAGCTCTTGGTGCATCAAATTTGATGTTTGAAGAAATAAAAGAATGGTTCATCATAAACAAAATGAAGATCAATGAAGAAAAAACCCAACATTTGATATGCAGTCTAACCAACATTGAAGACCAAGAAAACATGGAGACTGTCACACTGCTGGGCTTCAAGATTGACAGCAAGCTCTCCATGAATGATCACACTGCATATGTATGCACCAAACTTTCTCATGTGATATACCTCCTAAAGGAAGCTGAAGAGGGTAATAACTGACCAGTTTCTCACAATAGTCTACCATGCACTCTTCCACAGCCACATTAGCTATGGACTGTTGTTGTGGGGACACTCCTCAGGCGGCAAAGATGTGTTGCTATTAAAAAAAAAAGCCATCAGGATCATATCCTCTAGCAAAAGACTGGACCACTGTAAGTCTATTTTCACCAGGCTAGGCATAATGACTGTTTTTAGCCAGTATGTGTTTTTCTGCCTCATTTATATAAAAGAAAATCAAAGGAATTTTAGCATAAGACAAGAAATACATAATCATGACACTCACTGTAAGAGGAACATTGAAGTGCCAAGATGTCACCTATCAAGTACACAAGACAGCTTTCCAACAGGTGCCCTAAAAATGTACAATCAACTGCCTCCAAAAGTGAAATCCCTGCCACCTGAATTATTTCGGAAAAAAATTGCTCAGGACTTGAAACAACATCCACCATATTCCTTGGAAGGGTTTTTCAACAGTGGTTCTAGTGAATGGACAAAATAATAAATATTGTTATGTTTTATATATAATTTTGCCTAAATTTAATTTTCTTTTTATGTTCTCAGTTAACTGCACATTTAATTTTGTGTTTTACTCAAAGGACATATTTTGCCAACATGAAACTTTATGTGTGTGATCTACATGGTCTTGCAAACATTTTGCTTTATGGTATTTTCATTTGCTGCTATGAAGTTTTACTTTCCTGTTTAGTTATATTTCATTTTCTCTATGTTCTATGTGTTTTTGTGCACTGCATAAATATTTTCTTTTATTTGTAATATAAATTTTTTATATGGTGTTGTATAAATGTTAGTTGATAAACATTGTATTTGTGATGCAGTCTGTCCAGCCATGGCTGGTAAATGGTGAAGATATAGTAATAAAGTAAAGTAATAAAGTAATATGCAGATAATGAGCACTAATAAGTGGTTCCAAAAGAGAATTAATCATAATGATGCAAAATTACTACAGAATTGCTGAGAAAACAGGATTACATGTTAATGAAGAAAAGACAGAATACCTGCCCATAAGTAAGAAAACCAGAAAAGACGCACCTCTGACTGTAGATGGATTCAATTTCAAGACTGTTGACCACTTCAAGTACCTAGGAAGTATTTTTAGTAATAACAACAGAACAGATATAGAAATAGATGCCCGTTTATCAACAGCAAACAAGACACTTTTTAGTTTCATCAAAACTCTAGGAAAAAGATCACTTAGCAATAACTTCAAAATCTGCTTATATCAATTGACCATTATACCTGTGATGTTATTTGGATGTGAAAAATTAATATTTAGAAAAAAAGATGAAGAAAAACTGTTAATATTCGAAAGAAAAGTACTAAGGAAAATTTTTGGACCTGTATATGATGAAAATAACATGGAATGGAGAATAAGAAGAAATGAAGAATTAAGAGAGCTGTACAAACACCGTAACATTGTCGAAGTGCTCAAGAGGAGAAGGTTGAATTGGGCAGGCCATATAGCAAGAATGACAGAGAATAGACTACCTAGAATGGCATTCAGCAAAACAATAGAAGGAACGAGAAAAAAAGGGAGACCCAGAATCAGATGGCGGGATAACATTCAGGAGGACACAATGAGGATGAACAGCAGCAGCAACTGGACAAACAGCGCATTGGACAGGCAGAAGTGGAAGAGGTTCAAAGAGCAGGCGTATGGTTGATAAGGCCCTTGCCACATGTAAAGTGAAGTAAAGTAAAAAGTAAATTTGGGATATTTACCCATATGTCAGAGTTGCAAAATCATATATATATATGAGTAAAAAAGTTGTTTATTAATGTTAACTTAATTTTACATTTTGAGAAGCACAGGTCCTTATTTTTGCATAGTATATGCTATGTTAATGTAGCTATTTGTTTGTGTTGCGTTGTTATTTGCTTGAGGTACTTCCTGGATGGAGTGAGATGGCAGGAGTTCACTAGCAGATGCTTTTAAGTCACAGCAAGTACGTCATTGAGATTCCAACACTGGATGGATGCTGAAGGTGCTCCACAATGAAGGCAACAGTAAGATTTACCAAGCAAGATTGCAGTTTGAAATAAGATGTGCTAATAAAAATGAGAATGTGTTAGCCTTTTTAAAGCTGCTCTCAGATATCCAAACTGAAAGTACACCTGTAAAACTTCATGAAATAAAATCAAATAATTAGTAAATACAGACTGTTATATAATTCAGTGGAAAATCATTGAAAGTAATTAGAAGCTAAAGAAACTTATTAAGATGTTGCAACAGGATGTATTTCAAGAATATTTTTTCATGGTTTTGCCACCCACATACCCTTTCAAATGCCCCGAGGGTTATATGAATAACTAAAGATGCCATTTGGTTTGAGAAATGCACGCATTAAATTTCAGCAGTTTGCTGATCTGTTTTTAAGAGGACTGAAACCAACAATTTGCTTAGTTTATGTACATGATATCATTGTCTTTTCATGGGCAATTGAAGAACCTGCCAAATGGCTAGGGAGGGTGCCATCATGATCACAGGGACACACTTGAGCTTGAAATTAGAGAAATGTTCTTTTGCAAAATCATATGTTCAGTACCTGGGCCATATTATCAATTCTGCTGGGGTGAATCCAGAGCCATGATTTTCAAAAGTGGTAAATAATTTTGCTACACCCACCAGTATGAACAACTACATTTGTTTCTCATGCTAGTGAATTGTTGTCAATGTTTCATCAAGGATTATGCCAGTAACCAGACCATTAAAGGAATTTTTGAAAAACATGGTGCCTTTTGATTGGACTGTGGAAAGTGAGGTAGCCAGATTAAAGTTTTATTAATGAGCTCTCCCTTGTTGATATACCTTGTTTTCAAGAAACCCTTTACTTTGACCTGTGATGCCAGCAATTTCATTGTGGGAGGTGCTTTAAATCAAGAGCAGGATGGTAAAGAGGAACCAACTGGTTACCTTCTTGCCAAACTCAGTAAGATGGAAATAAACTATAGTACGGCAGAGAAGGAGTTGTTATGTCTGGTGTTTGGGGTAAACTACTTCAAATGCTACCTATATGGCAGGAAGTTCACAGTAGCTACTGACCATGCAGTCTACTTTCTCTGAAGTAGTGGAAGTTTTCAGAGAGAGACAGTTGAATTGAATTAATTAAATTAAATGATATGTACGTATCAGATGCATAAAACAATCATCAAGAGAGGACAACACTTACTTTCAAGGTAGTCACCATATTATGAGAAGGAAAGTTGCTACTCACCATATAGCGGAGGTGCTGAGTCACAGATAGGCACAACAAAAAGATTTTCACATTTAAAGCTTTCAGCCAGTGGCCTTTGTCAACAATAGTCACACTTATGCACACACACACACTCGCAAATGCATCTCACACACACAAGTGTGAAAACTGAAACCAGTTGCCTGAGACTGCAGTGTGTGTGTGAGTTGCATTTGCGAGTGTGTGTGTGTGTGTGTGTGTGTGTGTGTGTGTGTGTGTGTGTGTGTGTGTGTGTGTGTGTGTGTGTCTGTATCTATGTCTGTGTCTATTCTTGATGAAGCCCCATTGCTTTAAGTGTGGAAATCTTTTTGTTGTGCCTATCTGCAACTCAGCTCCTCTGTTATATGGTGAGTAGCAACTTCCCTTCTCATAATATTGTTACATTCCATCCTGGATTTTCCATTGTTTGATTTCAAAGTAGTAACTGATTCTGCTATCGCACAGGGTTCATGCTTTAGAAAGGAAGTACATATGTTCCGTACAGAGTACTCCATTGATCTGACTGGTATTAATGATCAACAACATCACTGACTTGAGACCAATGACCAAATCATTTTCAGCATAGCTTACACAAAAATTGCTGGAAAATAACTTAAAAAATCAGTAACGTATGTCAGGGCTGCTTTATATTTTGTTTGAACACAATTAATGGCTGAACATGGCATGTTTAAAGTTATTATGTCTCCCAAGAATTTGTTATTAGCTTTGCTGTTCCAGCTGTTGAATATTATGACAAATAGTGAATTATGTACGCTTGTCAAAATTCAAGGAAAATTCAATTCTATAAATTATAACAGTTAAATAGGTTATACTCAAGTTTAATCTAACCTATAAAGACAGCAAAAAATACTCACGTGGGCAGACACAGAATAACTCAACTCTTCACTGCAGAAGATGGGAGACAGCGAGAAATGATCTAGCGCTCACACATTTTTTGGTTATAGTAAATGAATATCAAATGTCTCTGAGTCTCTACAAAGTTCTGATTTAAAATATAGATCACTTGTATCTTTCATAGGATACCTGTGTTATACAGTATTGATTTAAACAAAATCTGTAATGTAATTAAATTTGTAGATGTAATTGAAGAAGGAAAGTTGCACATACTTACTAAAGCTAGGTTCTGTCCTTAATATCAATAAATAGATGTATATTGTTTTAAGGAAACATCTCAAGTGACAATTGAATTTGAAAAACCCAAGTAGTCACCTGATGTGATGGTCTTTGAAACTGGATGAATATGACTATGTCATATATCATAAGCCATGGAAGTTGCACCAGAAAGTACATCCATTGATTAGAAACGTTTGTGTACTACAGGCAGATGAGATGCATATTACAGAGCTGCAGTAAACTAAAAAGCAGGGTGCAAATGAAAAATAATATGCCACTCCTCTGGATTTTGTATCTGAAGATGATATTCTGTATTGCGAAACTCCACTTGGGAAATTATTGCTGATGCCAAAGCCACTTCGGCACTTATGAGAGTATCCAAGCCAGTCATAGCACAAAATGTGCCACTAATGCATCAGTTGTGATGTACTACTGGGTGAAGAATCATATATTATGGGACTCTTTCTGTAGACACAACAGGAGAACAATTATATTCTTTCAGTTATTAATATTTTTTTGTGGTACATGGTACTGGTACCAATTACTGCTATGATGGAGGAGACAGTGGCAAAAGCCTTTGTCAGTTCTTGGCATAACTGTTTGTAAGTCCCAATGCTGTTCTCACAGCTGAAGGAACAAATTTTATGTCTGCTTTATTAGTGTGAATATGTAATCTTTTGAGGATTAAAAAGTGGAGAACAATGCCATTCCACCCAACACTTCATGTAAAATTTTTTGAAAATTCATTAACCTTGGTGTGAATTAAAAGAAATTTTATTAGTGCCACATTTGAACAAATCAGTCACCTTTTCTAAATTCTGTTTTATATTAATGATTTTTAATCATAGCTTTTTGCCTTCACACTTCTATACATTATTGATAATTTCAAAAATTTTTGAAGTTTCTTTCTGATTCTATGGACAAATTTATAGTCAAGATGGCATAAGATTACCCCTGACAGCTCACAGCACTGTTTCCAGCTTTCACCTGCAAAGTGCTAATGGCTGCCAGGGAAAAAGGTAGCCATGTACAGAGCTGTGACACTACTGAGACATTTCCACAGAGACGTTTACAAAATTGTGTTATGCTAGTGGTAGTGTAGACATGCAAAGCCACCACTCCCAGCCCACTGCAGTTGTCAGGGATCACCTTATGTTGACTTGACTACAGTTTGATATTCTTGATCTTAATCTCAGCAATATCCACTCAAGCATTTTGAAACAATTATGCTGGCATGCTTAATCACATTTCTGACTGCTGCACGTATTTTCACCCTCCTGACAATGCTGTATTTCATAATGGGGAAAAAAATGAGGGCACTATTGATGAAGCCATTGTAGAACAGATGTTGATTAAAGATTCATTCAGCACTGCATCTTAGTTGTTTTTGCTGTTTAAAAAGTTGAAGTATTTGTATGCAAATCATTACAATTAATATACATCCTCAATACATAAAAAAAGATTTGTGTTTATTTATATAAATAATAAGTAAGTGTTCTGTGAAATGGCGTAAAATAAAAATTGTACAAACATATGTAATACAAAATATTCACTGGATTCAATGATTCTGCTTTTGTTATCCTCTGACCTTTGACTTCTCTATGTCTTTGTTTCAAAGTTGTGACTGGCTGTTGAAGCATCATGCTCATTTTCTTCCATGCACCTTAACGTTTGCCCATTTTTTATGGACTTTTGTTACGTAACCACAGAGAAGCAAATAATTTTTGTACAATAGTATGAGGTGGATGTTTTTGCCGTACTTCATTGTTTCACTCAGAACAAGCAACAACATGTACACTGTTGTTGTTGTTGTTGTCTTCAGTCCTGAGACTGATTTGATGCAGCTCTCCAAGCTACTCTACCCTGTGCAAGCTTCTTCATCTCACAGTACTCAATGCAACCTACATCCTTCTGAATCTGCTTAGTGTATTCATCTCTTGGTCTCCCTCTACAATTTTTACCCTCCACGCTGCCCTCCAAAGCTAAATTTGTGATCCCTTGATGCCTCAGAACATGTCCTACCAACCGGTCCCTTCTTCTTGTCAAGTTGTGCCACAAACTCCTCTTATCCCCAATTCTATTCAATACCTCCTCATTAGTTATGTGATCTACCCATCGAATCTTCAGCATTCTTCTGTAGCACCACATTTTGAAAGCTTCTATTCTCTTCTTGTCCAAACTATTTATTGTCCATGTTTCACTTCCATACATGGCTACACTCCATACATATACTCTCAGAAACGACTTCCTGACACTTAAATCTATACTCGATGTTAACAAATTTCTCTTCTACATATACAATATGTAAATCAATAGTGAGGCTTTTGTGTGTGTTCATAAGTGAAGGATGTCTACCTTGTTGTAAACCAGCCACACACCTCTGCATGAAATTTGTCTCATGAAATTGTGGAGTGAAGCTGTTTCATAGAGGGTGAAGAACCTTAGAAACAATAAACAGATTCAAATTATGTAATTATACTGAATAATATGTACATAAACACAACAGCTCCAATTATACTTACCATAAAGATGTCATCAATCAGGAGGTTGATTTGAACACCACAGATTTCTACAGGCATGCTACAATTAAAGTTGGTACACTGTTGCCTTTCTCTGACCTTTGAACTGACTTACTCTGTCAGATAGAGAGGGATCTACAATTTAACACGGGTTCCAGACCATGGTCCAACTCAGCATTTTTCACGTTATCAAATACTGTCTGAGGAGAACAAAGTGATAAGTGGCAGTTAACGGTGTCAAGACTGACTGGGTATCAGACACAAGATTTTGGATCTGTAGTCTGAAACCTTACCACTGAGCCATTTTTACACAGTACATACAGTTTAATGTCAACACCAAACTACACTGAAATTTGGGAATAAAGTGCCTGGTAATGATCACATTAATTTGTCCTGTTCATTGTTTTCTGTCCAAAGATTTATCAAACAAGCATGTACACATACCAACAAAGTTTTCCAAATTTAACCTCACTTTTAAAGCAACTGTCACACTGTGTATATGTATCATGAAGTATTTTCACACTTGTGGGAATGGATATCAGTGCAGGCAAATCATTTCATGCAGTGACTTTGGCACTGTATATGAAGAAGGAAAAGAAAACAAGACACAGGTCCAGGAAATGGTTAAATTCGAGAGATAAATGTATCCATGAAAATGCACTAAATGAAATATCACACTCAGAACCTGACGATTACACCATCTTTTATTCATTTTTTTATATTATTACATTCTCACTTGTATGATGTGTGTAGAATTTTGATTTTCTTCATAACTGTAATGACTGAGAAAGATGTAACACCCCTTCCAGTTTGGTAGTTGTCTGGTCTTTTTTGTTTTTATCCATATATTCTTTTGATTATAGTTTCCAAAATTGTAGAAACTCAAAATACAGTGAGTGGAACTCTTCCTTACTACACATGTGCTGTGAAACATTAACACAAACAATGTCTGACATAACATCAAGTCAGTCATCAATCAAAATTTCTCTCAAACAAGTCAGACACAGTCAATGTTTGACAAATACAGCACAAACACTGCCAAATAATTTCACAACATAGTTAAGCTTGACAAATTGTTTGGTTGATTATAGGAGCCTTTATTTACAATAAGAAACATTGTCAGAGGTGAAAGAAGACATAACTGAAAGATTAAAATGCTAGGACTCACAAAGGATAGAAATCCAGACCTCTGGATCTAGACACTGGCACTGTAAACATTGATCCACTGAGACACAATACCTCTAGATATGAAATTTGGAAATGAAAGAGAAATCGGGTAAGGATATTTCACATTATATGAACTGTTCTCAGTAGCTCTACAGGAATTACTCAGATCATTAAACTGGGAAAATAAAGAAGGAACAGGTTACTGGAACCTATAAGAACCACTTTCATATTAATGCTAACTTTGTGCTGTTTGCCTCTGGTGCAGCTAAATGTCAGCAACTAATGGGAGAGATTAATACAGAAAATTTGGAGGTATACCTAAAACTCAGTTATGATAATAAGACTAAAACAATGTGTTACCAAGACATAAAAAAGAAAATAGAAAAATTAACAATAAGTTAAAGAACCAGATAATTTACTTTGTGGGAGCACCGCTTTGTGAGGTAATATTACTGGCAGTCATCTCGGCTCCAGCTAAACAGACTCTTTGACAGTTAATCAGTCAGATGACTTCACTGTGTTCAGATGCATGTCTGTGTACGCTCATATCATTAATAAATGTTGCTTTTCAGAGTATCAGGATCATGTGGTTATTAGTCATAACCATCTCCTATGCCCTGTGGATCAACACTGGTGACTCCTGATAACTGCAATCACGTATAAATTCAATATACACTCCTGGAAATTGAAATAAGAACACCGTGAATTCATTGTCCCAGGAAGGGGAAACTTTATTGACACATTCCTGGGGTCAGATACATCACATGATCACACTGACAGAACCACAGGCACATAGACACAGGCAACAGAGCATGCACAATGTCGGCACTAGTACAGTGTATATCCACCTTTCGCAGCAATGCAGGCTGCTATTCTCCCATGGAGACGATCGTAGAGATGCTGGATGTAGTCCTGTGGAACGGCTTGCCATGCCATTTCCACCTGGCCCCTCAGTTGGACCAGCGTTCGTGCTGGACGTGCAGACCGCGTGAGACGACGCTTCATCCAGTCCCAAACATGCTCAATGGGGGACAGATCCGGAGATCTTGCTGGCCAGGGTAGTTGACTTACATCTTCTAGAGCACGTTGGGTGCCATGGGATACATGCGGACGTGCATTGTCCTGTTGGAACAGCAAGTTCCCTTGCCGGTCTAGGAATGGTAGAACGATGGGTTCGATGACGGTTTGGATGTACCGTGCACTATTCAGTGTCCCCTTGACGATCACCAGTGGTGTACGGCCAGTGTAGGAGATCGCTCCCCACACCATGATGCCGGGTGTTGGCCCTGTGTGCCTCGGTCGTATGCAGTCCTGATTGTGGCGCTCACCTGCACGGCGCCAAACACGCATACGACCATCATTGGCACCAAGGCAGAAGCGACTCTCATCGCTGAAGACGACACGTCTCCATTCGTCCCTCCATTCACGCCTGTCGCGACACCACTGGAGGCGGGCTGCACAATGTTGGGGCGTGAGCGGAAGACGGCCTAACGGTGTGCGGGACCGTAGCCCAGCTTCATGGAGACTGTTGCGAATGGTCCTCGCCGATACCCCAGGAGCAACAGTGTCCCTAATTTGCTGGTAAGTGGCGGTGCGGTCCCCTACGGCACTGTGTAGGATCCTATGGTCTTGGCGTGCATCCGTGCGTCGCTGCGGTCCGGTCCCAGGTCGACGGGCACGTGCACCTTCCGCCGACCACTGGCGACAACATCGATGTACTGTGGAGACCTCACGCCCCACGTGTTGAGCAATTCGGCGGTACGTCCACCCGGCCTCCCGCATGCCCACTATACGCCCTCGCTCAAAGTCCGTCAACTGCACATACGGTTCACGTCCACGCTGTCGCGGCATGCTACCAGTGTTAAAGACTGCGATGGAGCTCCGTATGCCATAGCAAACTGGCTGACACTGACGGCGGCGGTGCACAAATGCTGCGCAGCTAGCGCCATTCGACGGCCAACACCGCGGTTCCTGGTGTGTCCGCTGTGCCATGCGTGTGACCATTGCTTGTACAGCCCTCTCGCAGTGTCCGGAGCAAGTATGGTGGGTCTGACACACCGTTGTCAATGTGTTCTTTTTTCCATTTCCAGGAGTGTATCTGTCTAGTACTCAATGACAATGTTGCCAGCATGCCCACAATGTGCTGTGCAGTTTTCACTCAGCCACTATGGATCACACCTAACATGCAACTCATGTGAGAAAATATTAGAGTGAGACTCTCTAGACAGTGCTATGATAGAGTGCAACAATGTAGAATAATGGAAAGTGACAAACAATGAACTTTGTGATGCCACTCAGAATCCAATCTCTTTCACAAACTGGGCTACTCCTGAGCCATGGATATCCAACTAGTTGGATACATGTTTAATAACTTTATGTGAGACAAGCATACCTCATGCAAACATGATCACTTCAGAAATCATGCAGCTGACTGCATCATCTACCTTGTTGCCTCTTGCACATAATGTTATGCCACAAATGGACAATACCTGCGCGGAAGATCTACCACTACAAACATAACCCTGGAAAAATTATGGCCATTGGACACACTTCAGGCTGCTGCCTTTCCCACCAGACCAACCTAATTTGCAGTTCACCATCATGGACCATATATTCACAATGAGTGACATCATCTGCAATTGTAGCAAATTCATTGTTTTATTAACCTACTTAGGTGAACATGCAGACACAACAAGTGATATGAGTCTCATCCCTCCAGCAGACAACAGGCATGAGACAGTGAAAGCTGCATTATTCACCGTCTCAACTGCTCACCGGGGGAGGAAACCCATCACACTGTCGATGACAAAGCGATAATTGACATGACTCCACATAATTATGGTGTCATCTTTGCACACAGATTGACCTCCATTTGTGCCCAACCACACTTTTGGACTGGGTTGTAAGACTACCCTACAACTGCAATTGGCAATAGTTACCCATGAACATGAATGTTTGGATGCATGTCTTAAGCTCACTAATTGGATACCCATGATTATACAACACTGACAAAGCATTAATAATATTGACAGCAGTCACAGTGAGAATGGTTCACAACTTCACCTCAGAATAAGCAAAGGCCTGCCAGCTACAAGCCGAGCCAGCTATGGCTGACCCCCTCCAATTCTGATGCCACTGCATTTAACTGGAGCATTCACCGTCACATGGCATCAACAAACACTTGCTTTCCCACCATACATATCATGCCTGCACCCACATAGGACATTGCCAACTGTGTTGCACCCATGCCCGCAGAGAACACTGCCCGACGCTGCACCCAAACAGAACTGCTCCTGCTGGTATCATGCAAGATACACTGCTGCTGCACCCAACTGCACACCACCATACAATCTCCGAAACCAAATGCAAGGACAGGTGAAGACACACTGGATAGTGTCAGATATTTAAGTCACCTTAACACTCAAGGAGACAATGACAGATTGCACACACCCCACTCACTTCATAATTACAGAATTTTGTGTGCCACTACACCAGCAGACTATGCCTTATTGACACAGGCTCTGAGGTGAGCAATTCAGCACAACCTAAATGTATGTCCATCTCTGGGAAGTGAAGAACTTGACAGTCCAACTCTATGGCCCACAGGTCCACCCTGGTCATTTATTGTCATGGATGTGACAAAAACCATTATTGATGTTGATTTTCTCTGATACTTCAACTTGGTTCCAGAGCTGTCCAGTGACAGGTTCATACACATGACAAGCAGCCGACCCATGACTAGGGTCCTCAGCCATGACCCTTTGACATCTCAGGTTAACGACACAGCCCTTTCTGCATCCTGACCTCTATCAAAACACCTGACATTCATCAGCTTGTTCAGGAGTGTCTCTGCACAATTCATCAGTAGCAGTATGTCCAACAGCTTTATTCTGACATGTGTGAAGTTAACTTTCATTTAGGCAACAACAACAACAACACTATGAAAGACAAGGTTCACGATGTTGAACACAAACTCTTTGTGACACATTAGTACCTTGACTGAGTTTGCCAACCACCTCCACCTGTTGCCTCCTCCTCCCTGACACACTCACAACAAGCTGACTTGGCACCTCTATCACCACCCACACAGATGCCCATACCATCGCTCCCAGTGGTCACTTCAAAGATTAGTAAAGCATCACTTGCCCATTCAGCTGTCACTGAGTTTTCTTGTTATGCCTGCCACAAGTACATTTCAGAAAGTGTACAATTAAGAATGGAACAGCCCATAAAATCATAGTCACATCTGACTTCCTGGTACATCACAGACCATGTTGACTACCACCTGACCTACTATGGGTTGCTGAGAGTTCAGTGGACAAACTCTAACAAGAAGGTATAATTTTCCCCACCAACATTTCCTGGAGTTAGCCCACAAAATTGGTCTGCAAGAAAGACAGTTCTGTCAGGTCACGCAGTGACCATAGAATACTTTATGCTTGCATTATTTTGGAAAACTATCCAGTTCCAAACATGGACTTCACCTACAATCTGGAGAATGTGTCTATTTTCAGTGTCAATGCTTGTAAAATTGCATGTCTACAAATACTTATGTGCCCAAATGACATTCCAAAAAACAGCCATAATCATGCCAGTTGGTCTATTTGAATACTTGTTATTGCTGTATTGACTCAAATGTGGGACAAAAGTGGCAAATGCTTTATTGATGGATTACTCTTCAAACTTCCATTTTCTTATGCCTACCTAGATGATATCTTCATTTTCTCACCCGACAGGGTATCACACAACAACCACCTCAAACAAGTTTTAAACACACTGTTTCACAATGGCATCATAAGAAACAAAGACAAATTTCAATTCCATCTCAAAGAAGTAGTCTTCCTTGGACACATTGTAAACACATCGGGAATAAGGCTCACACCACAATGCATCGAGATTGCCTACACCATTAGACTACCATGAATTACACAGATTTATAGGCGTGATAAATTTCTACAGAAGGCATCATGCAAAGTAGCATATTTGCAAGCAGCTCTAACACAAGACCTTACCAGCAAACATTCACTGGCAAACATAAAGTTATGTCAACATACCATGTGCAGACAGCGTTTGAACACCTCAAAGACTACCTTGGCTAGGGCATTACCCTTGCGCATCCATTCCCTAATGCATAGCTCATCATAACAGCAGATGTTAGCAGCTCTGCTGTGAGATGCGTTATGACAAGAGGTAGGGGGCATCCCACAGCCACTTTGCTTCTTCACTAGCAAACACACACTATTGCAAAGCATGTAGTATGCTTACGAGGGGGGGCTCCTGGCACTCTATGAAGCAGTACGATATTTGAGGCATGATCTTGAAGGACATACACTGATGACTTACACCAATCATTGCCCTCTCATGGACTCTATTTGCAGCCTATTGAAAGACACCTGTCCCCGACAGTACTGACACTTGAACTACATAGCTGAGTTTTGGATATTCGTCACCTCAAAGGCACAGTGTATTTTTCTCATCCATCACTCCTTGTTATCTACCATAGTTTATGGTAAGTTTGCTGAGGCACAATATAACAGCCATCAGTTACAAGCCCTCAACCAAGGTCCAGACACAAAACTAAGAACAGAACTTCTTCATATCCCATGTGTGACTCACCACGTATTATGTGATACTTCTTAAAACAGAACATGTCCACTCATACTTCAATGCATCCATCATGCCATTTTTGAATGGCTTCACAGTCTGGTGCACCCTGGAATCCATCCCATGACTCATCTAGTGATAGACAGGTAACTTTGGGCCCACGCATGTATACCAGGTTAAAAAAGTAAATTTTTGTCCTATGCACAATCACCATTGGGCTAATGTGATATCCCAAACTGATGCTTCAAACATGGTCAAATTGATCTCACTGGCACAATACCAGCATCAATATATCCTCTTAACTGTTAATCATGTCACACAATGCACTGGGGCAACACCAGTTAAAGAAATTATGGCTGAAGCCACTGCCAAAACAATACTCTTCTTTTTTATTTATTTATTTGCATTTTCTTTACATGGAGCCATCGTAATGATGGCTGAACCATACTGTTCAACAGGCACCACATGACCATCCTTAGAGTAATAAACTGGTTGAACAATGATATAACATGTTAAAAGTGGCCCTCATGTGCCATGGGGGATTTTGGCTGGAGGCAGTCCTCTGGATCCTCAAGAGGTTTGCACAGCACAAAAACATGACCTCAGAGCATCACTGGCAGAAGTCCTGTATTGGGAGATGCTATGCCTCCTGGCAGACTTTGTACTTCAAGACCTGACAACAATGCTAACCCATCGGACAAAAGAAACCACTCGTGTTAAAAAAAAAAATGCATAGTACACCTCCAAATACCACCACCTCTTTCACACTCAGTACCAAAAGTGTTCATTCACAAAGCTTTTGCAGATCATGACTGCATCATGTTGAGAGAAAGCATAGTACATACTGCACTACAGCCCCCCCCCCCCCCCCACAAAGGAGCCCACAAAATGCTTTGATGAGAAATTGAACTTTCCTCATCCTATTCAATAGAAAAGCAACAATTGTTTTCATTAACAGACTGCACACCACATGCACATTAAAAGATGTTGAACTGGGTGATGACATGTACCCAACACCCTCTTACTTGGTGTCCGAGAAACATCACACTATAAGTGCTAGATCACTGATCTTTGAATTCTGTCTAGAGGTCAGTGCCAACCTTCCCTAAGATCTCACCATCAAAATTATAGACAACTACTTGCTCATTGAATGACAACAGAGACTGCCAGACTACAGATGGCTCCTGCCGTGTGACATCAATACAGCTACCCTCACCTCCCACATCTTTGGCAACGACATGCTCATGGTCACAGCATTGTGCTTGCTTCTGTCAGACACCACCACACTGCTGGTGCTGCCCACATCTGATGAAACACCACCTGCAACCCTTAATGCTGATACTCCCATAGATTGGAACTATGGCAGGCCCCACTGTATTGTGGTCCACCTCCAGGATTTGCACCTGTATGTCTTCCAGTGTACCTCAGTGCCCAATCTTCTCTATGCTGCAGATGACCTGCCTCTACATTGTATCACTGCCTCAGCAGTGCACAGAGGTGGAGGGAGGGACCTCTGTGAGAATACTGCTTCTTGAAGTAACATTGCTTGAGATCGACCTGGTTCTGGTGCTGCAGACTCTTTGCCAATTAGTCAGTCTGATGACTTCACTGTGTTCAGACGATTGTTTGTATATGCTCATAACATTAATAAATATTGTACTTCAGAATATGAGGATTGTGTCAATATTCACTGTAACCATCTTCTATGTCCTGTGGATCCACAAGTTTTTGTGCTCAGGATAGTAAAAACAATGAATAAAGTATAGTAAAAGAAATAAGCAGAATAGGCCTGGATTCGTTTAGAGATTTCAAGATCAAAATTTTCATGTGCTTGGCACAGAAAGATTGCAATCAAAGAGTATTACCAATTACAACTTCCTATTTCCATATGAAAACTACTGTTTATTGCTTTTGCTGTACACCCTGTCTTCATAGTCAACATTTGTCATCAGTACTAAATTCTTTTACCAACTGTGTTTCTCATTTGAAAAATCAATAAGTACATAACTGGGTCCTAAGACCATTATTAGAAAATGAAGGAATATTTTCAAGTATCAAAATTGGAGACAAAGAACAATTCCATGGAGTGTGAAGACAATACTCTAGTTGGCATTCTGTGGATATTTTGGTACTGAGTATCAATTATTATCATTACTTAATCTTACTGGTTCCTCTCACTCCAATTTGCAGGAATGAGACCAGATGAGAACAAAGACAAGGGAGTGAATGAACTTGAAGCATGACTTGTAGTATGCATCAGCTGACATCAATCAGAATCACATGCTTGACAAATGTTATTACAGTGTAAGTGAATTTCTATGCTCAACTGTATTAGAATATAAAGAACTACATGCTTGACAAATGTTATTACAGCATAAGTGAATATCTCTGTGCAACTGTATAAGAATATATGTTTAAGTTAATGTGACAAATAAAATTACACCAATGAATATGTCTGTCAAGCACATAAGAAGATTAAGAACTACATGCCTAACAAATGTCACTACAGTATAAGGGAATAGCTCTGCTCAACTGTATAAGAATATATGATATCATAAATGTGACAAATGAAATCACATCAAGGAATAGATCTGTCCAGCATGTAAGAAATTATGTTATAAAAACACTTATTAGTTGTATATTGTATTAAACATAAGATAGATTCATATGAATTCAGCATAGAATTTTTTTTAAAGATATTATATAGTTGTTAAAATGTATCCTGACAAATCTTATATCACAAATGTGATCGTTGGGATGATAATAAATAAATAAATAAATGTACAAAGAGAAAAGCAGCATCAATTATTCCCATAGAGTAATTATTTCTTATTTCAATAAAATGTATATAATTAATAAATTTCCCTTCTTCAAACAAGTGAATGCTTAATTTTAAATTTCATGAAAACTTTTCCAATATGTTTTCTCATTGGTGCAACTAAACAAATATGTTGTTATACAAAAGATTTTGCACAAAATCCATGTAATGGCACATGGAATCTGTCGTTACTGGTGCCTCCAGGAGAGAAGAGCCATCAAAACCTATAATTTATTGACATGACTTTCTTGTTGCTGGTATAACTTGATAACTTCTTGAATTATGACTGTCACGGCATCTTGAAATTCATCTGAGTCTGTACTAATTCGAGTTTCATCTTCTAAAATTCTCTCTGCCAGCTTGTTGATAACATGATATTTCTTGAAATCTGTTGGACAATACTGAATTTAGAGGCTAATAAGATAATTTACTTACTAGCAGATGACAATGATTATAAAACCACACAAATTCTCCTACTTGTACTGCTAAAAAAGTTTCAGTAAAATAATTTATATTTCTGTATTGTGAATGATTATATAATCACAAGGATTTAGTTATGTTATACTACTAGCATGTGTTTCATATCTGTACAAAAAATGCAAACATTATTAATAATGTAATTTGAATGCAACCTGGCTGAGCCCATTCTGACTGCAGTTTGCACTTTCCCCATACACAATACATTAGAACAAGTGTTGTGGTGTAGCGCTAAGGCAATGAACTCATTTTTACAAGTGCATTAGTTTAAGGCAAAGTTTCTCCACCATATTCCCCAATCTGACCTCATGTTCTGTCTCTAGTGACCTTGCAAGTGATGAAACATGGAATACTAATCCTCCTTCCTTGAATGGGCACAACTGGTATCCTTCCGTATTCCACCCAAATCTGACCTTGTACTCTGTCTGCAATGACAGAGTAATGTCAATGGGACATTACAGAAGTATAAGAATGGAAAGACTGGTAGAAGCTGACCTCTACATCTACATCTACAAACTACAAATTGTCACAGGGGTACCACCCAGTGTACAAAGGAGAATGACTGCTAAATGCCTCTGTACATGCTATAACTATTCCTCCATGATCCTACAGAACTGATACATAAGAGGCTGTAGCAGTCTACTAGTCTCCACTTAAAGCTGGCTGTTGAAACATTGTAAGCGGGCTTTCACAGGATAGTTTACATCTGTTGTCAGATGCCTGCCAGTTCAGTTGTTGCAGAATCTCCATGATTTTCTTGCTTGGGCCAAACAAACCTGTGTGCATTCTTGCTGCCCTTCTTTGTATATATTCAGTATCACTTGTTCATCCTATCTGGTATAGGTCCCACACATTTGAGCAATACTCTAGGATGTATCTCCTTTGTAAACTGATTGAATTCTCCTAGTAGCCTACCAATGAACAGAAGTCTGCCATATGTTTTACCAATGACTGCGCCTAAGTGATAAATCCATTTCATATCCCTTCAAGTTGCAACACCCTTGTATTTGTATGAGTTGAATAACTCCAGCTGTGAATTTCTGATACTGTATTCAGTGGATACTACATTATTTTCATTTTACAAAGTGCTAAATTTTACATTTCTTAACTTTAAAAACAAGCTGTAAAGCTTTATACCACTTTGAAATCTTATTGAGATGTGACTGAATACAGGACTGTTCAAAAAGAAGGAACAGATTTCAAACATTTATTGCTTCCAAACTATCTACAAAAGATAGGAACACAATTCCAACATTCCTGGAAACTGAAAAGTCCAAATTTTTATGCATTCAATGTGAACACAATGTATTACATGACAGATATCAAAATGGTGGCTCATTTCCTGCCATACATGGAGCAGCTAGTCTCTTGTTATTGTATTCACAGCTTCAACAGTTCAATGTTGCAGACTTTCAAGAGTGTCAGGGGTAGGAGGGATAAAAATACGGTCTTTCACATAACTTCATAGATAAAAGTCACAAGGTGTGAGGTCTGGAGACCTGGGAGACCACCAGTGATGAAGCTCATGTTCTGCTCCTCCTCTTTCAATCCAACATCCTGGAATGGTGTCATTCAGGTAAGTCTCCTCTGACCCAGGGTTCTGGGCGAGTTTTCCAAACTGTACTCCTTTTCATAAATCTCTCCAGTACTTTTCCTTCATCGCTCTTCCTTCCCCTTCAACTGTTCTGCTGGAAGAAGGAGTCCCTGGCTCCAAAAGTTTGCATAATTTAAAACTTTTTGTGTGTGTGTGTTCTCCTGCCACCACTTTGTGAGTAGATTTTTTTTAACCAATCACAAACAAATTATTTGTTAGAAAAATGTTTTTATACCATAAAGAATTACCTAAAAGGATGTGTACATTTTGTTGACCATTATGCCAATGATGAATTAAGAGGCATTTTACAATATGTTCAATCACAATATAATGTACAAATGGGTGACTCAGTAAGGCAAGAAATTTATGTATCTATTTATATTTGTAATTGTGTACATTTATATATCTCTGTATCTTTATTTATGTATTTATGTGATGACAACATCCATACAATTTCCATTGCCTGCAGATGGATATATAAATAAACAAAACAAATAAATAATAAGTGATATAATGTGAAACACAGTTGGTTATCACTTGTTTAGATGTAACTATTGACTGTTGTATTTAATGTGTTGTGATCTTGTACACTCTCTCTCTCTCTCTCTCTCTCTCTCTAGTGTTTCGAGAATTTCCATGTAAATTTTAGAATTACTTGGCCTTCGACCATCTCGAACACATAATATTTTAAATATGAGTGTGAGAGAGCCTATCTACTGCACGTCACCTGCCTGTGTGTACAGGTCTGAAGTAAGTAGTAAGAAGACTGTAGACATGGCGGTCGAATGTCGAATGGCACCGACAAGTGTTTGCTGGTCATGCCATGGAAGTTTAATGAAAGAACATGGCGGAACTTCTGTGTTATTCTGTACTGTTTTATAACTGTGACTATTGTTAGTGACGAAAGAACAATTGAGTGGAACAAGATTTTTAGTAACTTTTAACTTGAATTTGCTAGAGGCAAGACGTGTAAGATTCCGACAGTTGTTGAAAAGTATTCTGCAAGTACCTCATTACTTCACAAAGAGAGAGAGAGTCATATATATTCCTTTAACTAGCATCGTTCTTTGGAGAAGAAGTTTTTGGAGACTGGCTATCCAGAGAAGGAGATCGGCTGTGCATACCAAGTAAGTCTACATGTGTAAAAGAAGTGGGAAGGTTGCAATCCAACTTCACACTTTCTTGTCGTCAAAAACATTAGAACACACACACAAACACAAATTATCATTTAGTCCTTCATCACTTATGTAAATTGGTTCAATCTATCATTGTAACAGCTTTGGTTGCACAAACAGCCCAAAGGCAGACAACTGTGTTACCAGTACTATTGTAAATCCAACAATTGCCCTTACTAACACAAGTACTGGTGTATATAAATTAACTGGCATCTCAGTACTAAGAACTTCACTGTCACTGCAATAGTAAATGGCATATCAGACCATGATGGACAGCTCCTCACTCTACATGACTACAGACCTGTCAAGAAAGCAGTCCCATCCTGGAAGGCAATCAGACTTATGAACAAAGAGACCCTGGAATTTTTTAACCATAAGCTGCAGCATGAAGATTGGAATTCAGTTCGCAGAGTAGATGATGTTGATACAAAGTTCAACATATTCATAAATGAATTCCTATCCCACTTTGAAGAAGCTTTTCCTAAAAAGTTTGTTAGGAACAATATTTCCTCGTCCTTAAAGAAGCCATGGATCACAAAGGGTATTCGAGTGTCATGTAAATATAAGAGAGAACTTTATGTTGCAACCAGAGGGTCAAGGGACAGAGAATTAATCAGCCATTATAACATGTATTGTAAAATCCTAAAGAAAGTTATTCAGACATCAAAAGCACTGTATTATGTAAAAGAAATTGATAACTCCAATAATAAAATGAAGACTGTCTGGCAAATAGTTAACAAGGAGACAGGGAACAATAAAAAAAGAGCTGTAGAAAACTTCATAATCAAACATGAAGGGAATCTTGTGCAAAATCCTGAGATCATAGCTGAAATCTTTAATAAACACTTCCTGTCAGTGTCTGAGCAAATAGGCTGCAAGGGTTCTGTGAATGATGCCCTGACCTTTTTGCGAAATGCTTTCCCTAACAAAATCATCCAAATGCATATTAGACCTGTTACAGTATCAGAAATTGAAAGAACAATTGCCTCCATGAAAACCAAGAACTCCTGTGGAGTAGACAATATTTCTAGCAAATTGTTAAAGCAGTGTTGTACTTCTGTAAGCAATATACTGTGTCATATTTTCAATGCCTCTTTGCAGCAAGGAATTGTTCCTGATAGACTAAAGTATGCTATCGTGAAGCCTCTCTTTAAGAAAGGGGAGAAAACTGATGTTAAAAACTTCAGACCAATATCTCTCCTGTCTGTGTTTTCAAAGGTACTAGAAAAGCTCATGTATTCTAGAATTTTAGAACACCTACATAAATTCAATATTCTCAGCAAACATCAGTTTGGTTTCCGGAAAGGTCTGTCAACTGAACAAGCAATATATGCTTTTATAGATAAGGTTTTGGAATCTCTAAATGAGAAAATGGTGACAACAGGGTTATTTTGTGATTTATGTAAAGCCTTTGACACTGTGAACCACCAAATACTGTTACTGAAGGCAGACCATCTAGGAATAAGTGGTGTAGCAAATAACTGGCTTCAGTCATACCTGACAGAGAGGAAACAGAAAGTAGTCTTAGATAAGTCAGACAATTTGTGTGGTGGAATGATTTCATCGGAATGGAGAGACATAAATTGTGGAGTTCCACAGGGCTCTATTCTTGGTCCTTTACTGTTCCTGTTATTTATAAATGATTTACCTTATTCTTCAATGATTCAGTGCAATTTTACCATCTTTGCAGATGATACTAACATAATGGTTAATGGTCTTAAATGTGGAAATGTTCAAGAGTCTGTTAATACTATTCTTATAGATTTAATGAAATGGTTTACTGCAAATGGTCTTTCACTTAACCTGAGTAAGACTAATTATATTCAGTTCACCCCAACTGCCAAAACTGAGGAAGAAATGACTGTTAAATATGCCACACAGGTCATAGAAAGAGTGGAAGTAACAAAGTTTCTAGGCGTGAAGATTGACTGTAGAGTAAACTGGTCCCATCACATTTTAGATCTTTACAAGAGACTCAGCTCTTCAGTTTTTGCAATGCGAATCATCTCTGTCAGTGCAAACTTAAGCATTAAAAAAGCTGCATACTATGGTTACTTCCATTCTTTGATGGCATATGGAATTATTTTCTGGGGAAATCAACCTCTTGCAAAGAAAATATTCATTGCTCAGAAGCGTGTTGTAAGAGTGATGTCTGGTGTAGATCCTAGATGCAGCTGCAGAAGCCTATTCCGGAATCTGGGAATTCTTACAACTACTTCTCAATATATATACTCACTTATGTGTTTCATAAGTAAAAACACTGATTTATACAAATGTAACAGTGAATACCATCAGTATAACACAAGGAGGAAACATGATTTCCACACTGAAGGTAAAAATTTGAAGATTGTGCAGAAGGGTGTACAGTCCTCTGGTATAAAGATATTTAATGCTCTTCCTCCAGAAATCAAATGTGAAATTGCCAACAAATCTACATTTAAAGAGCTTCTGAGGCAATTTCTTTTAGCCATGTCATTTTACAGTTTGGAAGAGTTTATGAAACACAGTGATAAACGGCCTTAAAATAAGATGTATTATCATATAAATTGAACATTAAGCTGAACATTCTTGTCACATATGTAACTCTTTTAGTGTTAACTGCTTATATTTAACAGTCTGGGTTATATGACCTTTTCAGGTTTAATTTACTTTGTTTTATACCTGTAATCTGTAGGTCTAAGGATTCTCATTCCATTATATTGTGTTATGGATCATTGTAGTGGTTAAGTAACGTTATATTCTTTACCTGTAAACATAGTGTACAAGTACTTGTCATTGACAATGTAAAAATTGACACACACTACATCCATGTGAAATTGTCACAGTTGGATCCATGGTGTAAGAAATAAATAAATAAATAAATAAATAAGTCATCAAGGGTTCCTATATTTCATGAGGAAACACAACTTCCAAAGTCAATGTAACAATAACATCAAACAAGATTCTGAACAGTGGACACTAAAATGAAAATTGTATAAGTAATTTATTAATCATAATCCAATGAAATTAATAATAAGATTATGTTCTGCCTAAATTGTAATTCATTACTCATAATCCAATGAAATTAGTAGTAAGATTGTGTTCTGCTAAAACTTAGTAACCAAATGGCCTAAATTTAATGACTAAATGAGAAACTCAACAAATCCAGAATACTGAAATCCCACTTTTGACATCTCATGTCTTAAGTTAAAAGAGATTATTTTTATAGATGAAATAAATTAACCATAATAAAATATGATATTGATCTATAGTCAAACTTACTATGTACATGTGATGTATTTGATAACCAGAGGTACAACACCAGTGCACAAATAAATATTTCATTTACACAAGAAATATTTATAATGATACACAAACTGAGTAGGTGAGGCCGTGAATGCCAAGGGTGTTGGAAGATTGCTGAGAACAACAATCTTCATCATTTCATTTTAGGACAAAACAAAAGCCAAAGCTCTATCAGTGGTATACATGTTTGGACCTGGTATGTTATAGGGGTTGTACATTCTTCCTTATAACACTCTTGTTCCCAATTTACACCCTGTGGGTCCATATTCCTAAAGAAGGAAAGACAAGGAAGGACAAGAGCATTACCCTCAGAGCTGAAACTCAGATTTGGGAAAAAGGAAATCTGTAAAATGTAAACGTTCACCACCAAAAATGTCACATTTATTAAAATATTTTCAGTTATTATGCCACGGTCCAGCCACAGTATCTATCTTCCTCAATGGAACCCTTCTGTTAGTTTCAACAAATTAAGGAAATCTTTTAAAAACTAAATCTGGATTACTAGACAGGTATTAGAACCACCATCCTCCTGAATACAAGATCAGCATCTTACTGTTGAACCACATTACTTGGCTGTGCCACTGTTGACATGCCATATGCACATCTGTGTCTAAAATCTAACTCCAGCCACATGGCAGGCACCTGTTGTGAATTTAGGAGCAAAGAACTCTATAATAGCAGCCACGTCACTTGTCAAGCCTGTTACAACCAGCTGGGCAGCCATAGTGCATGCACAAATTACATGTCATGAATTTGATTGCCTGGGATTTCTATGCAACCAGCAATCAGCAATGTCACCCATGTCATGGATCACTGTGATCCATCACTCGTGCATGGAGCCCTTTAGAAATGTAAACAGGTGTGACATCATGCTCATCAAAAGCAGTTTATTGTTATGAAGTATAGCATAGTCTTCATCCTAAAGCATTTGACACATTTTGCTGTAGGTTCATGATTGTGCATGCATCACGTTTTGTTGTTGTGTATTGTGCATTTTATTTGCAACTTAAGTTTCATTTTGGTGTTTTTATTTTGTTTATGTTTTACTGCTGCAGCAGTGGGCTAAAGTAAAATTCTTTGTTAAAGTATCGGTTCTACCAGTCAAAATTACAAAAAATTAACTGAAAACTAAAACAATGAAAAACTTCTGGGATTATAGAAGAGTTCCAGGTTTTCCCCCCTTGTCCTGGGGCATATGCACTCTAACAGGGATAGGACCCGTGTAGCAAGAGGCTCAGACTGGGAGTGGCATAGGTGTGGACTAGAATGTTGTGAAGGTAGGGTTCACAACACACCACAACTTTAGTAGGGGTGGGAAGGATATTGGGTAGGATGTCCCTCATACCAGGGTATGATTATAGATAATCAAATCACTGATGAAGGCTGTAGTTCAGTTGTACATGTCTGGGGTAGTACTGGTTGATGAAGAGGGTGCTCCTTTGCAGCTGGTTCTTGGGGGTAGTAGAAGAATTGGGGGTGTGTGGTTATATGGCACAGGAAATCTGTTTGCGGACTATGTCTGGAGAATAATGTCTGTCTGTGAAGGCCTTTCAGCATACTGGGCAAGGGAATTCTTGTCACTGCAGATATGCTGTTCCCAGGAGGTCAGACTGAATGGGAGGCATTTTTTGGTGTGGAAGGGACGGCAGCTGTTAAAATGCAGGCACTTTGAAGGTTAGTGAGTTTAATGTGGTCAAAGATGTGAATTGAGTCCTCAGAGAGAAGGATGTCAATTCCAAGAAGGTGGCATGATAGGTTGATGAGACCATTTGAAGCAGATGGGATAGAAATTGCTGAACTGTGAAGGTATAAGGACAGAGTGTCTCTGTCCTGAGTCCAGATCATGAAGGTGTCATCAATGAATCTGAACCATACCAAGGGTCTGGGGTTTTGGGAGGCTGTGAAGTTTTCCTCTAGGTGGCCCATAAATAGGTTGGCATAGGAAGATGCCATGCTGGTGCCCATGGCTGTGTTGCATATTTATTTGTATATATTTGCTTCAAAGGAAAGGTAGTTGTCTGTTACAATAAAGTTGGTAATTTGTAACTAATGAGGTAGTGGGTTTGGAGTCTGAAGGATGTTGGTAATGGGAGTGTTCAATTGTGGGAAGACCATGGGCACGTTGGATGTTGGTGTATAGGGATGCGGCATCAACATTGACGAGTAGCGATCCAGGAAGTAAAAGGGCAGGGATGGTGGAAAGTCAGTGAAGAAAGTGGTTGGTATCCTTGAAGTGATAGGTTAGGTTTTGGGCAGTTGGTTGGCATTCATCAACAAGAGCAGAATTCTTTCAGTGGTGGCGCAATAGTCAACTACAATGGAGCGTCCAGATTGTTGATTTTTAGGAGCATGTGGAAGGTGGGTGTGCAGGATGTTGCAGGATGTGCAGGCTTTAAGGAGGGATTAGGGATTATGTTCAACTTCTAGGATGGGGTCACTTTAGCAGAATTTATAGGTGGAGGAACCAGACAACTGGAAAAGGTCTTCCACCAGGTAGTTACTGCAATTCATGATGACTGGTGGAACCTTTGCCTGCAAGTAGGATGATTAGGTGAGGATCTGTTTTGAAGTTGTGTGTGGTTGGCTTTTCATCTGCAAAAAGGTTGATGTTCCTAGAAAGGATGTGGGGAACGATGGTATGACCAATTTCTTGGTAAGAAACTCCTGGAAGGTGATCGGTGGTAGGTGAGATGGGAGAGCAGGAGAATCATGGTTGGATGGTGATATGAACTGGGAGAAGTAGGCGTCAATGTTGGGATTACGTTGGCTTTGGTAGGAGGGATTTGTTGTGAAGAGGTATTTCCATTGCAGCAATTGGGAGAAGGAGGTAGGTCTTTGACAAGCCCAACATGCTTAAATATGGGTTTAGGGCTGTCACATAACCTCCCCAATTCATATCCCCTTACCCTCACTGTTTTCCTCTGTCATCACACCCACCAATCTTTTCCCCTTTCTGCTCATTTATTTTTCCACTCCCCACTCCCATTTCCCCCACAGTTTTTCAACTCTGACCATGGCAGCCTTGCCTTGACACCTTCTAGTCCCTGCACGCTATGCCAGACAGAGCTCTTCTCTCCACCTAACCCTACCATACTCTGCTGTTCCTCCCCCTTCCCTGCCTCACTCCCAGTTATTGCTTTCATCCAAAGCAACAGTCGCAGTAGTCCAGCAAGAGTAGTCAGAGTTAGCAATTACGTGGGTGAGGGGTGTGCCTGCTTGTGTGTGTGTGTGTGTGTGTGTGTGTGTGTTTTCCTTTCTTAGCTGAAGAAGGATTTGGCCAAAACCTTAGTTTGTAACAGGCTTTTAATTGTGCCTGTATGCAACTCAGCATGGCATCTTTATGGTGAGTAGCAGTCAATCCTTTTCAAAATTGTTGTTGTTCTCTAATATTTATTATTTTACAAATCTGTTTCCATTTATTACCTCATTGTTAGTACAAAGATAAATATTTGTGGCTGTGATTGTGGGATCAAAGATTTTAAAATAGTACAACCACACTACTGTTTCATTTGGTTCTGCAAGCTGACAAATGAGGAGTGTTTTTTCAACTTGATAATTGCAACACAGTTTTCCATGAAAAGAGTTTTTCTATTTTTGTCTAGATAGATATGTTTGAATATTATAATTTTTACATGATTACTGTATGTCGCTGACATTAATAAATCATTGTAATAAAATATATAGATATTTTAGGTCAAAATTATGCCTTCCTAACTCAATTGTGAAATTTTTTACAGTTTCTGAGTTTTGAAAAAGTGCCCTTCAACTGTTAATGCTTGATTTGTGACTAATACAAGAGTGGTTATTTCAGTAAAAATGTGATGTAAATGTAATTGGGTTTTGTGCAATAAGTGACACATTAAATAATGAATTACATAACAAATTACAACAATGATTCTAAGAGGAAAACAATCTGAACAATATCTGGTAAGACTGAGTGATGTGTTCCATGGGGGTAATGAATAACATAATCTTATCCTCAAAAGGTCCAGTATCATAAACAGGTACAATATAATGACTATAAACAACTGTAATTAAACAAGGTCAGTTTAGCATGCAAGTGCAACAACAACTGAAACAAAGGAGAAAATAAGGCATGTGCGTAGGATGAGTAATTTATAAAGCAGTCTCGTAGGGTTTTTTAGCGGTAACTCCAGTGAGAAGCAGTGATCAAGGGAACTGTGTCTGATCATTCAGTATTAAGCTCAGGCTAGTGAACAAATGTTTATTAATTTCCATTATTTCAATGTGTGTGTGTGTGTGTGTATTAAAATGGGGACCTAGAAACAACAGAGGGGCTTTGTCCCACCAGGCCACAGCAGTCCACCTACCCCACCATTGCCCCACACCAAACCGAGGGTTATTGTACGGTTTGGCCCCCAGTGGAACCCCCCTCCCGGGGAATGTCTCATACCAAACCAGTGTAGCCCCAAATGTTTGCATGGTAGAATAATTATGGTTTACACATACACGGAGACAGTGTTTGCACAGCAATCGCTGACATAGTGTAACTAAGGCGAAATAAGGCAAACTAGCCCGCATTTGCCGAGGCAGATGGAAAACTGCCTTAAAATCCATCCACAGGCTGGCTGGCACATTGTACCTCAACACTAATCTGCCAGGCAGATTCATGCCAGGGACCGCTTGGAAAGCAGCTTGTTAGACTGCGCGGCTAGCTGGGCAGGTATTTCAATGTAGTTCACCTTCCTTTTTATGTGTATGTTATGTAAGACTTAATGACTTCACATTGCACCTTGTAACTGTGCCCTCATTTAAGGAGGTGGTCTGCAGAAGTAGAGTCTATTTGTATGTCCCCAATTTCTATGGTCTTTCTTCAGGTGGGTGGATATTCATCTGCCATATTAGCTTGTGCAGAACTTTCCACAAGAAATGATGGAACATTCAATTACTGCTTCCTTACTCTATTTGGTCTAAGCCTTTCCTCTCCTCCACTTTCTGGAACCTAGTCTGCCACTCATACCATAGATTCCACTGGAACAGAAGTTTGTACATCCCCCCACCAAAGTTTCTGTCTGTACGTTCGAGTTAGTCTCAGAAACTACAGTAGGGGTTTTGGTGCAAGTTTCACTATTACACAGACCGATTCACAATGGCCATTTGTGGGTATAAATTATAAGTATTTCACACAAACTGGATTAGCCTTGACGAATTATAGTCCACCAGCATTGTAAAAGCGATGCCACAGCCATCTATCAGCAAATGGTATAACTCTTTGGTAGCACAGTTCTACATGGAATGATGCAGCCCCATTCAAACTAGGTGTGTATGAACACTCCACTTCATTTGATGTACCAAAAACAGGTGGAATGTGTTCAGCATAGAATGCTCAGGTTGCATGTGGCTTAACATATTCAGATATTATTTGTTTCAACATTTTGAAATTATATATATATGACTCATAAACAAATCTCCACTGACAAGAAAGTGGCATATGCTCTTTGGGACCACTAAAAAATGTTTTTAAATATTACCTACATTCTGTGCACAGTAATGTACAACCTAAAGTGCACCAACTGAAAAGTACCAGCATTACTCATAAACTTCGGTGAATTCAAAAGCTTCTTAAAGAAGGAAGCAGACATGGCATGATCTTCTTGACACCTTTAAAACAGAGGATGGAATGGCACTGAAAAATTCCTTATTGATTATTATAAAAGATTTTTAAAGACTTCTATAGAGGTTTAGGTGAGGCATTTAAAAAAAGGACAACAATTTTAGACTGTCCATTTCTGCTTCCCTCAGATTAGCAATCACAATTCACACTCATAATTTACTGTAAATTCTTCGAACAACATGCAGTGAGTTACTTAACATCAAAGTATCAAAGCAATCATCTGAGAACTGCACTGCAAAAAAACATGTCAATCCAAAAACTGTGGTTTTTTTTGTTTTGCAGGTAGAAGTTTTCCAAGGAACTTTTTCAGAAAGGGATGAAGCTTTGATTCGTTTGTATGAGGGAAGTTTTTCAGCAGAATGGCAAAGGAATCAACAGCCAACTTTTTGGTTTCCTTGAATCACATCTAGATGAAGTCATGATTGTTTGTGAGACAGGACAAAACAGTCTGCCACAAAAAGTCTGTGACAAAAAATTGCAGCAATGAGTCTGAACAGTGTATAAGTGCATACTAAGCTTTATAAGGAGAGCAGTGTCATAGACTACACATCTAGATCAGGTGTGTGTTTTTATATGTTGTTTATTTCATTTCATTTGTGGCCTTCAGAACCAACCCATTAAGTCAGCCTCTGATACATAATATGCTACAAATTAAAAGACATATCCAATTACACTCATGCACACATGCTCCTTGGCTACGTTTTCCACATGTGATTCTCTGCTCAAAGGTATTACAGCACGTCTCTCCAATTTACCGGACATCTGCAAACAGATCGATGGGCTCTGCACACATAACACAGAGTTACACTCCTGCATTGCTACTGCCTCCACTGAATTGGCTCATGCACAGAGTACCTTATGCAGCCTCTCTGCAGAGCTGCTTCTTTCAATGCCGCCTCCCTCTCCTACTGTGTCTTCACTCTGCTTCGCTCCTGTGTCGAGCTGTACTTTCCCTGCTGCCAGTTCTGCGTCAGTGCAGTTGGACCTGCAGGCCGGCGCTGTTCTTGCTTTGTGGGACCCTTCAAATGGCACGGCTGCTGCGCCATACCCTCCATCATCTTCTGCTGCCGACACCCCACCCACTTCACTTTGGCCCGGCACCGAAGCTTATGTCCTCGCTTCGTGGGATCCCTCGCTTTTCGTGGCTACTGTGCCGCATCCTCAGTCATTGCCGGCTGCTGACGCTCCACACACACCATCCTGGCATGCCGAGGTCAGTCAACTGCCACTGCTTGTGCCCCCCCTCTCGCCTCTCCGTGCACACCTCCCTTTGTGGGTCTCAGCAATCAGCAATGGCACTGGTAACTGAATCTGCACGAGCAAATATTGTTTCAGTTCAATGATTCCTCGTGGAACAACTTTCCGCTGCTCCCTGCCGACCTGCCTCTGCCGACGCCTCGCCTGCTACTGCCACCTCCGTGGCCCCCGTCGACTCGCCACCACCTATGCAGCTGTCTGCTGTGCGAGACAGTGACAACAATGTGCCTGAGCCACTCACATCGAGTGCTGTATACCGCCTCCGCCCGCTGTGCTGGCACAAAAACTTTTTTGGTGGACGTGTGCTAGCTTTGCCCAGTTGACTGCCATAGGGGGAGGGGGGGGGGGGAAATGACACTTCTTTGATTATTCTCTTTGGCTTTGCATTCTGTCTTCGTTCTCTCGCACCACGTTCAACGTCCACTTCTGTATTTGCTCTGTTTAGTGCCGAAATAAATGTTCATTTTGACTCTAAAAGTGCGTTATTATGGTTCTATGACACGTAATATGCACAAGCTGCAAACCAGTCCAAGGCCGTATCAAGACTTTCTTTTGTTATCCTATTCAGGTCTGAGATTCTCCAATGTGTGGTAAGTAGCACTGTATCATCTGCATATGACAGAATGAGCTATGTTACTAGGCAAATCATTGATTGCTGCAATGAAGAAGAAGGGTCCAAGAATAGATCCTTGTGGAACACTTGTGCTGGTTTCCATTATGGAATAATTTACATTTATGACTGAGACAAACTGTTTTACATTGCTTAAATAAGAATGCATCACCCCATTTAACTCCATTTTCCTTATTAATATGTCAACAGGAATGCAATCGAATGCTTTGCTCAGGACACCCTTCAGCTACAACCATTCATCCTAGCTGATAACTTGGTGGCGTTGTGCCAAAATAAAAAGCTGAACAGTTTTTACATAATGCCTTGTATACAATGTGTGTCGATTTACAGGTGGCTCTTCCGCTGATAGTATACGTTTTGCTACTTACGGGGCAAACTACAGCACTTATCTTCCCCTCATCTTTCCTTGGTTAGAGCATATACAAATACAAATGTTTTAGTTCACCTTGAAACATATTTAGATGCAACTGGTGTCATCAAAGTCAACACAATAATAAGAACAATAATGTCTGTATATAAAAGGCAATGTCCCAGCTGACTGACTGACTGACTCATCATTGCCCAGCCCAAATCACTAATGGTAGAAACTTGAAATTTGGAGAAAGTGTGGCTCTTATACTGTAGGCACCATTTAAGAAGAGATTTCTTAAAATTCCGACCTTAAGGAGCTGAAACAGAGATGAAGTGTTTTTCTGAAAAATGTTGCTATTAAGGCAATTTTGCAGCTGGTATTTGGTTTCTGTCAGAAATAAAGAAATATGTGTTTCAATATTTTTTGGAAATTTAACCTTATTAGGGTTAAAAATGGGGTGAAAGCTTTTTTTGAAAATATATCACTATTAAATTCAACCCCTAAGGGAGTGAAATGGGAGGTGAAACATTTTATGAAAATATTTCACTGTGAAGGTATTTTTAAAGCTAAATCTTTGAAATATTGTATTTTGCTTCTCAGTTACTGATGAAAAAATACATGTATCACTCATTTTGGAAATTCAGCCCATAAGGAGGTGAAATAGGGACAGACTGATTCACTGACTCATCATCATCCAGCACAAACTGCTAAGAAAAGAAACTTGAAGTTTGCAGAGGGTGTGGATCTTATACTGCAGGTATCATTTAGGAAGTGATTGTCTGAAATTGCACTCCTAATGGGGTGAAATGGGGGTTGAAAGGCTTTTTGAAAGTATCTTGCTAAGGGAATTTTGAAGCTAGAAGTATGATAAATGGTATTGTGTTTCTCAGTCAGAAAATTAAAAATACATGTTACAGCATTTTTGGAAATTCAACCACTAAGGGGGTAAAACAGTGGGTGAAAGTTTTCTTGAAAATAAAAAATTACTAAAGAAGTACTAAGGATTTTTAAGGTTACATCTGTAACAACTGATATTTGACTTCTGGGATAGAAATAAAAAAAAAAAAAAAACATATTTCAGTGTTTCTGGAAAGTCAATGCCGAAGGTAGTGCAATAGTGCATGGAAATTTTTAAGAAAATATTTTGTTACATTAAAAAGAATTTTAGAGCTAAATTTATGAAAACTGGTATTTCATTTATTGGCTTGATATAAAGAAATATTTGTTAGGGGATGATCTTTACTATAGAAATATCTCCACAAGAACGCAAAAGGCATGATTAACAAAAACTTTGGACTCTAGCTACCAGAATTGCTTTCACCTTCTTCCTAAGATCCACAAAGACTAATGACCTCAGCAGTTGAGTCCCATAGTGCTCAGAGCCATTTTAAGATCCACAAATTGAATCACTCTGATCGTCCCACAGTTCCTGGCTTAAGAGGAGGAGGAGGAAGAGGAGATTAGTGTTTAATGTCTCATCAACGAGGTCATTAGAGATGTAGCACAAGCTCTGATTATGGAAGGATGGGGAAGGAAATTGGCTGTGGCCTTTTGAAGGAACCATCCCAGCATTTTCCTGAAGCAATTTAGGGAAATCACAGGAAACCTAAATCAGGGTGGCTGGATGCAGGTTTGAAATGTAGTCCTCCAAATGCGAGTCCAGTGTGCTATTCACTGCACCACTTTGCTCATTCTGGCTTAAGAGCACTGACCTAATGGATATCTGCCTTAGTCAATCAACACCTGAAACCTAAAATACAAAGACTTTCCTCCTATATTAAAGACAACAACCATTTGATAGATTGTCTGAAATCTGTGCCCATCCTGCTCCCACCACACTCTTTGTTTGTCACTACTGATGCCACCTCCCTCTATACCAACACCCCCATGTACTTGGTCTGTCTGCTGCTGAACATTTCCTCACTCTGTACCTGCCTGACTGTGAACTGATGACTTCCCTCCTGCTTGTCTTAATCAACTTTATAATTACCAACTAATACTTTACTTTTGACGGACAGATACAAACAGATGAGGATCATGGCAAGTGGAACCAGGATGGCTCTTTTCTATGCTAACCTTTCCATTGGTCATTTGAAAGGGGATTTCCTGGGATCCATGAGCCTACAGCCCTCATTTGATTTAGATACATTTATGACATCTTTGCCACATGGACTCATGGTGAGGCTGACCTGTTAAAATTATTGAAATGTCTCAATAGATTCTTACAATTAAATTTCATATGGTCCTATTCCCAGTCCCATGCCACTCTTTCTTAATGTTGACATCATCCTTACTGAAAGTCAGCAACACACTTCTATTCACATTAAACCTACTAACAATCAGAAGTACTTAAATTTCGTTGGCATTTGAGGCAAATGTATTTATTTAGATGCTGACTCTTTACAACAATTCACCACTATTCTCATCTCAGCCTTCACTGGCATAATTACCCCAGCAGAGCAGTCCAGTTCAGAAACAGATTTCCCAGCCATCACATCCACTCCTGGTACCTCTAAACCCTCCAGAAAACAACTTAGGAGTACACTTCTTGTCACTCAGTATCATTCTGGTCTTGAATATGTTGATCAGCAACTTTGACAAGGCTATGACTTCATAAAATCATGCCTTGAAATGAGGTCCATTCAGGCAAAGCTTCAGTCCACCACACCTATAATAACTTTTTGTTGTTGTCCCAATCTCTACAAAATCCTTGTCAGATCCTTTGCTCCACCTGCACCATTTCCCTACCCTATATCTTCTAACCCTGTGATTGAACCTGCTGTAAGACTGCCCTATGCACCACTCTACCACCACTTATACCAGCCCTGTTACTGGCAAAACGTATACTATCAAAGGGAGAGCCATCTCTGAAATGTCACATGTCAAGTACCAGCTGTCATGTAACCATTGTTTGGTCTTTTATATTGGCACAATTATCACCAAGTTATCAGTTATGATGAATGTGTGGATACTGGCAACATACAATATCCTTTTGCAAAGCATGCTCTACAACATGACAGTTGTGACCTGTTTCATCACACAAGCCATCTGGATTCTTCACCCAGACACCATTTTCTCAGAACACCGCAGGTGGGAACTGGCATTACAAAATGTCCCTGGTTCTCATCAGCCACCTGGCTTTAATTTGTATTGAATTTCATTGGTCTCAGAACTGCTTCACAGTAACTATTCCTTTCTTCACTCCCTTTTAGTTTAGTATATAATTTATTTTCTGATCTGTCTATTCCCTCCAATCCCCATCCCCAATCTGACCTCCCACCTCTTATTAACTTGTGGACAATGTTTTTGCAGTAATCTCTGTCTTGTGTGTTACCCTATCTTCCACATTTTTTTAGGCTGCTCTGATGATGGACAGTGTCTAAACGATCAGTAATGTTTTCAACCATATTTGTGTACTTTCCGAGCACTCAACTCGTCAACTATATGATGAGTCGCTACCGTCTTTCTTCCATTATTTTAACTTATAACTTTTTTATTTCACTGACTTCATGATAAAATAGGTCCAATGCACTGGTGCAGTTATATTACTCTTTTGAGAGGTTAAAAAAATTTATCATGTGCACATAATACTTTCTTATTCTTTACTTTACAGGCAGGTTGGTCTAAATTATCAAGGAAGCATCTGGAAAAATTTGATGTGACCTGAAATTATTGTCAACAGTGTGGTATGAAAGAAGAAGTTACCTGGCAATGGAGGCTTCATAATTTTTCGTCTTAGATCACATGCTTCTATCTTGTTTACAACAGATTTTATTAAACGTCTTGAGAGAGCAGCAAATTGTCTCTCCAGTTTTAATTTATGATAATCTGGTTTTCCCTTAATTTCACTTTCATCTTCCTCTTCCTCTTCTGGTGGATCCTTAAAAACTTCTTGGGCAAGATGTTCAACTGATGGCTGCAAAACAATGCAATGAAACAAGATTAAAGAAACATTCAAAATATGTTCAAAAAAATTTTGGTGTAGATGTCAAAACTTGCTGCCGTCCTGAAATTTCATTGAACAGTCTGTATATCATGAAATTTTTAACTTTCACACTTAAAGACTTGTTCAAAGAACATGTTTCAGAACCGATTCACACCAATATTAGCAGCTCAGACTATACACAGTTTAAAGCGCAGTAATGCAGTATATTTTTATATATGGTAAATCACTGATCACTGAACATGTATTTGTCATGATTTTGTGCTAAGTAGCACAATGACTGGTTGAATGCAGTTCTCCAAGCGACTCTATCCTGTGCAAGCCTCTTCACCTCTAAATAACTACTGCAGCCTTACATCCATTTGAAGCTCACTGTTCTAGCTATGCTCTGGTCACCCTTCACAGTTTTTACTCTCTGCATGTTCCTTCATTAACAAATTAATTATTCCTTACTGCCTCACAATGTGCATTATCATCTGAAAATTGTGCTACAAGTTTCTTTTCTCTCCAGTCTGATCCAGTACCTCGTCACTAGTTACCTGATCTACTCATCTGTGTCACACAGTGATTCAAACCAAGTCTTCTACTAATCACAAATATTCACTTTAATCACTACAGGTCATCCTTGGAAGCCACTAGGATTGATTCAAATTTTCAGTTGAGCTCATTTCTCCCTCCTGAGAGCGCAGATAGGCATAACAAAATGACTGTCACAATTAAAGTTTTGGTCATTAAGGCCTTTGTCAACAATACACACACACACAAACACACACACACACACACACACACACACAAACACACTCATGCAAACACAACTCACACACACAAATGCAGTCTCAGGCAGCTGAAACCACACAGCCTGAGTCTGCAGTCGTGTGTGTGACTTGCATATGAGCGCATGCACGTGTGTGTGTGTCTGTGTGTGTGTCTATTTTTGAAGAAGGCCTTAATGGCCAAAAGCTTTAATTGTGAGAGTCTTTTTATTGTGCCTACCTGCGACTCAGCATCTCCTCTATATAGTGAGTGGCAACTTTCCTTCTCATAATATTGTTACATTTCATCTGGATTTCCCATTGAAACTTCCTGGCAGATTAAATCTGTGTGCCCGACCGAGACTCGAACTCGGGACCTTTGCCTTTCGCGGGCAAGTGCTCTACCAACTGAGCTACCGAAGCACGACTCACGCCCGGTACTCACAGCTTTACTTCTGCCAGTACCTCGTCTCATACCTTCCAAACTTTACAGAAGCTCTCCTGCGAACCTTGCAGAACTAGCACTCCTGAAAGAAAGGATATTGCGGAGACATGGCTTAGCCACAGCCTGGGGGAGCACTTGCCCGCGAAAGGCAAAGGTCCCGAGTTCGAGTCTCGGTCGGGCACACAGTTTTAATCTGCCAGGAAGTTTCATATCAGCGCACACTCCGCTGCAGAGTGACAATCTCATTCTGGATTTCCCATTGTTTGATTCATTTCTCCATCCTGTTATTTCTGGAAAGTACATCAGCTACTGATAAAAATGCAGATCTTGATTCAAATCCTGGTCTGACACAGATTTCCATTATTGTCATGCCATATTCTTTACATTGTATGTTTAACACTTCTGAATGAATTCGACTGATGTCAAATTGTTTCATTAAATTTCATAACCATTAATTCTGTTGATTGTTATTTTAGTTAACATTTATGGAATATTCCTTCAGAAATTTGAAACATACAAGATTAATGTTCTAGAATAACATTTATTTTATTTTTTGTTGACAACCAGTTTTAAAATTTCTCTGCCATCATCAGAAAACTCAAGACTGGACAGACAGTCTGAACAAATTAGCAAGAGTTACTATCTGTAAAAAGATTGTTATTTTCAAATATATGTGATGATTTATTTATTTATTTTATTTTGATCCAATATCAACTGATTACAAAAAAAGTTTTTTTTTGTTCCAGTCTTCTGGATAAGCCAGAGCCTTACTTACTAGGGTTACATACTGGCACTTTTATCTACACAACTTTTTCTAAATTTAGTTGAGAGAACAGAGTTACATATATGGACTATACATAAAAAAATTGTTATTGCCATACTTAGATGAAGGAATCTACAGTTTGTAAAACAGTATTCATATCTGACATTCAAATATTTACAGTTTGTGACAGTCTAAGATCTGAGATTACATATATTTTTAGATAGATGGTCTTCCAAAATACGAGTGTAGTAAATCTAGAAACTCATCTATTGAATATACAGGATTGTTTAGGAGCCATAATTTTAATTTCATTTTTAGTTTTGTAATGGGCAATTTGGAGATACTAGGATGGAAGCAATTCAGTAGTTTTATGCCTGCTTAGTGAGGGCTTTTCTCATAAAGTGTTGTTCTATGAGAGATGATGTGGGGTCTCTCTCTACCTCTAGTGTTGTGATCATGTATTTCTTTATTAAGTGTTTTGTTACTGTTTACTGCCATAATGATTATCTTCAGCACATACAGGTTATGAACAGTTAGTATTTTAAATTCTTTGAACAAATTTCTGCAGGACTCCCTGGTGCATTTCTTTCCCATAATTCTAAGTGCCTTCTTTTGTAAGGTAAGTACACTTTTCATATTACCTTTACTGCTGGATCCCCATACCTCTATCCCATAACTTAGATGGGATTCAAATAGTGCAAAATATATTTGCCTCAGAGTGGTGATGTTACAAAAAGGTGTCAGTTTTCTTAGGACATATATGGTAGTACATAGCTTTTTGCAAATATCATTCACATGATCAGACCCCCCTAAATAAATAGATTTAAAGATTAGGTATCTATACAAAAAGCACAGAATGCAATGCTTCAGTCTAACACAGAGACAAAACACAAAGTGTTATTTAATGATATATTTGAAGAGCTGCATCAAACCAGTCTCTGGACTGAAGACCACAACAACATATTTGATACTTTAGATTCTGCATATATAAGCAGTGTGTTTATAGATTTGTGCTGATATCATAAGAGTATAAAACATTCAGTGCATTATTAAATAAAATTTTGTGTATTGTGCCCACATCAGATTGATGCATTGCAATTATGTGTTTTTTTACTGATGTATATTCTTCAAATCTTCCCATATCTTTGGAAATAATTGTCTTTGTACAGCTAAAAAGACTTGCTGACGTGTGGATTGTGTGTTCAGTGTTCAGTTGTTTGACAGTGGCCTGGAAAGCCAAAAATTGGTTCACAATACTGTATAAAATACAGTGATAAGCCAAAACATTATGACCACTGCCCACTGTGATGTTAGATGCCATCAGGTGCCATTGCAAGCATGTAATGTGGTAACAAAAGTTTGTAAGTGGAGCAGACACAGACGGGAGATCACCATAGCAAAGATATGTGCTGCAAATGGGGAAATCCATTGAGATAACTGACTGTGACAAAGGGCAAATTATTATTGCACAGAGCCTGTGAACAAGTATCTTGAAAATGGTAAAACTGATTGAATGTTCTCTTGCTACTGTTGTGAGCATCCATGGAAAGAGGTAGAAGGACAGTCAAACTACCAATAGGCACTAAATGGTTGGATATCCATGACTCTTGACAGAACATGGGGTTAGAAGGCTTGTCTGCTCTATAAGTAGAGTCAATGGTGGTCTGTGGTATCTCTGCTGAAAGAGCACACTGCTGGTGCATACACAAGTGTTTCAGAGCACACCATTGATCATACATTGTTGAACATAGAGCTCTGCTTAAGACCATCCCTATGTGTTCACACACTGACCCGTGACATCATCAGTTATGACTGCAGTGGGCACAGGACCATCAGGATTGAACTGTCGATCAATGGAAATGGGTTGCCTCTTCTGGTGAATCACATTTTTGCTCCACTATTTCAATGGTCTTCTCCACAAACATTGACAAAGAGGTGAGCAGTGGGTCAAAATGTGCAGTGTGCCACAGACACAGGCTAGTGGGAGCAGTATTATTCTGTAGGACACATTCTCCACTTACGTGGGACCTGAGGTAGTAATCAAAGACATGCTGACAGCTGCGAACCACCAGCATTCCTTCATGCTTGATGTCTTCCCCAATAGTGATATCATATTTCAGCAGTATAATTGTTTGTATCTTGGAGCTAGACCATGCTACACTGCTTTCAAGAGCATTATTGTGAACTCACATTGATATCCTGAAGACCAGATTCACCCGATGTAAATTCTATGGAACCAATCTGGGCCACTATCAGGCACAATCACTGCATATGAAAATCAGTGGTTTGCTATTTAGGCAAATTACTTGACCTGTTGTAATCCTCTAACATTACCTTTTTTTTTTTTTTTTTTTTTTTTTTTTGGTATTTATACTTTTGATTCCTGTAAAGGTGAACGTTATATCAGCTGTTTAGCTAAATGAATTTCATATGATTTTGTGTACAATGTATTATGTTTCAGGCTAAAATGTATAAAAAGTTATTATAGATATGTACAGCTAAAATTACTCCTCTTTTAGAAGTATTTGAAGCTACGAAATATCTGGTATACTTAAAATTCATATTATTAATTGCACAATCTAATGCTAATTATTAAATCTAGTTCTGGACTCATTTATAAAATAATGATATAACTTGGTGTAAATTCTTCTTTTGTCAAGAAAGTTTGTTAACTCTTTTGCTTCGTGAACTCTTTGGAATATTGTGAGTACTACTGAATGTAGGTAGTAGTGGGCATGCCTCTGATGGAAATGCACATGTTTTTTTTTTTATTTTGTTAGTAACAATGTAATTGTTGGTTTTATGAAAATGGACATTGTGAAGTCAGTGTGATATAGAAGAATGGAATAAAATAAAAGGAAGTCATAGCAACAGAAAGTATTTCATCAATTATTCAGATCAACTGGAACCCACAAAATCAAAATTACAGCCTCAAGAATGTATCCCTAAAGTGAGAACAGCAGCCAAAAATGATAGAAAATGAAGATAAGTAAAAAGTTTTTCTTTTGTATATGTTATACCTCTCAAAGCTTTCGAAACTTTTGCAGAGACACAGAAATTTAGTGGTGACGTGTGGGAGGGTAAGATTATAAGTGTTGGCATCAGCCAGGCTCAGTTGATTGATAACAAAGTTTTGTCTGTTGCAGAAGGAGAAAGGACAGTGATTTGTGTCAACTTCAGTTTATATAAAATTCCAATTACTCAAAGAAAAAAGACCCGAGGACTGCCCATCAAAGTTGTATCAACAGTGATGAAGTGAAAAATGTAGGACCCTGCCAGAACATTGAACCAAGTGAATGTGTAGTCAGCAAAGAAACAGTGAAAGCAAATATTTTGCAGTTGATTTTAGTAAAATTAGAGGAAATGGAGATGGATGACAATGACAAATTTAGTGCAGTTAATGATCAGTTAACTGAAAAATGTACTTCACTGCAAGGACAATTAAATGACCTGGACAATTAAATGACCTGAAAACTGAAAACAATGGTAAAAAGGACAGGGTACAATACCAAATAGACCAACTTAGAAATCAGGTTCCAGAGCTAAAAAATGGATTGTCAGATGGATTAAAAAGTGTGAATGAAAAAGTCGATGTCCCATAAAATAAATTTATTGTTTTGGAAAATGAGTTAGCTGCCCAATCTGCAAATCAGGAGAAGAATGTTAATGATATCAGAGTTCAACAGAAGGCTATAGAGCAAAAATGGAACAGAGCTTTAGTAGCTTAGATCAAAAAATTTTAAATGTTGCAAACAGTATGCTAACTAATGTAAATGTTTTAGACCAAAATATTACAGTAGTTCAGGAAAACTGGATTCACAAAAATCTTTATTCAAACATTGGTACTGTGTTGTTCAACATTCCAATCAAAAGTTTTTCATCAGACAATTTACATCCAGTGGATTTTCTGCACCACTGTAGAGATAGTTTTGTGTCAGGCATGAATGATGATTAAAAAATTAAATTTGTTAAAATATGTCTTGAAGGCAAAGCTCTGTCTTGGGTAAATCTAAATTTAAGTCAGTGGGAGACATATTAAAGTTTCAAAAATAGCTTTTTAAATAAATGTTGGTCAGAAGCTGAATAAGGGAGAATTAAAAGTGAATTTCTGAATGGTTGTAATTATAGGAATAGGGACAGTACTCTGAAAGAGTTTTCTAAGAATAAAATTATGAAATCAACACACCTGGACAAACCATCTGAAGAAATGACATTGATTGATGCACTAAAAAGAAGATTACCAGAAAGATTGCAGTGGGATTTAGTACACAGACCTGACGAATGCCTTGAACAGTTTTTATAATATGTTGACAGGCTGGATAGGGCAGTAGAAAGAAACATGTAATGTAATCACTGAAATGATCGAGATCACAATGGTAGAAAGAAACATGTAATGTAATCACTGAAATGATAGAGATCACAATGGTAATAACTACAGAAACAGAGATAGTGGTAACTTCTATGAAGGTCAAAATGGTAACAGAGACAGAAGTTTTGAACATCACCAGAATAGGAATAATGGAGATAACCACCATCAATTTAATAGGAGAAATAATCATAGAGGTAACTACTCAGGAAAATGGCAGTCCACCTCCACAGTTTTGGGGTGGGGAAACACAAGTACAGAACCCCCAATTTACACATGCAATTAGACAATAATAACAGTGTTAATAATGTGGCACATGTATCTGATGTTAAACAGAAGGAATATCAGATTCCTAATTTATGTTTTGATCAAAAGTTATGGAATATTATTTTTAATTATAGTGATATAGATGTGAATCACAAACCAGAATGTGAGAGTAATGAGAATTTTGATGTAGTGTGAACTAATTATTTCTTCTCTTGGTCAGAAAACAGTGTTATCGATGTATACAAAACAGGTAATGATGGGACTGGATCTGAATTAGGTGGTATTTTTGGTGTATATGTGAATGAGAGTTGTGAAATGACTGAGGTTGATAAGTCTGAGATTGGTAGCTTATTGCAAATAAATACAGGTTGAGGTGTGTGATTTTAAAGGAGATGAGACTTGCATTGTTAATGATGTTGTTGGTGAAGTAATTTTGTAAGAATATGTTGTTGTTGTTGTTGATGATGATGATGATTGTGAGTATCAGGTTTTTGTGGAGTTTAAGAATAATGAAGTTTCAGAGTTATTTGTGAATACAGGTAAGGTGATTGGTGTATATGATGATGTAAGAGAGAGTCATGGAATACCAGTCCAGTCAAAGCAGTTTTTCATTAATATCATGCAGAGTAATGATACCAACAGTAAAGGTGAGTTATCTGTAATCTAGAGAATAAAGGTGAAAACTTTTTGAAATTTGTTTGGGACCAAATTGATGATAACATAGATAAATGGGCATTCTGTATAAATTAGCTGTGGTTAGTCAAAATTTGTATCCAAATTGGTGGAATGAAGTGAAAGAAGATCTAAGTAGGTAATGTAATTTTGACAGTAATGTTTCGTGTTTCTTCTGTAATAAGTTACATTAGTTTTGCTGTGGAATCCATTTGTTGTGTTCACTCTTTACCTGACAACATGAGTAACCAAAGTAATCCTATGACACAAGTAAAGTTGATAAGACCCTCCAAAATCAGTGTGGAAACAACATTTGATGAAACTGAAACTGATCTTTTACATGAGGTGACTAATAACAGAGATGATGAATCAGGCTTTGGATGTCCTTACATTGAGATTAAGATTGATTGGTGGGAAGGGAACTGTTTGATTGATACAGTTAGCCTAATTTGTGGTATATCTGAACAATTTAGAGACAAGATTAAGTATAGTAAGAATTTTGTGGAAATGCCCATTGTAGGTGTAAAGGTAAGGGGAGCTACAGGTAAGCAAAGCAAATTGGTAAAATCTGAGATACTTTTAATGTTTAGCATAGAAGGCAAAACCTTTGAACATGGATGCTTAGTGATGCCTAGTTTTGAAGAAAATATAATTCGTGGTATGTATTGGATAGAGAAAGTTGAGGCTTGTTTTGGATGGAATGCTAAAGAATTGTTTATTTTGGAACCTAAAAATAATACTTACGTGAAAACTGATTTCTGTATTTTAAACTGTGGAAAAAGTTGTAACTATTTGCAAAACATTTTGAACCAATGTGAGTACCCAGTGTTTGATGATTGATATAGATTTTGATGAGACTGGGGATCAGGATTTTGAAAGTATAGTAAATTCTAAAGTAACGGAAGCTATGAATCTTAATGACTTACAAAAGGAACAACTTAGAAATTTGTTATTGGAGTTTAGAAATGTGTTTAGTGAAAAACCAGGGAAAGTGAAAGGCTTTCAGTGCATGCTTTGCCTTAGAGTTCATTAACCTTTCTTTCTCAAGCCATACAATATACCATTTTCAAAAAGGAAAGATGTAGAGAAAGAAATTCAGAAAATGAAACATGGGATGTAATTTAGAGAAGTAGGAGTCCTTCCAATAATTCTTTAGTTGTGTTATGTAAGAGAAATGGTAGAGTGAGAATTGTTTTGGACTCTAGACATCTTAATAAATTTCTTATCAGAGAGAACGACGATCCTGAGAACATGGATGAGCTGATTATGCAAAATATGTGAGTAGTTTGGCCTTGACCACTGGATTTCACCAGATCCCACTTGAAATTAATTCCTGAAAGTATACAGCATTATTTTATGGGCGAAAGTGTTTTCAGTATTGTGTGGTGCCATTTGGGATAAATGTATCTGTAGCTGAATTCATAAGAGCTCTGGATTCTGTCTTAGGAAGTGAAGCGAGTTCAAAATTAATTGTGTATGTTGATGACGTTCTGGTCACTGAAAAAACTTGGGAACAACCTTTGGATCAGGTAAGAGATGTGTTTTCAAAATTAGAATCAGGAGACATAAATTTTAAAATAGGTAAGCCTAAATTTGGTGTAGAAGAAGTAAAATTTTTAGGACATGTTATATTTGGAAAAGGAATCGCACCTGATTGAGAGAAACTTGATGCTATTGCTAATTTTCCTACTCCTCATGACAAAAAAACAGCTTAAATCATTTTTTGGGTTAACTGTATTTTATAGAAAATTTTGTAGCAGTCAAGCTTTGAATGCCCCATGTTTGTGTGAAATTTTGAAGAAGAATACCACTTGGGACTGGAATCAGTAGTGTCAGGATACTTTCGATGAGATCAAAGGACAGTTGTGTCAATGTCAGATATTGTTCAGACCATATTTGTCTCTTCCTTTGTATCATGAAAGACAATAGTGATGTTGGTTTGGGTGCACATTTATTTCAGGAGGTTGAAGCTGGTGGTGTTGTTGAACATAGATCTCTTGCATCTGTTAGTAGAGTATTGCAGAAAGATGAAAGGACATACACTGTAACTGAGAAAGAACTTTTGGTTGTACATTGGGCATTCAACTAATTTAAAAATTATTTACTAGGTCACAAAGTCATCATCTATGCTGATCATGGAGCATTATGTTATCTTCAGGTGTGTGGGCTGTACCATACCAGAATTGCTCATTGGGTCTTGTTTTTGCTTCAGTTCAGGTGTGAAATCAGATGCATTGTGTGTGGGGGAGGGGGAGGGGGGGTGCAGGCAATGTGGTTGCTGATGCTTTGTCATGGCTGCCTTTGGGGAGTGAATCATCTAGCAGCTTTGGAGAAGGAGAAAAATAGTTTAAAATTATGTACTTGAGAGGTGTGAAAGAGAAAAAAGAGAGCTTGAAAATTTGCAAAGACATACACAGTCATCAAAATCATGATCAAAATTGGAAATTGCTTAAGAGCATGTTGGCTACGAAAGGAGGAGAAAAGACAGAATGGTATTATAAGGGACACAAGGGTATTTTAATCAGGAGACATAAGACTGACTCAGAGTATTGTAAACTATGTTGGCCAGATCAGTGCATTGATCCTTTAAATACTTATATGCATGAGAGTTTTGGTCACTGTGGATCAACCAAATGCACACAAGAGATTCAGGAAAACATCTATTTTTATAACATAGGAAGGAGAATCAAGAAGAAGATTGCCAGCTGTGACAGATGTCAAAGAGTGAAGGTAAGCAACCAAAGAAGTAGAGGCCAAATGCAAAACATACTGCCTAATAGTAACCTTGGTCTCATGTCTGTGGATGTACCTTTACCTAAGTCTAAGAATGGATTTTGTTATGTTTTCATGTTGGTTAATTTATTTTCAAAGTTCATAAACCTATTTCCTCTCAAGATAGCTACCAGTAAGCAAATCATCTCCAAGTTTGCAAACACATATTTTCATCAGGTGGATATTCCTAAAACAATTTTATCTGATAATGGTTCTCAGTTTACACCTCAAGCTTGGAAATATTTTGTTGTTCATGCAAAAATAAGGTGTATTCTAACCTTGGCATACCATCCTTCACATGACCCTGCAGAAAGATATATGAGAGAAATTGGAAGACTGTTTAGAACATATTGTAGTAAGAATCATACCAGTTGGATAGATTATGTCAGTGATTTTGAGGATATTATGAACAGCTTACAACAACCTTCAACAGGTTTTTCACCATTGAAATCATGTTTAATCGCAGAACAGCTAACTTTATTTCTGATAATGTTGAGTTTCCACCATGTATAATTCTGTCACCACAAGAGAGGGATGAGTGTGGTAGGGAGATGAAAAAACAGGGAGATAGGAGAAAGCACACACATGATGATAAAGGTAGATTTTCTAAGTTTGAGGTTGGAGATCTTGTGTAGCTGAAAGCCAAAGAGAAATGTAAAGTGTTGACATCTGAAATAGAAATTTTTTCAATATTAATACTGGGCCATTCAAAATTCTTGAAAATCCACATCCTAGAGCATACAGACTTGTGTATCCTAAATTTAAGATGTTGTCTGGATTATGCAATATCACTGAGCTGAAAGCATACAGACATGGTCCATAAGTATCTAATTTTTGTTTGTTTGTTCTTTTTCCATTGTCATGAATTTAGTATGTAAGATGATGTGCATTTTAAAGTTCTGTCTTATCTATTGACTGAGTTAAAATCCATGATAAATTCTATAATTATGTTCTGTAATAAATTTTTGCTTTAGAATTTGGTACATATATGCCATGAGATCTTTTTACAATTTTGAAATGGGATAATGTTCATAATTTGTGCTGCAAAAATTTGGAATAGTTTCTGAGCATATCTGTGTGTAATACCTTATTTGTCCATTTGTTATTGTATTTAACTCTCTTTAATAATGTTTTATTTGTGAACACTTTTAAATGTCACCTGACATAATTCCCATATAAATGAGTTTGAAAAACAACTAAGAAGAGCATACCTTGTATGATGTGAAGAAGGTACTGAATAGCATTTTTAGTACACAAAACAATGTTTCAGGACTTGATGGGAATGCTAGACAGGAGGTTACCTATCCATTGGAGTGTGTGATGGGAGCTCCTAGGAGAAAACTGAAAGATGTGGGCGGATCCACTCCTCACACTGCTGTACTGCTGTACCCTGCTGAAACAATCGACTTACAAGAGATCATAGGTGCTGGGTAATGTACTTGAGCATCTGTCAACTACATCTGTGTATTGACTGATATTTGTGAATTGTTAGCCAAGACTGCTAAAGATAGTGTTATTCAGCATAAATGCATGTTTTTTAAGCAGAGGGATTGACTTTCTAATTCATTATGTAACTTTAAATCAGTATGTACTTTTTTCCGTCTTTTTCAGGTGAATCTTCTATGGCTTTGTGTGCATAGTTGAGTTGTATGAAGAATAAGCAAATAGTGTGGAAAACAATTACTAGTGTAGAAAATGTAACAAGATGTATACATGTCTGCTTTCATACACTGATTTTGGTCCTCAAGCTATGGGATTGTGTCATCATTCAGACCTAATTATGACTATGTTTACCTGTATTTATCCTGAGTATTGCAATATTGTAGCTGATTGGAACTTGCAAGCTGAGCACAGACTCATGCTTAGCTCTGCTTTGGGTACCCCTGGTCATCGCGATTTTTTTTTTTTTTTGTATTTGTGTGTGTGTGTGTGTGTGTGTGTGTGTGTGTGTGTGTGTGTGCTCAAGGAGAGCATACAACCATTAATTGAAGCTTGATGTGTGGGAGGGTAATGGGTAACATTACACTGTGCATAGACAGCTAATGCCACATGCCACATACTTCCACAAACCTACCAACAAACTGGTGGGTCCATGATATGAAGAATCAGTTATGTATTTAATGCAAGATGGATAAACAAGCCATTAAACAGGTGGTCATGATGTTTAGGCTCATCATTGTAAATGCTATTGTGAAGCATTAATACTGGTTATTTTAGTTTCTAATATTACAGTGAATTTAATGCAAATGATGATGTACAAATGTTCAACACAATTTCAGAAAGAGATCAAAGACATGGTGAAAAAATGAAAACACCAACGATAACAGCTATTATCATTCTGAATCAGAACATCCATTGAGAGTAGTGAGAATGAAAAATCAGAGAAATGGAAACATGTACAGAGGTTAAAAAGGTAGCAGCAGAAGAACTAATTTTCAAAGCTTTCTCTCTGAGAAAATATGTTTGATAGAAAGCAGATATAATATTTAGATTTAAGTCAGTGTCAATCAGTTACACAAAATGTTATGTTTGCAGGAACACTGCTCCATGATCCATCACTGTTGGTGCTCAGCTTGGCCCTGGCTGAACAGACTCTTTGACCAGCAGTTCATCTGGTGATTTGATTGGGTTTGCATGCTCACAAACATTTTCTCTTGCCTGTAATAAATATTGTTCTACAGTGTATTGGGGCCATGTGGTTATTTGCCGTAATCATCTCCTATACCCTGTGGATCCACATTGATGACTCCTGTTGATCATTATCACATAGAAATTCATTATTTCTGACAATTACACACAGACAGTACTACTGAGGTGCTTCCACTATGCTGTGCAGGTTTCATTGACAGACACCTGTTGCTACGAGTAACATCATGAATGCAACCTGAGTGGTAAAAACTAATAGTGACATTCTCTTGGACAGAGCTACCCCCAGTGTACAATGACAAACAATACAATGTGAAAAACAATTAGCCTTGTAATTGCACTCAGAACCCCACTCTTTTTGCCAACAAACTCACACATGAACCAAGAAAATCCAGCTGATAGGGCAAATGTTTAATCACGGACAAGGTTTAATAATGTTCAATTAGTCAACCACATTGTGCCACAATGTGCTGCAATTCATGCAGCTGGTGGCAACACCTGCTGGACCAGCTACAATGCACCATATCATGCCATTCCAGATAATTTGTGTTTGGCTGTATTCCCACTGCAAACATTGTTGTGGCAATCTACCAACTACAGGACAAAACTGAATGGTGCTGTCAGAGACATCACCAACTTTGTTACACTACTGAGCCACTCAGGAGAAAGTGTAGATACAATAGGTGTTATCATCCTCATGCCACCAATGGACATTGAATACTAAACTGCAAAAGCTGCCCTATTTCATTGCCTTAGCTGCTCTGTAGATGAACAAATTCACCATGTTATCCACAACAAAGTGCTGAGCAATAAAACGCCACCACAATTATGGTGCCATCTGCATATGCAAATTGACATTAATCTCATGCCCGATCACATACTATGGACTCTGTAGGCTGTGAAATTCCTTCAGCAAGTATAACTGGCTTGGTTGCTTATGAGGATGAACCCCTAGACACTGTTCTTATATTAGAGTACTGAAACATAATTAACACAACATAAACAGTGTTGAATAATCTGGACAAGAATGGTAGCAGGCATCACGTGCAGTTTTAACGGCTGCATACATAACAGCCTGTCAGTTAAAAGCTACATTGGCTCTGCCCTATTCTGCCATCACTGCACCCACCTGGAGCTATAAGCAAACCGCTGCTTCTCTGCCATCCATGCCACATCTGCAGTGACACCTGCACTGATCATCAAAATTGGCATGGTGCTCAGGCATAGGCAGAAAGAAGTGGGCAATCCACATCCATAACCAGCAACTGTGGTGTGTCCACACTTCTGCAACACATTGCTGACCAGACTGCAACTGAACTGAACTGCATCTGCTGGTATCACACAACATATGATGCCACTGCCAGAAACTACAGACAACCTTGCAATTTCCCAAATTAAACACACATTTCACCAGAGGCACAGCAGACCATGCTGGTTATATAAGTTGCCTCAACATCCTCGGAAATGGGGCACTCACCATGTCTACTTCATAAGAGCAGACTTTTTGTGCATGACAGCACAAGCAGACATTAATACCACATCAGCACAGGATCCAAGGTCAGCACCATGCTGCCTTCTTCACCAAGTGCATCAACTGACTACACATGTTTTCATCTCCATGTGGTGAACCATACAAAAATCCAGGTTTTGTGGCACACAGGTTCACACATTTGATCTCAGCCCCACAGAACAGTTTACCTGGACATTTCTCATTGTGGACATGGCAGTATCTGCTATCATTGACAATTTCCTACCACACTTCAACTTCCTCCCAGACCTATCCAATGACATGCACATCCACCCAGCCAGTGGTCACTTCACATACAGCACTTCTGATCCTGCTCATTTGTCAACTAAACATAATGGCACAATCCTCTCTACCCCATGACCTCCTCTGTCCAAGGATGTGCCTGACAACAATAAGAGTCTCCGACTGAGCAGTTGCAAAAAGTCCATCAACTTTATTCTGACAAGTACAAAACGAATCTCCAACTACATCACAACAACAACATGATCAGGGGAGAGATTAAACATGTCAAAAAGAAACTTCTTGCGGTATGACATCACCTCAACTATCTATATCAATCATCTCCACTCAACACTTCTTACTCATCACCATACCCACAATACACCAGTGTGGCACCTCTCTTGCTGTCTATGGATATACCCACAATATCACCTCTAGCAGACACCTCAAAGACTAGGATGAGCCAACTCTCTCATTCAGTTCCTACTGAGCTCTGTGTGGTCCTCCACAAGTTTGTGCCAGATAGTGTGCCATTATGAGCAAAACAGCCCAGAAAATCATAACTATACATTTGGCTGCAGTCCTACAAACACCTGATGTCTGACTATGCCCACTCCCTGCTCTATTCAGCACCTGCACAGTCACTGACCCTGAACATATGTAGAAGCACATGTCAGCACACTGCACCTTGCCTTCCCATCTGGCTACCCTGCCAGTGGCATCATCAGGCACTGTACTTCAGCGATACAGCACATCATTGCCACACCTCACTGCAATACAGTTCACCAGTGCCCACTACTGATCTTCACATGGCAACACCGTCCTCTCTAGCCATGTTCACTTGGTTCCACTTTTGACTATCACTCAGTTACCAAAGATGTGAGATGCTCTATGATGCCAAGTTCAGGACACATTGTAGGAAATGAACACAACACACTGACATTGCAAAATATGCCTCCAACCGTCCCTGACAACTTTGCCTCCTCTTCTGGGTACAATTTGAACGTGACTACAACCGAGACTTGAAATGGGTTGGTATCCAATATTCCTGCCTCCACACAACCTGTCATTCACCATGGACAGACTCAGCATGTATCATGCCCATCAGTGTTCAATCCAGCACATAAATTACCAGTTCACATCAACCGCACATCCACCCCAGCCCTTCCTGACAAATGCCATTCCTTTGATCAGATCAAAGTCTCTCCAACATGCATGGCCTCACATGCTTACATCCTTGCCACCACATCCACTGTGACTTCAAGAAATGGTGCAGCTGTGTCGCATGAAAATGCTCACCCTAGTGCAACAGGTCATACAGATTGGTATCAATTGCTTCAGCTGTCACCGATTCCATGCTCATCTGCCCTCCCAGTGGTCAGTGGGGAGGGGGGGAGGGGGCAGGGGAAGGTTTGTGAGGTATCATTGCTGGTAGGTCTACTTGGCTCTGGCCCAACAGACTCTTTGAGATGCAGTCCGTCTGGTGATTTAACAGTGTTTTCACACTTATGTATGTTGCTCTCATCTGTAATAAATATTGTTCATTAGGACCCTTTGCTTATTTGCAGTAATCATCTGCTACAACATGTGGATCTAATTGTTGTCATCAGGATTTATCAAATATCTTTGAGTATTTAATAAAAAGAGAGAAACTGAACAAAAAGGCATGAGGTGATGGTTATATTTACATTCTACAAAAACAGTTGTGAAAATTGAATTTAAAATTTGATATGAAGACAAACATAGTTCATTTATAATGAACAAGAAATAGGAACAATGGAATGAGTTAAGAAGCCCAGGCAACTGATAATCATGGCACTAACTGATGGATAGGTGCATAAACAAGACTTTAAACATAGGAGCTCCACTCACATTGCCCCTTTCAGAAGAACAGGAGTGATGTGTTGTGTCCCAGTCTCATTTAACACCAATCCTATTTTTTACACCTGAATATGTTGAGCATAATCTCCTCTAAAGTCAGTTCAAAATGACTTCAGGATTGATGCTTCAGAAGAAATGCATGGAGATGTGGAGCAGAGTTGAAGCACAGAACACACACATAATCTTATGTTTCCAGCAATGCACTTGTACTCACAAAGTACCCAATGTACAGTTATAAAACTGGCATCTGTGTCTTCTGGAAGAGATGCAATATGTTTTCACTTTAGTTGTATTTGCTGTAACAAATTTTTTAAGGTGATATATGGGGAGCTAATGCAAATCCATTTTCTGACAATGTGAGAAACCATTTTGTTATTGAATTCATGTGTACACATGTGCAAATAAAATCTTAAGAATACATCATAGCTGTGCGGAATGGCCGTGCAGTACAAGGCGCCATGTCACGGATTGTGCGGCCCCTCCCGCCGGAGGTTCGAGACCTCCCTCGGGCATGGTTGTTCTTAGCATAAGTTAATTTAAGTAGTGTGTAAGTCTACGGACTGATGACTTCAGCAGTGTGATCCCTTAGGAATTCACACAAATTTGAATTTGTATACATCATATTTTCACTTGCTCCAAATTGCAACTCAGTCAGAGAACTGTTACACAAAACAGTTTTAAGTTAAATGTGACGCAAAATGCTGCACTGTCATGTGAAAACTGACTGGTTACCTCTTTCTTTCATTGTGAAAAACAGAGCAATGGGATAACCCATATTTTCTGATCAAACTTTCTATTTATTTGTAGTGTAACAAAAAAATTATGCATGTTAATTCAGATGATAAAACTAATCTTATCCATTTGGAGGTAAGGGGAACAGTGACCAAAAATACACTACCTCTATATTGCAAGCATCATAAGTATACAGTGAGAGGGATTTCTTTTGTCTGATTAAGACTGACCAAGAGTAACTACCTTTGAACTCAGTTAATGATACCAACCTTATTATCAATAGTGAAAACTAATTAAAATATAATTTTGTTGTGCAGGCACTTGAACTGCTTACACCATACATTCATATGAATTCATTTGGCATCCTTTTTGTGATGGTAATGAAAAACTCTTTAATTATTTTTGCCAGACCACCAATTTCATTTATGGGGAACCATTATTTATAGAGAGATATTAAATCCTTAATTTCCATCTGTTTAACTGTATCACTTACTGTACGATTTCAACACTGATGCTGGTCATCTCCTCCTTTTGCTTTACCATGGTAGGCAAATTATGGAAGTTATTAACAAGAACAGAATAGTTGGGAGCACCATCAAGAACAACTGTAGACAGTTAGGCACATAATGCACAAACTATTCTATATGACCAAGAGAGTGACATGGAGCAGTACCACACAACACACACCAGAAAATCAACAGATAAAATATTGACCACACAACTTAAGAAATAAAAACAAGCAAACTCTCAGCATGCATCACTCAGTAGCAGAGGACAGTAAGCTAACTGAAACTGCAAGCTACAAATGTTATGGGTCTCACAGGATATGCTGAATGAAAAATCATGCCTTTCTCATAAATTATATATGACGGTAGTATCTGTTCCCGAAAGAACAGTTACCATGTGTGACCATGCAGCTTTGCTAGAAATGTTCTTTCGGGAACAGATACTACCGTCATATATAGTTAAAATATGGCTTCCCGGCCATTGACCTTCTTGTACGAACGCACACGCTATGCCCGAACTCGTACGGGACTTGGTAAATTAATCTGCCACGAGTAATGAGTATGATGGGCAAACATCTATTAGGCGCACTACGAATGTAGTGGTGTGGACATGTTTGGAATGTGGATCTCACGGGGAGCATGCAAGGGATAAGTCCCTGCAGACGCACTATTCTCTGTGCCCGTGGTGGCTCAGATGGATAGAGCGTCTGCCATGTAAGCAGGAGATCCTGGGTTCGAGTCCCGGTCGGGGCACACATTTTCAACATGTTCCCAATGAAGTACATCAACGCCTGTTTGCAGCTAGGGTGTCCATTTAATTATCATTTCTCATAAATGTCATACCAGTACATCCTTCACAGCTGTCAATCCTACAATATTTTCGAATGGACTATAATTCTTATCTTATCTACCTGAATTCTAGCTTTCCTCCACCGCTCCCCCCTCCAAATCAAATACACCCTTCTACACTAAAAAGAAAGTATTTCACAATCTCCTCCCCTCCTCCCAATTTAGTTTGGTCTATGGTGCTTATGTACATTGATTCCTTTGAACCTCTACCTCACACCCCCACCCCCACCCCATCCCACCCCTCAGCAACCTACATTCGCACTGCAAAGTCTGTCTGTTATTCCTAATTTAAAGAAAGTCCCAGTAGGAGAACAGTAGCTTCTTTATTGTCCTTCTGGGGGTGGGGGTGGGGGGGGTGGGGGGGAAACTGTTCATCACGATTTGTTGTTGTTGTTGTGGTCTTCAGTCCTGAGACTGGTTTGATGCAGCTCTCCATGCTACTCTATCCTGTGCAAGCTTCTTCATCTCCCAGTACCTACTGCAACCTACATCCTTCTGAATCTGCTTAGTGTATTGATCTCTTGGTCTCCCTCTACGATTTTTACCCTCCACGCTGCCCTCCAATGCTAAATTTGTGATCCCTTGATGCCTCAAAACATGTCCTACCAACCGATCCCTTCTTCTAGTCAAGTTGTGCCACAAACTTCTCTTCTCCCCAATCCTATTCAATACCTCCTCATTAGTTACGTGATCTACCCACCTTATCTTCAGCATTCTTCTGTAGCACCACATTTCGAAAGCTTCTATTCTCTTCTTGTCCAAACTAGTTATCGTCCATGTCTCACTTCCATACATGGCTACACTCCATACAAATACTTTCAGAAACGACTTCCTGACACCTAAATCTATACTCGATGTTAACAAATTTCTCTTCTTGAGAAACGCTTTCCTTGCCATTGCCAGTCTACATTTTATATCCTCTCTACTTCGACCATCATCGGTTATTTTACTCCCTAAATAGCAAAACTCCTTTACTACTTTAAGTGTCTCATTTCCTAATCTAATTCCCTCAGCATCACCCAACTTAATTTGACTACATTCCATTATCCTCGTTTTGCTTTTGTTGATATTCATCTTATATCCTCCTTTCAAGACACTGTCCATTCCGTTCAACTGCTCTTCCAGGTCCTTTGCTGTCTCTGACAGAATTACAATGTCATCGGCGAACCTCAAAGTTTTTACTTCTTCTCCATGAATTTTAATACCTACTCCGAATTTTTCTTTTGTTTCCTTTACTGCTTGCTCAATATACAGATTGAATAACATCGGGGAGAGGCTACAACCCTGTCTCACTCCTTTCCCAACCACTGCTTCCCTTTCATGCCCCTCGACTCTTATTTAATTTTATAATTACAAATTAACTCCGCCTCTTTTGCAGTTCTAACCAAAATATAATTCTGTGGATTTGTCTCCAGCTAACACCATAGCATCAGAACTTGAAACTGCAATTAACAACTACTGAAGAGCTATTTTGCAATGCAGAATCCTACTTAGTGTTACACTGTTTTCATTAATGGACTCTCAACAAGAGCTTAACTGAGTGACTGCAAGCAGTCAGTACATGAATTGGCCAGCTCTCATTGGTGGGAATTGTCCACAGTGATCCCTGGGTTTCCTTAATTAGCTGTTCTCCAGGAAGAGGCATGTAACTCATGACTAGATGTTAGCATAGTCTTGCGATGTGACCAGTGACATCTCGCTGTTGCCTAGCTAGGTATGTGGCAGTCTATAGCCCTCAGAGCACCTCCTGGCAGTCATGGTGTACAATTGAAAATCCCACATGGCTACTGTGGACCATGTGAGTGCTGCTTTTTGTGACTTGCACTTTACAGCCGTGCTGCATGTTGTGGCTGAAGCACATGCCACAATGAGTTTAGCTAGTGTTCCATTCTTACACACTTCCTCTGATGTCTCTCATTACCACAGCTCCTGTTCTCCCATCCTTTTCCACTTACATATTCAATTCATCCATTTTGTTAAGGCTGCAGCACCAAGATAATGTAGCTGTATATGTCTGCATTTTCTGAAGAAGAATAAACATTCTAGAAACAGAACTGTTGTATACAAGTTCTTGTTTATGTGCCTATATGCTGTGCAACACTTTGAACTATACAGTGTGTTGCCACCTTTACCTATTTGATGGTCTGTGTTCCCCCAGGATTGTCCAACTGAGTAACCAGCATTGCCCAGGTACATATTTATTCCAGTCATAGTTCTTGTTTATGTGCCTATATGCTGTGCAACACTTTGAACTATACAGTGTGTTGCCACCTTTACCTATTTGATGGTCTGTGTTCCCCCAGGATTGTCCAACTGAGTAACCAGCATTGCCCAGGTACATATTTATTCCAATCATTTGTTAGTTTGTCTCTTCTTTCCCCATCCCTGTTTATCTCCTCCTCCCTCTCTCTCTCTCTCTCTCTCTCACTCTCTCTCTCTCTCTCTCTCTCTCTCTCTCTCTTTCTCTCTCTATCCAGCGCTTTGTGCCCTTCTCAATATCCATCTACCGCTGCCCCCACACTTTGTCTATCAGCTTCTTCCCCTCTCTCTATCCACCTCATCTTCTTCTCTTTCTCTGTCCATGTCTCCCTTGCTCTCTCTGTCCCCCTCCTCCTCAACTCCAATACGTATCAATCTCCTTTCCTCTCTCTGGCCATCTCCCCGTGTCCACTTTCTTTCTGCATCTTATCACCCCCACCACAATAGCAGACTGGTGGTTCTCCCCCACAGTATTTCTTCCCAGGTAATTAAGCAATATGAGTACCAAGTTTGGTTGAAATCGATCCAGGGGTTTAGGAGGAGATTTTTAAACAGATCTTTGCTATAGTATACATTTGTTACACATAGTCAACGAATTTCATTATATCACCTGTATCTGTAGCAAATTTCACCCTACAGTTTTGTTTCCACACAGCTCAACCTTATGACATGATATCTCCTGAACAGTATGTGATATAATGATATAATTTTGCGGAGACATTCAGTAGTATAAGTGAATACAGTTTGAAAAATGTGTCACAAATTCAGTAAGTAGTATAGAAGCAATAAATTCAAACGTCATGACTGGTGTAGCAGTTCTACTGCATGGAAAGTGGAAATCTACTAAGAAATAAATGTTTTTCCTTTCATCTTTTTGTAGGAGTTATCAGTGAGAAAGAGTCTCTCAAAGGTTTGAAATTATTTTTAAAGGTTATTGCAAGTCTCAAGTGGTCTCATTCTCAAATACTGGATGAATGAAACCTGTGTACCTAGTTTGGTTGAAATTGGTGCAGTGGTTTACAACAATACACGGAAGATATATATGTCCACTTTTATAATATGTAGGGATGGGATGTCTTTAAAATTATGGTTAATGGGGGCAGAGTTATTTCATGTTCTACAGTATTATACAAAATGTACAGGAATCTCATTTTTATTTAATACACCATATAGCAGAGATGTTGAGACACAGATAGGCACAACAAAGACTGTCACAAATAAATACAGCTTTTGACCATTAAGGCCTTCATCAACAATAGACATAGACACACACACACACACACACATAAGCAAATGCAAACCACACACATCACCGCAGGCCCAGGCAGCTGAAACTATACTGTGAGCAGCAGCACCAGTGCATGATGGGAGTAGCGATTGGACGGGAGGGGGGGGGGGGGGGTGTAAGGAGGAGGCAGGGTCAGGGAGGGGTAGGGATAGTATAGTGGGGGTGGTGGACAGTGAAGTGCTGCAAGTTACATGGAGGGCAGAGTAAAGGTGGAAATTAGGGGGGGAGGGTGGTGATGGAAAAGGAGAGAAGTAAAAAGACTGAGTGTGATGGTGGAATGAAGGCTGTGTAATGCTGGAATTGGAGCAGGGAAGGGACTGGATGGGTGAGGACAGTGAATAATGAAGGTTGAGGTCAGGAGCGTTACGGGAACGTAGGATGTATTGCAGGAAGAGTTCCCACCTGTGCAATTCAGAAAAGCTGGTGTTGGTGGGAAGGATCCATATAGCACAGGCTGTGAAGCAGTCATTGAAATGAAGGATGTCATGTTTGGCAGTGTGTTGAGCAACAGGGCGGTCCAGTTGTTTCTTGGCCACAATTTGTTGGTGGCCATTCATGTATACAGACAGCTTGTTGGTTGTCATGCCCACATAGAATGCAGTACAGTAGTTGCAGCTTAGCTTCTAGATCACATGACTGGTTTCACAGGTAGCCCTGCCTTTTATGGGATACGTGATGTTCATGACTGGACTTGAGTAGGTGGTGGTGGGTGGATGTATGGGATAGGTCTTGCATCTAGGTTTATTACAGGGGTATGAGCCATAAGATAAGGGATTGGGAGCAGGGGTTGTGTAAGGTTGGATGAGTACATTGTGTAGGTTCGGTGATGGGGGTTTGGAAGGATAGTGGTCAGGACGTTTTTCATTTCAGGGCACTTTGAAAAGTAGTCAAAACCCTGGCGGAGAATGTAATTCAGTTGTTCCAGTGTATAAGGGGAATGCTCCTTTGTGGACAGATGGTGGGACTTTGGGATGTGGCGGGAGACTGCAAAGGTAAGGCATGGGAGATTTGTTTTTGTACAAGGTTGAGAGGATAATTATGTTCTGTGAAAGCTTCAGTGAGACCTTCAGTATATTTCAAGAGGGACTACTCATCACTGCAGATACAACAACCATGGGTAGCTAGGCTGTACGGAATGGACTTCTTGGTATGGAATGGGTGGAAGCTGTTGAAGTGTAGGTATTGCTGGTGGTTAGTAGGTTTGATGTTAACAGAGGTACTGATGTAGCCATCTTTGAGGTGGAGGTCCACATTTAGGAACATGGCATGTTGAGTTGAGTAGGACCAGGTGAAACAAATAGGGGAGGAGCTGTTGAGTTTCTGGAGGAATGAGGATGGGTGTCCTCACCATCGATCCAGATCGTAAAGATGTCATCAATGAATCTGAACCAGGTGGGGGTTTATGATTCTGTTCTTTAAGGAAGGATTGTCCTTGCAATGCATACTACCTTCCCATAACCCTCCTGGCCTCAGCCTTCGCTAGTCACTTCCCTCATCCATGTAGACCCTTCCCTGTTCCCATTCCAGCACTACATAGCCTTCATTCCACCATCAGACTCACTCATTTTACTTCTCCCCTTTTCTGCTATGTCCCCACCCCCCTCTCCCTCATTCCACCTTTCCCCTGTCCTCTATCTAACCTGCAGCACTTCACTGTCTGACACCCCATCACACTACACCTCTCCCTTCCCGCCCCAGACTCCTCCTTACCTCCACCCAGTCGCCACTCCCATCATGCACTGGTGCTGCTGCTCGCAGTATGGTTTTAGAGTTGCCTGTGACTGCAGTGGTGTGTGTTTGCATTCGCATGCGTGCATGCATGTGTGTATGAGTGTGTGTGTGTGAGGGGGGGGGGGGGGGGTGAGAGAGAGAGAGAGAGAGAGAGAGATAGTCTGCGTCTATTGCTGACGAAGGCCTTAATGTTCAAAAGCTTTATTTATTTTTGACAGTCTTTTTGTTGTGCCTATCTGTGACACAACATCTCCACTATATGGTGAATAGCAACTTTCCTTTTCATGACACTGTTACATTCAATCCTGGATTTTCCAACATTTGATAATATTTAATACAGAAAGAGACAAATATGCACAAAAGAATGTATTGGCTAAATTTTATTACAAAAACCAAAAATTCTTTATGTTTGTTCCTAATGGAGAAGAAGCAGTGGAGATTTGTGGGAGTTGATGTATTGGTTTATTAATCATACCAATGAAAAGTCACAGAAATGAACAATCTAGAAAGAGAGAAAGAAGCAGCAGAATGAGTCTTTTCTTTTGAGGTATTACTTCACACTGGGAAAGTGGAAGCTAGTGGGCCTACTTGGGAAATGAAGAGTTGCAAATATAACAAAAGATTTTTGAACAGATTCACAAATATGAAGTTGACATGATGCCAAAAAGAGGAGGTTGCTTAGATTCACCAGCTCCCAGCACTACATGCTCTGTGCATTATTCAATGACCTTCATTAGCTGAAAAGATGGAATGCTATGTTGAGTTCACCGCTAGAATTTCATAGAAGATACATTTCATACTCACAAGTAAGGAATGCCCATCTGTGGGCAATACATGAATAAATCTTTTCCAGTATTTTAATCTGTAAGATACTTAGCATACATCAAATCTGTCTGACTTACACCTGCATGGATCACAGATCTTATAGTTTCCTAGTCACTCATAAAACTAAGATGAACCTTAAGAACAAAATTAACAAACAGTGCTTTGCATAGGCTTCATGTTAGTATTATTGCTCCATTACTTGAGAGAATAATTAAAGAAAGTTTGAAGATCTTCCAAAAGTGGCAAACTTAAATATAATAGTTTGTAAGCAGTGTTGCAAAATGCAATTTTATAAGAAACTGAAAACAATTAACATTAAACATTGTTCTCATATATATATATACGAATATAATAGAGGGAAACATTCCATGTGGGAAAAATATATCTAAAAACAAAGATGATGTGACTTACCGAACGAAAGTGCTGGCAGGTCGATTGACACACAAACAAACACAAACATACACACGAAATTCAAGCTTTTGCAACAAACTGTTGCTTCATCAGGAAAGAGGGAAGGAGAGGGAAAGACGAAAGGATGTGGGTTTTAAGGAAGAGGGTAAGGAGTCATTCCAATCCCGGGAGTGGGAAGACTTACCTTGGGGGAAAAAAGGACAGGTATACACTCGCACACACACACATATCCATCTGCACATACACAGACACAAGCAGACAGCAGCAAACACACTACTGTCAGATTTTGTCTCCCACCCCCCAGTAACAACATTATATTCTCCTGTCAGGGCACACTGTGCAGTGCCTTCTTCCTCTTTCCTTGGGAGAAGAATTTCTGGAATTAGAGAGAGCTGATTTTTAAAGTGGAACATTTCCTGAATAGCCACAATGCAGATTTCTACAACAGATATTTCTAGTGAGCCACCCATCATTGGGAAAAATGTGTTGAGTAGGTAGAGGAGGACCAACACCATCACCAATTGTCACAATCGAAGCTCGGTTTTTCTGAAGCAGCATTTACAGACCATGACAGTATGACAGTAGATAGCTTCATGTTAACATTTTTTCATCCACGTGCAGATGCTGAGCACCAAGAAATAATGGATGCAACAGAAAGCTCTGACCACACAAAGCATTTTCATACAGTAACATAGAGCATGCACAAAACACTTTATAATAAACACAGATTTTAATGATGAATTTATAGGCAAATTTGAGAGCAAAAATTATACTAATAAATAAATAATAAAAAATCACAAAGCAAAAATGATTATGTTTACCACTGGAGTTGGAGGCCTATCTCTTGAAGAGCGGAATGGTCCTTTAACATCCACCAAAGATGATCTCCCAATTGTAGTGGCATTTCCAAAGCTGTGTATGGTAAAGGACATCAGTTATACTTGTGTCAACATTCAATTCTCATTTGTATTTGTACCTTTAAGGCTAATGTCTAAGCCACACAAGATAAAAGGTAAATTTGTAAGTGGAGAGACAACACTTTGGAGGCGAGATAAATTGTTCCACTGCCCAGCCCATATAAAAGTGGGAGCAAGAGAGGGATAATTGTGGAGGCTTAAAAAGGAAGGGCAGATCACTCAGACTGAGGGTGAGAGAGAGACCCACCTGTAGAGAGGACAGGACTACAGGACTACTCACTACAGGTGTGTGTCTCAGGTCTGAGTGACCTGCTCTTCCTTCTTAACCTTCTCCAACTATTCCTCACTCCTTACTAATGAGGGACCTACTAGTTCAACAAGCCAGGTAGTGTGCTACCTGTACACCTAAATCTACATGATTACTCTGCAATTTACAATTAAGTGTGTGACAGAAGGATCATTAAACCATCTTTACACTACTTCTCAACCATTCCACCCTCAAACAGCACACGGGAAAAATGAACATTAAAATCTTTTCATGTGAGCTCTGATTTCTATTATTTCCTCATCATGATCATTTCTCCCTATGTAAATGGACACCAACAAAATGCACTAATGTTCAGAAAAAAAAAAACACCTATAATGACTAGAGAAAGGACGATCATATTCACAGGACATATACATTAGTATGATCTGCAGAAATGATTAGCATTTGAATCATGTCACCCTGTTGGTTCAAGGTCAACATCAATATCACAGCACAACACCACTTACGGGTAAAAAATGCCTGCGGCTTTTGTTGTCACTATAAACTGAAGGTTATATCACCAGTGTGACATGAGCAGATGTGCAGGATGCCTCACAGACATATGCACATAGCATACCATCAAATCAATGAGTCTGAAAGAGAGGGAGTTATTGGCATGAGAGAAAGTGAGGCATCTATCCTGGAAATTGCTGCTTGTGTGGAACAAATATGTTTTGGCAGTGCAACGGCTGTATGCAGAATGGTTCATGGAAGGCCACAGAACATGACAAGATGGGTCAGGTAGCACCACCCAGACCACCCTCTGAGAAGATCAAAACCTCATCTGAATGGTATTACAGGACAGATCTGTGTCCTCCACAGCTCTCTCACAACAGTGGAACACTGTAATACATCAACGCTACCAGGGGTGACAGTCCATGGCCATTTATTATGACATGGGTTTCGTGTGCATCATCCACTTCTCTGCCTGCCTTTGATGAATATGCAGGAACATGCTAGATGGCAATGGTGTATAGGATGATGTCAGTGGGAACAGTATTGGCATCAGACAGAGTTTTTGGATGAATTCAGGTTCTGTTTGTCTGAAAAAGATGGCTGTATTTTGGTTTGCCACAGACAGGGGGATTGGCATCACAGTGAGTGCATTTTCACACGATATATGGAACAAACTCAAGACCTTATGATGTGAAGTGCTATTGGGTACAACCACAAATCATATATGGTGCATGTTCAGGACACTCTGACCAGTGTGATCTATGAGAATGAGATCCTGTAGTCATACCCTTTCTGCACAACACCCTGGGTGCCATTTTAGAGCAAAACAATGCATGACCACATGTTGTTGCATGAACACATGCCTTCTTGATGTCTCAGGATACCAGCCTTTTGCCCTGGCCCATGTGTAGGTACATGATGAAAGACCCCAAGGATATCATAAAGTTAAAATTTTTTAAAAACAAAAATGAAACACTGATCAACCATAAGCATTGGCAAAGACGTTAATTATGAATGTGCAGTAAGGTGCAGACAAATGAAAAAAACATTCATTCATTTTTTTGTACATGATTTTGTTTCTGACTCTCTTGTATGTAGATGTTCTGTTAAGAAGTGCCGTTTGGAATATGATGGGTTACAAGTGTTTTGTATTATACAAGTTTCGAAAGAAGAAAAAATTTGATACCAGTATTAAATATTTTTTTATTCAAGTGAAGTGAAACCAAGTAACGAGAATTCTCTTATTTATGATGCACACTGGCGTACTTCAAGTGCACTGCCTGCAACTACAATTGAGACGTAAGAGAAGAAGTCCGATAGCCTAAAATTCGTACAAGCACAGAACATTTCTAAAAATACAATTGTATTATCCCCTTTAAATGTCTTTCATATGCATATGTATTTACTAATTTTTATTTTATTTTATTACAAAACAACTGTTGACCTGTGTGCCAGGACTTCAGGGCACCGGTTTTGAGTGGGGTTTGTTAACTATTGTTATAGTAAGAAATTTCTATGACATTGTTATGAATCATAAAAGCTAATTTTCTGTATTTTTTGTTTGCGTGAATCACAATGAGGAGCATGTAAAGCAAAAAGACAAAAATTGAGGAGAAAATTTTGGAAAGGAATAAGAATTGGACACAGGTTATGTAAAATTTTCCATAGTAAGCTATTTCGTTTGGCGCAGCACAGGTAGGGCAGCTATGCAAGTTGCTTGCATGGTCATGTCTGGTGGTGTCTCTTTTGATGTATATAAAAACCTTTTCCTCATTATTCTCTTCCTTGAATTTTATGGTGGAAAATTTACAGGAATTTTTCAGTGTGATATACGTTGTCAGTAAAATGTAAAGAATTGTTACACAACAGTTTACGCATGATAATAGACATAAAACAGTCTTTGACATTGCATAAATCACAATTAGAATACAAAATTTTAATTTTTTTTTTAATTTTTATTTTTGCATATTCACACAACATGGCAGAAAAATATATGTCCATTGTTGATAGCAATAACGAAAATGCAATCAGCCAAGACAGCATAAAAATGCACAATAGAACAATTGAAGTTCAGGCACCCTGCATGCCTATTGCAGAAGGTTTAAGTAGGTCAGAGATGAGTGTCACAGGTGTGACAAATGATAGTGATGCTCCACGACAGAATAACCTTGACAACACAATGTTTACAACTGATGATACAATGTCACGCATCTCCCAAAGTGACGTACCACTCATGAATGAAACATCAGAGAATGATACAAATATCAATCTTGACAACACATTACAAACACCACTTGTTCACAACACATACATTAATTTGGAAAGTACAGCTGACAGCAGCCACAATAGTACAACTGAACCACTACCGTGGCAGTTACTATGTAACATAAATATGAAATTTGATAATATGAAAACCAATCTCAGTGAAATGAAACACAATATGAACACCAATTTCAGTGAGATGAAACAAGATATGAATACCAAAATTGATAATTTGACACACAGTCTGAACACTGTCACCCAAGATCTAAATGTAATGAAACAAGAACCAAAACAAGTATTCAAGGATTTGCAAGACATGATCTCACAGAAATTCAATGACTTAGCCAGAAATTTTTGCACTGAAATCTAAGCAAAATTGAATGATATGAATAAACAAGTAAAGCATGAAGTACTTTCTGAAGTTAACAGTAACATTATGGAGTTAAAAACAGAAGGTAGATCCTGTTAATGACCTTCATGATCAATTAGAGCAACAGATAAGGAAAATCACAGACGCAAACACAAATATTGAAGCCACACAAAACCAGTTGTGTTTGACAGTAAAAAAGGTAACCACTGTTGTTATGAAGATGTACCTCTAGCTGTAGACAAGCTTACTTTAAAAGTAGCAACATTAGAAGTTGCCTTGGCATGCGCTAAGAAGGAGAGGGAAGATCAATGAAAATCTGAGTGATATCATAGTCAAGCTGCAGCAGGTACATTAATTAAGGGTAATACCATTGCAGAGAAGTTAGTAACAGATTGTAAGTTATACACAGATGTAGTAGAAAGGCCTAATCAGAAAAAAAAGTAAATGAAATTGTGAACAAGGTAAACCTTAACCTACAAGTTGTGGAAAATAGGATCCCCAATCTTTTAGAAGAAAATATTACCATATCTTGAAATATGCAAATAAATAATGCACAGGCAACAGTGAACAAACCTCAATCTGTTGGTATTCATCCACAAATTGTCACAAGTCCCACGGCAGGTACCAGTGACAGTTGTAGAGCCCATATGTAAACAAACCCACAACTCCAATACCTGAACAATTACCAACCGGAATTACAGGTAACTACAATAACAAACATAAATATGACCAAAAATGCCATGTGTTTATCAACTATTTTTGCAGATGAATGTTTGCTGAGACATTGACAGTTTCCTACATTCACTACCGAAGGTAAAAGAATGAACCCAGTAGTATTTATCAGTGCTTTTCATCATGTATTTACAGGCAGCTGGATGGAAGCATAGAAAATCATATTTGTCGTGGGACACATGCAAGGTGATGTTATTTTATGGGCAACTGAAGTGGCCGAATGTTGCATCACTTATATCCAATTACATCGAGATTTCTTCAACAAATACTGGTCTGATGCAGTGCAAGAAAGACTCAGACACGAGGTATTTAACCCTGCACCATTCAATGGCAAATACAGTAGTCTACGTGGATACTTTGAAAAATACCTGAACAAGTCTTGCCACTGAATGAATCCAATATCACAGGTAGACGTGTTAAAAATTTTGAAAAGTCATTTATCATCGCACATTAGAGAAAAATTAGTCACAATGTCAGAGCACAACACTAATTATTTTATGTCAGTGCTTGATTCTATCAACTTAATCTATGAGGAAAGACCTGTACCCAATAGAGCAACAAAAATTCAGGCACAACAACAACATAGTTATGTAAATCAGTCAGTGCAATGTGATCTAAACACACAGCAAAGATGGTACACACAACAACAAAGTCACTTGCCCAGAGGTAATGAGTACAATAACAGGAACAGAAAAAACAAACAATTTTAAAAAAATTTCAAAACAACAGGAATAATTTCAATGCACAAGTGAATTACAATCCACTATCACAAGGCCCTATGCTAAACATAAACACAAAGTCAACTACATGAGCTGCATGTGACAATTCGCATCTGGTAGACACCACACCCCAATGCGCTCACCACATTCAGTACCATGTGTTTCAAACAGTACTTCTAATGACAGTCACGAGCATGATATGACCACCACACAGGGAGCCACCCCACGTGTTGATAAACATTCCCCCTCTCTCACAAACCAGCCAGGTGACTCAGCGGCCACCGCTGTTCCCCACGTGATGCCAATGCCTCTCTCGTCTGGGCCAGTTACCTCAGGCAAGGCTGATAACAGACAGTCGCTGCGCATCCCAACTGGCTCTGCACTGTGTGTGCTGTGGTGTCACCGCTAGACACCACACTTGCTAGGTGGTAGCTTAAATCGGCCGCGGTCCATTAGTACATGTCGGACCCGCGTGTCGCCACTGTGTGATCGCAGACCGAGCGCCACCACACGGCAGGTCTCGAGAGACGTACGAGAACTCGCCCCAGTTGTATGACAACGTTGCTAGCGACTATACGGACGAAGCCTTTGCTCTCATTTGCCGAGAGACAGTTAGAATAGCCTTCAGCTAAGTTAATGGCTACAACCTAGCAAGGCACCATTAGCCTTAGATAGCTTGTATTTAAAGAGCCTCACTTGTATCGCCACAATCTCCAGATGTCTCATCAAGAACGATGTATACAAGGACGGATTAAAAGTTAAGTAGTCCAGAAGCTACGTACTTTTCTTTATAGCATTCATTAAGTCTCCTGTTTCAGACCTCACTCCATCCTTCGTGAGTTAGCGTGTGTATCTTGGCCGCCTCTTTCAATTAGTGTGCGTAGTGTTGGCAAGTCTGCCGACACTACATGTGCAGCCCACCTCTCCAAACAAGCACATGCCACACTCATGTAATAGGCATGTGACTTTCGTGCTGCCTTTTCCCACTCATGCTAATGGTTACACCTTGCCGCGCCCTACTCATCCGAAAACTTTGAGTCAGGACAATGATTAGTCCCGTGTGTAGTTCTCAGTTTCTTCCATCACTGACGGAATGACACACAAGATAGCTACCACTACCAGCCCTCCTATTAGGCACACAGTTAGATGCCTCAGCCCCATTAAGTTGTGCACTGTCCGACAGCAAATTAATGAACTTTTGGAGGCAGGTATCCTGCAACCGTCAGACAGCAACTGGTCTTCACTGATTCACCTCATCACGAAACATAATGGTTCTTTCGGAGTGTGTGGCGACTACAGACGCTTAAATGCTTGTACTGTCATGGACAATTACCCAGTGCTGAACATAAACGATTTCACTCATATGTTATCGGGCGCCACAATCTTCAGTGTTATTGACTGTAAATGTGCCTATCACCAGATTCCTGTAGCACCAGAAGACATTCCAAAGACAGCTATTATCACACCGCTTGGTTTGTTCCAATACAACTTCATGCCGTTCGGCCTGAAAAATGCGGCACAAACATGGCAACGTTTCATCGACTCAATCTTATGACAGTTCGAGTTTTGCTTTGCATATCTGGATGACTTACTCATTTTCAGCAACTCAGCTGAAGAACACGAAAATTATTTGTCCAAGGTCCTTGAGACCTTGAACTCCAATGGTATCGAGGTTAACAAGGACAAATTCCAATTGCGCCAGTCTTCTGTCACATTTTTGGGTTACACCATCTCCACAGACGGAATACAGCCTCCCAAATACCATGTGCAGGCAATCATGTCACTGCCATCTCTGGCTTCTTACAAAGAACTCTGACGTTTCTTGGGTACAAAAAATTACTACTGTCAGCATCTGCCTTCTGCTGCTGCCGTGCAGGCCCCACTGACAGATTCACTGTCAGGCAAACAGACTTCAGGCCTTAAACCAGTTCGCTGGACTGAACCTATGCTGGAGGCCTTCAAGGCTCTAAAAACTTCCTTATCTCACACTGTGACACTTGCCCATCCTGACCCGTTGGCCGAATTGTTCATCACTACGGACGCCAGCAACATCGCGGTGGAGGCAGTACTACAGCAATGCAAATGTGACATGGTTTCTCTCCTTCATTTCTTCTCTAAAAAACTGTACAGCTCTGAAGAAATATTCCACTTTTGATATGGAACTTCTGGCAGTCTATGAAGCCATCAAACACTTTCCCCCCATGTCGAGCGCCGTTCTTTCTTAATCCTTACTGATCACAAACCACTAGCGGACGCTTTCTGCAACCCTCACAAGGACCCACCCCCTCAGCGTTTCTGCCACTTTGATTTAGTCTCTCAATTCACAACAAATGTTCACTAGATCAAAGGTACAGAAAACATCCTCGCTGATTTTTTCTTGTGGCTCAATACTGTCTCACGCATCATTGACTTATCCAACGTGGCCACTCTCCAGGCCTCTTTTGAGGAATCTCAAGCTTTCCTTGCAGATCCTCAAACATCTCTTGTGTTTACCAAAGCCAAGTTCTGCGGCATCTGGATGAGGTGTGGTGTGATTGTGATTCTTCTACTGACACCCTGCAGCCATTGCTCCCGCCCACAATGTGCTGGCAAGCCTTCGACACCTTGCATAACCTCGCTCACCCTGGCATCCATGCCAGCACACGATTCGTATCTGAGGCATTTAGTTTGGAGAAATATTAAATGGGACTATCAGACCTGGTCACGCAGCTGCATCTCCTGTCAACACAACAAAATTGGCTGCCACACCTCCCCTACATTAGGCAAGTTCAATATTCCAGAAGGAAGATTTCGTCATGTACATATCGACCTTATTAGTCCACTACCACCATCGGAGGGCCACAGATATATTCTCTCCACAATTGACTGCATGTCTCACTGGGTGGAAGCTGTTCCGTTACCCAACATCACTGCTGAAATTGTGGCCAAGGATTTCGTCTCCTCGGGGAATGCCAGGTCCGGTTGAGTCTGCCCTGTTCACCATTTTATGCAACATCTGTGGCATTAAAAATATTCATACAACAGCCTACCATCCACAAAGCAATGGGTTAGCTGAACAGTGGTACTGCTCCCTCAAAACTGCCCTCAGGTGCCATGACTGCCTCTGGTCTGAGGCACTTCCATGGGTGTTACTCTGTCTCTGTTCGACCTTTGAGGGGAGCTGGAACAATCCATCTCCTCCATGTTAATTTTAGCAAATAGAAGAAACATTTTTTCTACAACCATCAAACATATTGCTCTGAAATTTGGGCTACATGTTCAGTGAATATTTCTCTATAAAGTTATAATGCCCTGTGAAGAAATATTTATTGGTTTTTGTTTTATAATTTCTTTAAACAGATGCTCATTTTTTTCTCTAAATTTTTGCACTTTTTCTTCTATAACTCTTGAATTATACTATGTTTTTTTTAAAATTTGTCATGAAAATGAAGGAAAAGAAGTAAAAAATATTGTGTATAAATTTCATTGATATAATGTTAGCAGTTGTTGAGAAAATGTTCCTCAAAGATGAAAATTTTAAAGTTACGGGAAATGGCTTCCAAAGTTTATAATACATTCCTGCCCGATATGATGGATAATCAGCATCCTCTTCTTTTTCCAGTGTTAGTTTCCTTTTCACTGATCTTTTTTTCCCTTTTGCTGCATGTTGTAGGCTTTTGTCTCTTCTTCCTGCACCTCTTAGTCTTTCTTCATCAATTAGGCGCATTGTGGAAATGGTGTTGTGTCCTGGTTGGAAACTTAAACGTTTCAGCACATCACATTTGATAATGTTTGCTTCACTGTATGTTGCCACTGCATCATACACTCCAAAATGCAATGTTTTTATCTGTACAAACACTCCTTTCGGAATCCTAATCCAAATTAAATTATTTACACTTTCATTTGGATTTTGTGTTTTCCCATGTAAAGACTTTTACAATAAACTGGGCTGTGATAAATCTCTGAATATGGGCTTAATTACATCAATTACAGCATTTGGCAAACTGTTTTTATGGGCATATTCCTTTCCTGATTGATACTTACACCATCAGTCATCACTTGTGGGGCACAGTGCATGTTGTGGGTGCTCATTTGTTGATGCCATATGAAAAAATAATACCCATACTGCTCTCCTCATATGCTCAATGATTCTTGTATTTTGACTAATTGCATACCCATAATACCTCTGTAATCTATCAATTGCTTCATTTGTCAATCTTCCTCTTCCTCCAAGGGTCTTACCATCACTAAGCTTCTGGGATCCTAATGTCTGCTTTAGTTTGCACAAGCAAACCCCCATGAACTTCTGCACATATCCAATGCACTCCTGTTTTTTAATGTGAATTCCATTGCCATAAGGTCTGAGTTCCTCTACAGCTTTATATTCCTTAGAATCACCATCTCCTAGATAGTTAGTGTATCGTACATTATACCACTCCTGTGATCTGGAAAAAATTGCTTTCACTCCCTCTACTTCCATCGCTCCACTCGTGCCATGAAAATTTGCTTCGCAACCTTCACTACATTTGTCCTTGGTATTGCCCTTACATCTACAATGTTTTGAGAAAATAGTAACATCAATTACTTTGCAACTGTCTCCACTGGTAGCTGTCACAACTCCATTTAGAGATTTATGACCTCTACGTTTCCATGATCCATCTAAAGCAACAGTTAAATCTCTACAATTCCCATTATCTGTCACAGCTTCTTCAACTGCTTTCTTCATTGTTGCTTGAGCAATAACTTCAGCAGAAGATCCCACCAATTTATTATAAAATCCAAACTTGGAGTTCTGTTCTGTAACACAACCTGTGTGCACGTTTATCACTAACTACAAAATATATCTCTATGTGGAATTTAATTGGGATAGTTATTGCTGGCTGCAAGCAGGGTATCTTTCTGGAATTAGACAGTGTTTTGTTTTCCAACGTTGTATGGCTTTATCTCTGTGACTGTTCATATTGGTAAACTTAAATGCTATACCGTGTGTGTTGACTTGTGGAGTTCGCAGGTGTTGACAAATGTGAAAATTACCGAACTATCAGTTTAATAAGTCACAGCTGCAAAATACTGACGAATTCTTTACAGACGAATGGAAAAAATGGTAGAAGCCGACATCGGGGAAGATCAGTTTGGATTCCATAGAAATATTGGAACATGTGAGGCAATTCTGACCTTATGACTTATCTTAGAAGAAAGATTAAGGAAAGGCAAACCTACGTTTCTAGCATTTGTAGACTTAGAGAAAGCTTTTGACAATGTTGACTGGAACACTCTCTTTCAAATTCTAAAGGTGGCAGGGGTAAAATGCAGGGAGCGAAAGGCTATTTACAATTTGTATAGAAACCAAATGGCAGTTATAAGAGTCGAGGGGTATGAAAGGGAAGCAGTGGTTGGGAAGGGAGTGAGACAGGAGTGTAGACTATCCCCGATGTTATTCAATCTGTATATTGAGCAAGCAGTGAAGGAAACAAAAGATAAGTTCGGAGTAGGTATTAAAATCCATGGAGAAGAAATAAAAACTTTGAGGTTCGCCGATGACATTGTAATTCTGTCAGAGACAGCAAAGGACTTGGAAGAGCAGTTGAACAGAATGGACAGTGTCTTGAAAGGAGGATATGAGATGAACATCAACAAAAGCAAAACAAGGATAATGCAATGTAGTTGAATTAAGTTGGGTGATGCTGAGGGAATTAGATTAGGAAATGAGACACTTAAAGTAGTAAAGGAGTTTTGCTATTTGGGGAGCAAAATAACTGATAATGGTCGAAGTAGAGAAGATATAAAATGTAGAATGGCAATGGCAAGGAAAGAGTTTCTGAAGAAGAGAAATTTGTTAACATCGGGTATAGATTTAAGTATCTGGAAGTCGTTTCTGAAAGTATTTGTATGGAGTGTAGCCATGTATGGGAGTGAAACATGGACGATAAATAGTTTGGGCAGGAAGAGAATAGAAGCTTTCGAAATGTGATTGTACAGAAGAATGCTGAAGATTAGTTGGGTAGATCACATAACTAATGAGGAGGTATTGAATAGAATTGGAGAGAAGAGATATTGGTGGCACAACTTGACTAGAAGAGGGGATCGGTTGGTAGGGCATGTTCTGGGGCATCAAGGGATCACAAATTTAGTATTGGAGGGCAGCGTGGAGGGTACAAATCGTAGAGGGAGACCAAGAGATGAATACACTATAAGCAGATTCAGAAGGATGTAGGTTGCAGTGCGTACTGGGAGATGAAGCAGCTTGCACAGGGTAGAGTAGCATGGAGAGCTGCATCAAACCAGTCTCAGGACTGAAGACCACAACAACAACAGTTATTGCATTTGACCGATAATCATATCCTGTTCCCATAATGTATTGTACCTGAATTAGGTGGTATTTTTGATTTAGATGTGAATGAGAGCTGTAAAGTAACTGAGGTTGGAAAGTATGAGACTGGTAGCTTACTGCAAAGAAATGCAGGTGAGATAAGTGATTTGGATGGAGATGAAACTTGCATTGTTAGTGATGTTGTTGATGAGGTAATTTTGGAGGAATATGATGATGATGAGTATCAGGTATTTGTGGAGTTTAAGAATATTGAACTTTCAGAGTTATTTGTGAATGATGTTGACAATACAGGTACAGTAAGTGACGTACATGATGTTGCAAGTGAGAGTCATGGTATACCAGCCTAGTCAGAAAGAGTTTCTCACTAATGTAAGAGTAATGATCCAAACAGTAAAGGTGAGCTATCCTTAAGCATATAGAGTAAAGGTTAAAATTTTTTGAAGTTTGTTTGGGACCAGATTAATGATAACATAGATAAATGTGCATTCCAGAATAAGTTAGCTGCAGTTAGCCAAAATTTGTATCCGAATTAGTGGAATGAAGTGAAAGAAGATCTAAGCAGCATGTGTAAATTTGACAGTAATATACAGGGTGCCACAGAATAATGGGAATGTTGGAAATGAGTAATGGCAGACATGGGAAGATGGCAACATTGCAGGTTCATGACATTAGCAAGTAAACAGTCCACCATTTGGGTAATCATGGATCAGTGGAACAGACAACAGCATGTGTTAGTCATAAAAATATTTTACAAAAACAATGATAGTTTGGTAGAGGTGCAGAGGAAGTTATGAGGGTTTTTATAATTTAGGACGCCATGATGCCATTCTGTCGAAACATGTAATAAAGTGATGGATTAATAACTTTGAAGAGACTTTATCTGCCCTCAAGAAGAAACCTACAGGATGACCACAAAGTGTGCATTCTCCTGCAAACATTGATGTCATACGCAAGTACATCTTAAAGAGCCCATGGCGGTCAACTCATAAGCAAGCAGTAGTGTTTGGAATGTCCCGGGAGAGTGCTCGCTGAATTCTTCATCTTGATTTAAAATTTCAACTGTACAAACTACAGATGGTGCAACAATTGAAGGACAATGAGTACTGGTTACGATTAGGATTCGGTCAACAAATGATAACAAAAAAAAAAAAAAAAAAACAATGATGATGAATTTCTAAACAAGTTCTGGATGTCAGATGAGGCACATTTTCATTTCACAGGTGAATAAACAGAACTATCGTTACTGGGCAAACACAAATCCTAATGATGTTCATGAAAGCCCTTTACATGCTACTAAAGTGACAATATGGTGAGGTGTTTCATTACATGGGATCATCGGACCATATTTTTTTTCAGGTGAGCAGGGAAACACAATAACTGTCAATTCCGATCGTTACATGAAGATGTTATGAAATTTCATTACACCTTCATTGAACAACTATCCAAACGTCCAAGAAGCCTGGTTTCAACAGGATGGAGCATCACATACTGCACAGCAATCAATGGCATATGTGCAAGAATTGTTTGGCATCCATGTGATCTCACAATTCAATAACATTCTGTGCCCCCCTACATCACCATATTTATTCGTCTGTGATTTTTTCTTGTGGGGCTACCACAAGAGCAAAGTCTATGACTCGACCAAGAACCTTGGATGAGTTAAAACTGAGAATTTGGGATGCAATTCACAGAATCCCAGTTAAGATGTTGTAGTGGTTGATGAGGAATCCCAACGGCAGATTTCACTATTGTATTGGTACAGGAGGATGCCATGTAAAGGACATAAACAAAAAAAAAAAAAAAAAAAAAAAAAAAAAAAAAAAAAAAAAAAAAAAAGATAAATGCCATCAACATTTTGTAAATGGCAAAGTTGTAAGGTTTCAGTTACTAAGAGCGCAATTTCTTTCCTTCATCACTTCTAGTTTTATTGGATTGTGGAAATGTTCCCGTTTTTCTGTGTCTCCCTGTAAATCCTGTTAGTTCAGTGAAATCGTGTTGACCCAGGACTGGCAAACTCAATAAAAGGGCTAGCATCACAGGAAGGGTCAGCAAACATTTTGTCTCTAACAAAACTGTTCCCCATGATTTGATCAATTATGAAAAGACTTTGAAGCACCCTGTGTATGCGTAGAGCCCCCTGGTCACACAAGTAGCTCAAAGAATCTGCGGCTGATGACTTTTTGGCATAGTGGTAATGTTGTTTGTTGACCTCTGTACACAGTTACACATAAAATTCAGAAAACAATGTTAGGTAGCTGAATGTTATCACATCCATATGGCCATCACTGCATACAGTTGTGGATCCCTGATCTGCAGGGAACATTGCATCTCACTGATTAGGGGTCAGCAACTTTCCGTGGTATGTGCTTATGTCTGGTTGCTGACTACCACCACGAAGACACTCTGTAACTCTGTAAACACATCACAAGGAATAAATGATATTATAGATACCAATGTGTTGCTGACATCTATGGGCACAAATTGGACTACTGTCCCAGGATCCATGCCTGGCCTCCTGCTCACAACACAACTCCAGCTCCAAGGGTCGCAACGGTATTAAGCCTACTACAGGTGCAGTTCACCTGGTCAGTACAGGGTGACACAGAATAATGGAAATGTTTGAAATGAGTAGTGGCAGCAATGGGCAGGTGCCAGCACTGTGGGTTCATGACAGTAAGTAAACAGTCCACCATTTCAGTAATCATGGATCAGTGTAACAGACAACAGCGTGCATTAGCCATAAAAATGTTTTACAAAATCAATGATAGTTTGGTAGCAGCACAGAGGGAGTTTCAACGTTTTTGTAATTTAGGAAATCATGATACTGTTCCATCTAAACATGATAAAATGTTGGATTAATAACTTTGAAGAAACTGGATGTGCCCTCAAGAAGAAACCAACAGGATGTCCAAGATGTGTGCATTCTCCAGCAAACATTGATGTCGTAAATGAGTCTGTCTTATGGAGCCCAGGCCATTCAATTCATAAGCAAGCAGCAGTGGCTGGAAAGTCTCGGGACAGTGCTCACAGAATTCTTCATCTTGATTTAAAATTTCATCTGTACAAACTACAGATGGTGCAGCAATTGAAGGACAATGAGTACTGGTTACGATTAGGATTCTGTCAACAAATGATAACAAAAATAAACAATGATGATGAATTTCTAAACAAGTTCTGGATGTCAGATGAGGCACATTTTCATCTCATAGGTGAATAAACAGAACTACCGTTACTGAGCAAACACAAATCCTAATGATGTACATGAGTACTCTTTACAAGCTAGTAAAGTGACAGTATGGTGTGGTGTTTCATCACATGGGATTATCGGACCATATTTTTTCGCAAATGAACAGGGAAACACAATAACTGTCAATACTGCTCATTGCATGGAGGTGTTACAAACTTTTGTTACACCTTCATTGAACAACTATCCAAATGTCCAAGAAGCCTGGTTTCAACAGGATGGAGCATCACATACTGCACAGCAATCAATGGCATATGTGCAAGAATTGTTTGGCAACCATGTGATCTCACAATTCAGTAACATTCTGTGCCCACCTACATCACCATATTTATTTGTCTGTGATTTTTTCTTGTGGGGCTACCACAAGAGCAAAGTCTACATGACTCAACAAAGAAACCTGGATGAGTTAAAACAGAGAATTTGATGCAATTCACAGTATCCCAACTGAGATGTTGCAGCAGTCAATGAAGAATCTAAACAGTAGATTTCACGAATGTATTCATGCAGGACAACACCATCTACAGCAAGTAATTTTAAAAAAATTATAAATGCCATCAATGTTTCATAAATGGAAAAGTTGTAAGGTCTCTATTACTATGAATGCAATTTCCTTCCTTCATCACTTCTAGTTTTATTGGATTGTGGAACTGTTCCTGTTTTTCTGTGTCACCCTGTATTTTGTGTTGATTCTTTAACAAGTGATGTTAGTTGTACCATGGAATCCTTTCACTGTGTTCAATCTTTACCTGACAACATGAGTAACCAAAGTAATGCTATGATACCAGTACAGTTGATAAAACTGTGTGAAGACAGTGTAGATGCTGCATTTGATGAAACTGAAAGTGATCTTTTGCATGGAGTGTCTGACAACAGAGAAGATGATTCAGTATTTGGGTGTCCTTACATTAAAATTAAGATTGATCAGTTGGAAGATAAATGTTTGAGTGATACGGGTAGCTCAGTTTGTGGTGCATCTGAACAATTTATAGCCAAGATCCAATACAGTAAGAATTTTGTGGAAATTTCTATTGCACAAGTAAAGATAAGATGAGCTACTGGAAAACAAAGAAAATTTTGCTGTGGAAAAGGCATTGATAAGGAAAAGAAAATGAGGAAAAGAAATAAGAATACAGGGCAGTGGAGGAGGATATAAGAAAAATGAACAGCTAGTTAACAAAGGCATAATCATCAACTGCTAACAAAGAAGTACCACTCAGTACATTTAAGTATGGGAATTGCAACAAATGCCCAAGAAAGTGTAGTGAGATCAACAGTGAGACTGTTGTGAGGCAAATTTTCCATGAATTCTGGAGGATGAAAGGCATAAAAAACAGCAGTGACAGCATTTAGGTCCACTTATTAAGGAAATGTCTACAGCAAAGTCACATTCTACAGTTACACAGTCTCAAAAAACAGTGGTAAAGAAGTACTTTCAGCTGAAAAATGGTTGTGAAGTTCAAGCAAGTCTAGGATTCTTCCTGAGCACTTTCACTGTATGAGAAACATTTGAGCGATACATACAGAAGAAAAGAGATAGCAGCAAAATGATTTTGACAGTTGACAAGAGATGTCATCATCATCTATGTATAAGCAAATCCAACGAGACAGGGGAGAGAATAAGGAACCATATAAAATCATTTCCTATTGTTGCACTGCATTACTGCCAAAAGAACACTATGGTCAATTCTTAGATCTGAATATATAAGCAATGCATGAAATACATAAGAAACATTCTGAAGCAGAACAGGTTACTGCTCAAAAATACTGGCTCTATAGAGAAATATTTAATACAGAGTTTAACATAGGCTTTCATGTACCTAGAAAACAAGTATGCAAGCACTGATATCACTTTCAAAATCTCTATTATGAATATTAAGAGGCAGAGAAAAAAGACCTGCACTCAGAACACCTAAATGGAAAAGAGGTAGCTATAAATCTAAAAACTGAAATGAAAGAATGGCTCCAAACAAGAGAATACCGTTTACTGGAATATGATCTAGAAGCTAAGGGGTACATTCCAAACATAGCAGCTAAAGGCATTTTCCATCAAAGAAGACCAGCTTTATACAATCTCACATTATACAATACAGTTACCAGGAAAGCTAGGAATTACATGTGGCACGAAGTTGAGGCTAAATGTGGATCAGCCAAAGAATCATCATGTATATTTCAAGAACTCCAGAAGATCTCAGCACCTGTGGAGGAGAGAAGCAATGATTCTTCAATCCTGGCCTCTATTTAATGGACTGTGTGCCAGTATAGAGAACACTGCAAAAATACCTTAACGTCTATGACCCTAGAGGATGTTATACTGTTTTTCAAACTGATTCAAAATAAAGGCTATAATAAACCACTGAAATGAACCAGAAGAACTTCCTGGATTTTGGTGCTATGCAGAAGGAACAGCAGAAAAATACAAAAATTGTCAATGATGTAAATCAAGTACGACAGCTTAATGTGATGAAGCTTTGATATCACAAAAGTGATGTTAATTAGATCTTCTCCAAACATTTCCATTATCAGCAACTAAAATGTTTGGCAGTTTACAGAAAATTCCAAAATTCTGATACAGTCTTCCAGTTGGAACTGAAATACCACCTTTTTTGTTTGCAACAAGTAGTATTACAAGATTTCTAATATTACACATATGTATTGTTGATGTGTGTGTATGTGTTAAGTGTACTGTAATGTTTATGTTGTATGATGATGATGATGATGATGATGATGATGATGAGAGAAGGGAGAGGGTGAAACCCAGTGCCACCACATGGCCTACTCCTCATGAATAGCACCAAGGAGGTCACCAAAATAAATGTCCCCAGCTGACAGACATATCACCATCAACAATGTCACATGCCTTCGGTTCATCAGACGCTGTGGATATTTTTGGCATTTAAATCACGACATTGGTGCACAGTCTGGTGATCAAGAACTTACTGCTACCATCTCTCTTTCCCCTGACAGACAAATACTGGCAGTGCAAATTTGTTTCCACCACTAGGTTTTGAACTGACGTACCCCCCAGATCGAACACCACCATACAACCAAGCATTGGTGACCTTGGCCATGGAGATAGGTTCTGAAATACCACTGGGCACTAAGATCTTCTGTAATAGAAAATAAAAAACCTCATGGATCTTTATTGTACAGGCATGATCAAGGACCAGTATCACACACTTCACAAAAATCTTAAAAATCTTCAAGAAGTGAAAGCTGAAGGTTAAGACCATGGAGGCAATGGTTGTGATGAAGTGAATGAGAAAGTGAACATTCAGTGGTGACATTGGTACAAATTCACGAATATGCTTTTGTTTTAACTGGAACTGATCAGTTTTTAATGTGCAAGTTAATTTTTTTTTTGCTATACTTTCTCAGATAAGGTCATATCTCCAAAACATAAAGCCTCTACTTACTTAGAATCATAATAAGATGTCTCCTTAGCACCATATTAAACAATAAATAATGGGGAACCAATAAGGATTATTTTTTAAGATATATTCTCATCTGATAGCTTTTTAAGTGTATTATTTAGTGGTGTAGAGATTTTTCAATAAAGCTTGTATTACGTCACTCAAACATGAAATTTACATGTTAAAATACCTTCTTTTACTTCTCCTGTAAAATCATTAAAAATGGAGTTATGTTCCTCTCATACTCACACAGCAAGATGATATTCACATGGACAGAGCCTCCAACAGGACCTTGAAGAATTGAATCATGATTTTTGTGTAAAAAGTACAAGTAATAACATAGACGATGAAATAAACTGGAACTTTATTCATCTTCTAGAATTCTGATACTCCTCTTTGCTTTAACATTAAAATTTTAAATGTTACTGATACCATTTCTGGGTGACTATGATTTAAAATTAGTTTTTGAACAAAGAAAGTGAGGATAAACTTATGAAATGAGAGAAGAAGTTATGGAGCCAAATATATTACTTAGTTAGTACCCTACAATTCTACGAGCCATCTGTGACAACTTTCATATCAGGATCAGTAAAATGGAAAAGTTAGAATAAAAGACCACAATCCTACAGGTGTTATTTAGTGTACATAGTCCTATCTATTAAATGAGTATCTCCTCTTTGTATAAAATGACTTCCATGTCGGGCACTTTCTGTGTATATAAATTTGAAGTCTGTGAGTTATGGCATACCTTACTCCACGAAGTACTTGCAGTAATGAGTCAGACTGAAACACAAAAGTTATGAGTTTAGTTTATTTGCCACCAGGCTGTATCACACGATATCAGATATATCAGTTAAATACAAGCAATAAAAATAGTTTTCCATGTTGGAATTAGAGCTATACATAGGCTATATACATATATATAATAAGTCACGGCTGCAAAATACTAACGTGAATTCTTTACAGATGAATGGAAAAACTGGTAGAAGCCAACCTCGGGGAAGATCAGTTTGGATTCTGTAGAAATATTGGAACACATGAGGCAATACTGACCCTACGACTTATCTTAGAAGCTAGATTAAGAAAAGGCAAACCTACGTTTCTAGCATTTGTAGACTTAGATAAAGTTTTTGACAATGTTGACTGGAATACTCTCTTTCAAATTCTGAAGGTGGCAGGGGTAAAATACAGGGAACGAAATGCTATTTACAATTTGTACAGAAACCAGATGGCAGTTATAAGAGTTGAGGGACATGAAAGGGGAGCAGTGGTTGGGAAGGGAGTGAGACAGGGTTGTAGCCTATCCCCGATGTTATTCAATCTGTATATTGAGCAAGCAATAAAGGAAACAAAAGAAAAATTTGGAGTAGGTATTAAAATCCTTGGAGAAGAAATAAAAACTTTAAGGTTCACCGATGACATTGTAATTCTGTCATAGACAGCAAAGGACTTGGAAGAGCAGTTGAACGGAATGGACAGTGTCTTGAAAGGAGGATATAAGATGAACATCAACAAAAGCAAAACAAGGATAATGGAATGTAGTTGAGTTAACTCAGGTGATGCTGAGGGAATTAGATTAGGGAAAGAGACACTTAAAGTAGTAAAGGAGTTTTGCTATTTGGGGAACAAAATAACTGATGATGGTCGAAGTAGAGAAGATATAAAATGTAGACTGGCAATGGCAAGGAAAGCGTTTCTCAAGAAGAGAAATTTGTTAACATTGAGTATAGATTTAAGTGTCAGGAAGTCATTTCTGAGAGTATTTGTATGGAGTGTAGCCATGTATGGAAGTGAAACATGGACGATAAATAGTTCGGACAAGAAGAGAATAGAAGCTTTCGAAATGTGGTGCTACAGAAGAATGCTGAAGATTAGATGGGTAGATCACATAACTAATGAGGAGTATTGAATAGAATTGGAGAGAAGAGATATTTGTGGCACAACTTGACTAGAAGAAGGGATCGGTTGGTAGGACATGTTCTGAGGCATCGAGGGATCACCAATTTAGTATTGGAGGGCAGCGTGGAGGGTAAAAATCGTAGAGGTAGACCAAGAGATGAATACACTAAGCAGATTCAGAAGGATGTAGGTTGCAGTACGTACTGGGAGATGAAGCAGCTTGCACAGGGTAGAGTAGCATGGAGAGCTGCATCAAACCAGTCTCAGGACTGACGACGACAACAACAATACACACACACACACACACACACACACACACAAATACATAGAAACAAAAACACATACAGAAATACAGGTACACATACATATAGAGGTTAATATACCTAATACCTATATGGTTTACCTTAATTGGTGTTTGCTCCTTGTGTTGTACATTTTATATTAATTACTTTCATGTAATATATAGTATTCAGTGAAATTTGGATACCAGAAATGATAGTATTTAAATACGCAAAAAGCACATATCACACATATAGATGGTACACATGGCAAAATAGCGGGAAACATTCCACCTGGGAAAAATATATCTAAAAACAAAGGTGCTGAAACTTACCAAATGAAAGTGTTGGTTTGTTGATAGGAGACAATAAAAAACACTATTATGTGTTGATAGGAGACAATAAAAAACACTATTGTGTGTTTTTTATTGTCTCCTATAAACATACCAACACTTTCATTTGGTAAGTTTCAGTATCTTTGTTGAGTAGTAAGATTGTGCTCTGACACTAGGTCTTTGTTGTAGATGTGGTAGAAGTGATTCACAAAATTACTCTCTAGTATCCTTGACACTGATTTCTTGTAGAATCTTAGAACATATTCTGAGGTCAAAGATGATGAGATACCTTGAGCAGAATGACCTCTCCTTGCCAATGAACATGGATTCCAAAAATATCAGTCACGAGAAACCCAACTCATACTTTTCTCTTGTGACAAATGGAAAGCTTTGGAAAAGGCAGTCAGGTAGTCACAGAATTTCTTGATTTCTGAAAAGTATTAGATTCAGTGCCTTACTCATTGTCAAAAGTAAAATCCTGTGGGATTTGTGACTGTACTGAGGACTTTTTGGCAGGAAGGATATAGTATGCTGTCTGTGGTGGGAAGTCATTGTGAGAGTAGCTTTAGTTGCAATCCAGAGAAGTGTGTTGGCTCCTTGCTGCTCGTGGTGTATATTATTGACAATAATCAGAGACTTTTTACTGATGACAGTTTTCTATAATGAAGTATTATCTGAAAGGAGCTGCATAAATATAAAGTCAGATGTTGATAAGATTAGTGGTGGAAAGATTGGAAACTTGCTTTAACTGTTCAGAGATGTAAAATTGTGCACTCCACGAAACATAAAAAAAAAAAAAAATGTAGTACCCTATGACTACAATATCAACAAGTCACTCTTGGAATTGGTCAGCTCATAGAAATACCTGGTTGTAGGGATATGAAATGGAATAATCTCATAGGCTTACTCATGGGCAAAGCAGTTGATATGACTTCAGTTTATTGGTAGAGTATGGGGAATGTAAGCAGTCTACAAAGGAGATTGCTTTTACAGAGTGTTACAAAAAGGTACGGCCAAACTTTCAGGAAACATTCTTCATACACAAATAAAGAAAAGATGTTATGTGGACATGTGTCCGGAAACGCTTACTTTCCATGTTAGAGCTCATTTTAGTTTCGTTCTTCCACCTATGCTCAATGGAGCACGTTATCATGATTTCATACAGGATACTCTACCTGTGCTGCTAGAACATGTGCCTTTACAAGTACGACACAACATGTGGTTCATGCATGATGGAGCTCGTGCACATTTCAGTCGAAGTGTTCGTACGCTTCTCAACAACAGATTCGGTGACCGATGGATTGGCAGAGGCGGACCAATTCCATGGCCTCCATGCTCTCCTGTACTCAATCCTCCTGACTTTCATTTATGGGGGCATTTGAAAGCTCTTGTCTACGCAACCCCGCTACCAAATGTACAGACTCTTCGTGCTCGTATTGGGGACGGCTGTGATACAATATGCCATTCTCCAGAGCTGCATCAGCACATCAGGGATTCCATGCGACAGAGGGTGGATGCATGAATCCTTGCTAACGGAGGACATTTTGAACATTTCCTGTAACAAAGTGTTTGAAGTCACGCTGGTACGTTCTGTTGCTAAGTGTTTCCATTCCATGATTAATGTGATTTGAAGAGAAGTAATAAAATGAGCTCTAACATGGAAAGTAAGCGTTTCTGGACACATGTCCACATAACATATGTTCTTTCTTTGTGTGTGAGGACAACCCATTGTAGAATATTGCTCAAGTCTGTGGGAGCCATACCAAATAGGACTAACAGGGGATACTGAATGTATATAGAAAAGGGCAACATGAATTGCACATGTTTGTTTGACATGTGTAAGAGTTTGACAGAAATACTGAAGAAATTTAACTGACAAACTCTTAAAGATAGACATAAAATATCCTGTAAATGTCTACTAACAAAATTTCAAGAACTGGTTTTAAATGATGACTCTAGGAATATATTAAAACCCCTTACATATGGCTCACATAGGGATAATGAGGACACGCTTAGAATAATTATTACCTGCACAAAGGCATTTAAACAATCATTTTTCTTGTACTCCATAGATGAATGGAATGGGAAGAAAACCTAATAACTGATACAATGGGACATACCCTCTACCATGCACCTTATACTGGTCTACAGAGTACAGATTTAGATGCTGACATAGATCCTCATAAGCATATTGAGAAGACACAAGATTTTCCACAATTTTATTGGTAAGAACTTCAGTAACAAACCATTTTGTTAAAAGGAAAATCCTGTACTACCTTTATGTATGATACAGGGTGTCCCTCATAAACTCAGTCTCAAAGTACCATTTAATCATCTCTAGTCAGACTGGTTGTGTAATGGCAATACTGTCCTAAAATTTGGCTGCACTACATTTTATTGGAATGTTGAGTGCAGCTGTGTGTTCGTGCAGCAGCTGTTGTCAGAAACTTGTATTGTTGACTGTTACAGAAATGATGCTGTTAGCATTAGAACAATAAACTGATATTGTGGAGTGAGAACACATGAAACTTCAGACAGAATTTGCATGGACATTACAAGAAGTCCCTGCAAGTAGGGAAGGAGGCTACGACAGCATGTTGCTTATCTCGTACATCATGTTATCGTGTACTAAAAGATATGTAATGAAAAGCCTATCCTGTGAGCATGGTGCAAGAGCTAAAACTTGAGGATCAGGAAAAGATAGTTCATTATTATAATTTGCTGTTAATATCAATTGATAATGGTTACTTGAGCCCCTTGCTTTACTTGATGTTAGATGAGACCTGGTTTCATTTGTCAGGTTATGTAAACGTCAAGAATTGCAGATACTGGTCGCAGGACAATCCACATATTCTGAATGACAAACTCTCCACTCAGAGAAGATAGGTGTTTGGTATGTGTTATACAGTATTCACATTAATGGACCCATATCTTTCAATTACACCTTAAACAGTGCCAGATATCTAGAGATCTTTGAATCCTTCAATGCCCAATTAACAGATGCAGTACGGAAACTGTATACAGTTTTCTTGCAAGATGGAACAACCACTCAGACATTCAACCAAATTATGGCCCACATCACCAACATGTTCCCTGAAGACAGCTGTATCAGTAGAGGCCTCTGGCCCACAAGGTTCCCAGAGTTAATACAGTGTGATTTTTATTTACGGAGCACACTAAAATGCAAAGTATATGCTGACAATACTTCCACAAAAAACTATCTCAAACAGATCATTACTAGAGAAATTTACAACATCACAACTGCAGAATTACATGTATGTTACTGGTAATGTCATCACATGAAGTCAGTGATGTCCAGATGCCCTTGACCACCACTTCCAGGATTTGTTATAAACAGGAAACTACAGGTTTTTTACTGTTGCTATTATCTATTCTTTTTTTGTTACTTCATTGTTACTTGAATTTCAGGCATGAGGTATATCAGTTTTATGTGACATACCTTGTAGAACGAGCTTACATACTTGTGTATTAAGATAAAGTTGAGTAGGAAGGTCATTTAGAGGGATAGTATTATCTCTATTATGTATAAACATTTATTACAGAGCACATTCTGTTGTGGTTGTTCTATTTATTTTTCTGAGATATTCCATATGGGTTTCATACACTAGACTTCCAGGAACAGGAGTAAATATAATAGGAATAATTGGGGTAAAGAGTAAACCAGTACATGGGGAGTTATTCATTACATTCACATTAAATGATTATGCATTTTAGCAACCATTGTACATTGCTTAGGTTTAAATGTTTCCATAATCTTAGGCATAGACTGGCTTCCAGACCAGAAGGTATCATTAAGTTTCCATAAAGGAAAACCAACATTTCCATGTAGATAAGAAGAAGATATTTACTTACTTTCAAAAAATAACTACATACAGAGTGGATTTAATTCTTATCACAGAATCTGAAATAGGACAAAATACCAAACACCAACTATGGAATCTCCAGGTACATGGTTTCTAAACACTAATTATGCAGTTATGAGTTACAGAATACAAAAATGATGGAATCAACAATATAAATAAATCAAAAAATCTTAAAACTGAAAATAAGGAATGATTACTTCACTATGCAAAGACATAAATTTGTTTTCAATGAGACCAGGAATTATTAAATGTTCTGTTTGTACTTTAAAGGTTAAACAAGACAGACCATTCTTCATAAGACCATACTCAATAATGATATCTACAAATCCATTGGCACAAAAAGAAAATAATGGAATGATACAATGGAATACAATTGAGTAAGCTGATAGTTGTTACAACACTCATTTAGAAGTACTTAAAAATTAGATGGTTCTGTGTAATTGGTATTAGAAGCATGCAGTGTCAGTAAAATAATTGAACCAGAAAGAGGCTGGCCACTCACAACAAAGGAAATGTTAACAAAGTTTTCAGGGGCAAGACATGTAAACACAAAGGATCTAATGACAGGATACACAATGCTTTGAGAAAATAAACAGCATTTGCTTTTTTTTTCCTTTTTTTTTTTTTTTCTTTCTTCTTTTTCCGAAGGACGGTCATACCAGTTCCAAGTGCCACCCTCTTGCCTAAATATTTTCAATACAGTAGTCATAGAAGCATTGGATAAGGTGGTAGGTAACACTCACCACCACTAATTCACCCAAATTTCACTCAACCTGCCCATCTAGCTGTGGATGCATCAGGCTATGAGTTGAGATGTCACACATTTCAGGGATATAATACACAATATACAATAGAACACAGACCAATAGCTTTTGCTAGTACAATGCTTACTCAACGAGAATGGAATTACATTACAACACAAAAAGAAACTTTCTCCTTAGCATGGACATTTAAGAAATTTAAGTACCTACTAACAGGAAATGAAAAAATAATACACACTGATCATAGGGCATTAACATTTCCATTGAAAAGCAAACTACCACATGGTACACACATAACATGGGCTATTTTTCTACAGGAGTTTAGATTTTCTGCTAGATACTTAAGAGGACAAGATAACATAGCACCAGATGCACTATGTAGACTACCTGCAGGGCTCCTGTCATCACAAAATGTAAAATAAAGAGGAAACATTGCGATTTATTTTTTTAAATGTTAATAAATTTGAAAAGGTTGTGAGAGCTTTCTGTTACGATTTGTAAAATGAACCACAGCAAGGTGTACATTTAAGAATTGATATTGATAACTTGCAACAAAACAGCACAAACATCATGTAACAAAGGCTGTGGATTTTTCCCCCTGTCCTCTCTACCCCCACTTCAAAAGAAGAATTTATATCTTTATTTGCAAATTTATTCAAAAGTCTCATTTTTATAACCCATGGACAGCACCAATAACCTTGAATAGTAACTCAGGGATTAGTCACTTTTATTATCCACAACATTTTTTTTGGTTAAGTGGAACTCATTGTTGTGATTAGATTCTCCAGAAACTGTGCTAATTACGAATACCAGTTATTTCAAACTTTGTTATTATTGTTCATATGTAAACATGTACCAACAGCCTAACTTTCAGATAAAGTATAAAATGGTTCAAATGGCTCTGAGCACTATGGGATTTAACATCTGAGGTCATCAGTCCCCTAGAGCTTAGAACTACTTAAACCTAACTAACCTAAGGACAGCACACACATCCACACCCGAGGCAGGATTCGAACCTGCGACTGTAGCAGTCGCGCGGTTCCAGACTGAAGTGCCTAGAACTGCTCGGCCACCGCGGCCGGATGATGATAAAGTATACCAAGAGTATATATAAATAAGTGAAGTATCTATACATCTAATGCTGAAAGTATGTTAGCGAATTCTGACCTCATTTAGTTTCAGAGTAATTAATATCTGTGGTTCAAATGTTGTTACTGAAATAGAATCCCATGTTTTGGCAACCTAGACAGCATAATTCAATATCGATTACTGTTGTATCTAAAAGTTCACTTTCAGAAGACTCTCTCTTCATTCACGCTATTATTCAGAAAAAGAAATCTTTAATTTTAACTTGTAAATCTTATTAAAGAGAGGCTGCTGGGAGTCAATTTAGTCGATCTGCAGAAGAAAAATGGAAATGCTATGAGGCTAGGGCCTCTCGTCAGGTAGACCATTTGCCTGGTGCAAGTCTTTCCAGTTGATGCCGCTTTGGTGACTTGCATGTCGATTGGGATGAAATGAGGATGATAAGTATGACACAACACCCAGTCCCTGAGCGGAGAAAATCTCCAACTCAACATGGAATTGAACCCGGGCTATTAGGCATGACATTTTGTCACACTGACCACTCAATTACCTGGGGCAGACAATCTGCAGAAGTACATATTATGAGCAATTGCATGTGAGTTGGCACAAATCACAAATAGTGGAACAGTGCTGAGTTTTATCTAAATTATGTTACTGATAGTTAACACAATTACTGTTTTTTTAATGATTGGCTGTGAAGTAGCAGTTAGTTACACGAAGTGTGATAACCTTCACTAATTCTTAATGTGACAATAGGGTAAGACACTAAACTGTATTATTTCCAAATGATATTTACTGTGTATATAGTTTTCATTTTGATGTAACTATCTACTTGGAAGGACAGTGTAATTCAGGTTGAAACTTGAAGGCGATGACAGTAAGTATTTTGGGGAAATTTTAAATGGATATCTAAAGGAGAACCTAATGGAAAATGGAGGTGGTGTATTTGTTGCAGTAGGCAAAAAACTCTAATCCACCAATATAGAAACTAAAACTGCATTTGAGATTGTTTGAGCAAGATTTAGTATCATGGATGGGCAGAAAATGATAACTTGAACCTTCTATTGCCCATGTAACTGAAAACTTTAGAAAGAACCTGAGTTTTCTTGTATGTAAGTCCACTTGACATAGTTACAGTTCTGTTAATGGGGGGGGGGGGGGGGGGGGCACAATAAGGCATCCTGTGAAACATTACTAAATGCCTTCTCCAAAAACTACCTAGAACAGACAATTCAGAACCACACTGATGATGGAAATATAGTGGATCTAATGGCAGCAAATAGACCCAATGTCTTTCAAGATGGCCACTGGTATCAGTGAACAAAGAATATCAAAATTTTTTGCTGATGATACCACTATTTTGCTTGAAAGTCAAACTAACAATAACCTAGAAAATGAATATGATGCTGTACTTGTTGACATCCTACACTGGTTTAAGTGCCATGGACTAACTTAAATATTGAAAAAACTCAATTTATGCAATTCCACACATCCCAGTAAGAAAATGAAGTATGCCACTTAAAGAGTGGTAAACTAAATATACTATGCTGTGAATCATCTAAGTTCTTGGGCATTCTGATTGATGGCAGGTTGAACTGGTCTGTGCATATACTAGACCAATATAGAAGGCTCAGTGTGGCAACTTATGCTCTGTGTGTAATGACACCCATTGGTGACGTGTATGCTATCAAAGCTGCCTACTTTGGTTATTTTTATTCTATCATGTCATATGGCATAATACTTTGGGGTAACCAGCCTTTAGCCAAAAAATATTTACTGCACAGAAAAGAGCTGTGAGAATCATGAGCAGTGTTCATCCAAGATATTCTTGCAGAAATCTGTTCCGTAAGTTACAAACATTAACAGTCACCTCTCAACACATATTTTCTTTGATGAGTTTTGTTTCTAATAACCAATCTCTTTTTAAAACAAATAGTGAATGTCATGATCATGATTTACATAGGGATCTGAAAATTTAAGTCTCATGCAAAAATGTTTTCATTATTCTGCTACAAAAATTTTTATCTTCCTTCCTTCAAATATTAAAGTTTACATTAATGTCTTACCTACTTTTAAACATAAATTAAGAGAATACCTAATGGGAAATTCCTTCTACTCTCTTGATGAGTACCTACAGATAAAGCAATGATTGTTTTTTTTTTTCATCATTTTATGGTGCATTTTTGTCATTTTACATACATGTATTATATCTGTGTTCTGTAATAATGATTAAATCATCATCCTTGTGATTTATCATAATATGGATTAATGGCATATGTAATAAATAAATGAATAAATAAAAAGGAAAACTAAAATGGGCAAAAAGACACACACATACAAACACAAGCGCACACACACACACACACACACACAGGGAAACATTCCACGTGGAAAAAATATATCTAAAAAGAAAGATGATGAGACTTACCAAACAAAAGCGCTGGCAGGTCGATAGACACACAAACAAACACAAATATACACACAAAATTCAAGCTTTCGCAACAAACTGTTGCCTCATCAGGAAAGAGGGAAGGAGAGGGAAAGACGAAAGGATGTGGGTTTTAAGGGAGAGGGTAAGGAGTCATTCCAATCCCGGGAGCGGAAAGACTTACCTTAGGGGGAAAAAAGGACGGGTACACACTCGCACACACACACATATCCATCCACACATATACAGACACAAGCAGACATATTTAAAGACAAAGAGTTTGGGCAGAGATGTCAGTCGAGGCAGAAGTGCAGAGGCAAAGATGTTGTCGAATGACAGGTGAGGTATGAGTGGCGGCAACTTGAAATTAGCGGAGATTGAGGCCTGGTGGATAATGGGAAGAGAGGATATATTGAAGAGCAAGTTCCCATCTCCGGAGTTCGGATAGGTTGGTGTTAGTGGGAAGTATCCAGATAACCCGGACCAGTGCTTTCCCGTTTGGTAAGTCATGGAATCTCTGTTTCTAATATATATAAGGAAACATTCCATGCTTGAAAAATATTTTTAAAAACAAAGATGATGTGACTTACCATACGAAAGCGCTGGCAGGTCAATGTCTGTTTGTGTTTCTATTGACCTGCCAGCGCTTTCGTATGGTAAGTCACATCATCTTTGTTAAAAATATATATATATATATATATATAAAATAGAGGGAAACATTCCACATAGGAAAAATATATCTAAAAACAAAGATGATGTGACTACCAAATGAAAGTGCTGGCAGGTCGACAGACACACAAACAAACACAAACATACACACAAAATTCAAGCTTTCGCAACAAACTGTTGCCTCATCAGGAAAGAGGGGAAGGAGAGGGAAAGACGAAAGGATGTGGGTTTTAAGGGAGAGGGTAAGGAGTCATTCCAATCCCGGGAGCGGAAAGACTTACCTTAGGGGGAAAAAAGGACAGGTATACACTCGCATACACACATATACAGACACAAGCAGACATATTTAAATACAAAGAGTTTGGGCAGAGATGTCAGTCGAGGCGGAAGTGAAGAGGCAAAGATGATGTTGAATGACAGGTGAGGTATGAGTGGCGGCAATTTGAAATTAGCGGAGATTGAGGCCTGGTGGGTAACAGGAAGAGAGGATATACTGAAGAGCAAGTTCCCATCTCCGGAGTTCGGATAGGTTGGTGTTGGTGGGAAGTATCCAGATAACCCGGACGGTGTAACACTGTGCCAAGATGTGCTGGCCGTGCACCAAGGCATGTTTAGCCACAGGGTGATCCTCATTACCAACAAACACTGTCTGCCTGTGTCCATTCATGCGAATGGACAGTTTGTTGCTGGTCATTCCCACATAGAATGCATCACAGTGTAGGCAGGTCAGTTGGTAAATCACGTGGGTGCTTTCACATGTGGCTCTGCCTTTGATCGTGTACACCTTCCGGGTTACAGGACTGGAGTAGGTGGTGGTGGGAGGGTGCATGGGACAGGTTTTACACCGGGGGCGGTTACAAGGATAGGAGCCAGAGGGTAGGGAAGGTGGTTTGGGGATTTCATAGGGATGAACTAACAGGTTACGAAGGTTAGGTGGACGGTGGAAAGACACTCTTGGTGGAGTGGGGAGGATTTCATGAAAGATGGATCTCATTTCAATATATATATATATATATATATATATATATATATATATATATATATATATATATATATATATATATATATATATATATATATATATATATACAAGCTTTCGCAACAAACTGTTGCCTCATCAGGAAAGAGGGAAGGAGAGGGAAAGACGAAAGGATGTGGGTTTTAAGGGAGAGGGTAAGGAGTCATTCCAATCCCGGGAGTGGAAAGACTTACCTTAGGGGGAAAAAAGGACGGGTATACACTCGCACACACACACATATCCATCCACACATATACACACACAAGCAGACATCTCACAAGCTGACATACTTGTCTTTAAATATGTCTCTCATGACATACTGGAAACTTTGGATTGAGGTAGTCAGGTAGATGCACTATTTCTTGATGTCTAGAAAGCATTTCATTCAGTCCCATATCTACCTATGCTAATTGTCAAAAGTATGATCCTATGGAGTATCGAGTGAAATTTGTGACTGGGTTGAGGACTTTTTGGTAGGGAGGATACAGCATGTTATCTTGGATGGACATTCATAGTCAGATGTAGAAGAAATTTCAGATGTGCCCAGGAAAATCTGTTGGGACAATTGCTGTTCCAGTTGTGGTGTTGATAGGTCACATCAACCACAGAAATAACAATCTTTGGAATATTAACTGCTCTGACGAGCCATCATGTTTAATTCAGTCTCCCTTTGTACTTCATGCAGTGTTCGTGTGTTTATGGTAAAATATATGTTATATACAGAACTTGGGAATTGTTTATTACATACATTATGATCCATATCCAGAATCCCACGTTGGTGACCCTGGACAAAAAAGTTATACATCTTCCGTGACGTCCGCACCAGTCGTATAGAATCAACAGGTTTCACATCCGACACCATGGCTACATCACCAAGCATTCTTTATGAAGATTTGGAGGCCCATCTCTTACAATCAGTCCAACACAACCTTTCACCATTGGTTATTTCGCAGCTAACAGACAATGATCTACGATCTTTGACAAGGATAACCTCTACTTTAGAAACTCCACAATTACCGAGTGTTATGCAGTTACCTCAAACAATGGACTCAGGCTTTGTTTCACCGGATTACCCAAAACAACAAGTGATAAGTGAAGTGGATGATCTACTAAATAGTGTGATGATCGATCACTTGTACGAAGTTCAAAGGGACTGAAATTCACACATGTGCTTTGATCCTCTATGCGCCATGACGTCAGTTACAGCAGTGCCGTGTGCAACACTGCCATTAGTGCAACATGCACATGCAGTCAACTATTACCAAGCTACGCCAGCCTCACCTTCCTCACAAATCAGTAACAGACATTTTTATGTATCCAGTTCGCCACAACAAACCACCGGATCAGCGGCCCAGTTTCGCGACCACGTAGGTACGAGTGCACCCAACATAGCCTCTTCACCCAGCAACATTGTATTATGACAGTGCGACCACCAACAGGTTTCACCAGTGTTTTATGGTTCTACCATGAAGGGTGCATGGCCAATGTGCATGGCCAGTGTGCATGGGAAACTCTCGTTGTTGCCACTTTCAGCTCAAGGCCACCGCCCCCCCCCTCCCCCCCCTGCCACGGGGGGACACAGTTCTGACCATACAACCACTCACTCCTTCCGCAGTACCGTCTCCATCTACCATGCCAGCCTTCCATGTCATTTCTGAGTTGGACAATTTCAGTGTTATTCCTGCAATTTATGGTCCAGTTTACAGGCCCTCATTATGTACCTCTTGCCGGTTTGCTCCCATCGTACCGACCGTGCCTGCCATGTCATGTTTTCAGACATCTTCAGAGACATTACAACCAGCCATTGTTCCAAACATGTGTGCTAGTAACATTTCCGATCTGGTGATTCTGGATCCCAGCATGACCGCAGGCCTTTCAAGACAAGCCGAAGCAACTTTCGTCTCCACCTCCAGGCTGCCTACCTTAGCTACCTCCCCTACACAGGACAATCCATTTTCATGGTTCACACTGGTGGAACACCTCTTTGAGCTGTATCAAGGACGGATGACAACTCCAAATTCCTATGTTTGGTCACACACATTCACGACCACTTGGATTTAATTTGTATCTCTTTCTTTCGCCTCCACCACCACCGAAGTACGAGTTTGCCAAGAAAATAATATTGGACTGAGTTGCCTGTTCACCACAGGAATTGATAATCAAGATTCTGTATGAGGAGCACCTGGGGGACCGCACTCCGTCACAACTTTGGCACCGTCTCAGGTTACTCGTGAGTGGACACATGATGCCAGATGGTACCCTGTGGACAGTATGGTCTGCCAAGTTACCTACCGACCTACAGATACACCTACTGCCACACTCTTTCAAGTCTATCAGTTCTCGCCTATGCATTGCAGATCAGCTGTATGCACTCCTGCATCAGAAATGCCCAGCTCATCCCCCATCACTGTGTGACACTACACCTCCTGTTTACTGGCCATCTGCAGGCAGGGGCAGGGCCCGTTCCGTTTCCACGCCTTCTATACTGCCAGGCAGTACTCATTCGCTCTCTCCTCTTTCCGAGAACTCAAGACTCACCCACGCTCCATACGTCCCGGTTTACATCCCAGAATAGATCAATGAGGACAAGCCTCCCCCGCTATCACAGTCACCACCACCGCCACATCCGGCTCATCCCTACTGTTGGTACCACAAGATTTTTGGGGCTGAGGCCAAGAAGTGCAGGCTACCTTGCCAACGCCCAAATGTCGACACAGGATCTAAGTGACACCGAGTCCTGCGGGGAACTTCACAGGTATCCCCTAAAATTGCTCTCTGTCCACTTGTCCCCTCGGCCGAGTGGTCATTTATATGTGACAGACATTTCATTACAGTTTGTCTACCTAATTGACACTCGTGTGACATGTCTATCATACCTCGATCGTTGGCTCCTACCAACTTTTCACCGACAAAGTCTCTCCTATGAGATGTCAACACATCAACGTTACAAACTGTCGGTTCTGTGAAAGTGATGGTGCACCTATCCCCTTCTCTGCATTTCCTGTGGACCTTCTACATCGCCAACATTGACAAACCTATCCTTGGTATGCATTTTTTGTCCCATTACAAGTTCTCCCCTAACATAGTCCAGTGTTCAGTGTTACACCAACCGTCTAACACTCAGATACCCTGATCTGGCACCCATACTCCTCGTTCCATTTCTTCCGCAACATGGGATTTAGTTCACAAGTGTTCCACCCTCACAGGCAAGATTGTGACCTGTATCACTAACCTACTTCCAGAATACAACTCAGTGGTGCCCTTCCGCCGGGAGAACAACGAGCTGAAACAAAGCATTGCTCACACTTACAACGAGCTTGCTGCGGCCTGCACCTCGTTGTTGAAACTGCAATCCGCACTACCTTCACTGGATCGAACTTCATCACCAAGCACCATTTCGAACACTCATCAGGTTATTTCATAAACATTCACTGCGTGTGACAATTCACGTTCAGGGACCTCTGCACTGCCCGAGCGCCCACTATGCACAGTGCCTAGTGTTTCAAACAGTGTCTCTAATAACAGTTGCTCGCGCAGCACAACCACACCCACTATTCAGGCAGCTGCCCTGATTAATAATAAACATTCCCCCTCTCAAGCGAACCAGCCGAGCAACTCAGCGGCCATTGCTGTCCCTCGCTTGACACCAGTGCCTCTCTCGCCCGCGCCCGTTACCCAAGGCCAAGTTAACAACAGACAGTCACTGCGCACCCCAGTCCACTCCATGCTGCGCACACAGCTGACCTCTACAAACAAGTGCATGCCACGCTCACATAATAGGCATGTGACTTTCATGCTGCCTTTTCCCATTCATACTAACGGCTATGCCTCATCACGCCCCACTCATCCCAAAACTCCACGTCAGAACATTACTCAGCCTCATGTGCAGTTTTCAGTCTCTTCCATCACTGATGGAATGACACTCAAGATAATTACCACTGCTGGCCCTCCTATTAGACACAAGGTTAGACGCCTCAACCCTATTAAGTTGCGCACAGCCCAGCAGCAAATTAACGAACTTCTGGAGGCAGGCATTCTACAGCCATCGGATACCAACTGATCTTCACCAATTCACCATGTCACAAAATACAGTGGTTCTTTTCGAATGTGTGGTGATTACAGACGTTTAAATGCTCGCACTGTCATGGACAATTACTCCATGCCAAACATAAACGATTTCACTCATATGTTAACGGGCGCCACAATATTCAGTGTGATTGACTGTAAACGTACTTATCACCAGATTCCCATAGTGCCGGAAGACATTCCAGTACAACTTCATGTCATTTGGTTTAAAGGAAGTGGCACAAACGTGGCAACATTTCATTGACTCAATCTTACGATGATTCGAGTTCTGCTTCGCATACCTGGATGACATACTCATTTTCAGCAAATCGGCTGAAGACCACAAAGACCATTTATTCCAGGTCCTCCAGAGTTTGGCATCCAACAGTGCCGAGGTCAACAAAGAAAAATTCCAATTACGTCAGCCTTCTGTGACATTTCCAGGTTACACTGTCTCCACAGACGGAATACAGCCTCCCAAATCCCACGTGCAGGCTATCATGTCATTGCCACCCCCAGCTATGTACAAAGAACTCAGATGTTTCCTAGGTACTATAAATTACTACCGTCATCATCTAGCTTCTTGCCGCAGCTGAGCAGGCCCCGCTGATGGACTCACTCTCTGGCAAACAAACTTCGGGCGTTAAACCAGTCTGTTGGACTGAACCCATGCTAGAGGCTTTCAGGGCTCTTTGAAACAGCTTTAGTTCATGCAGACATACTTGCCCACCCTGATCTGTTTGCCAGTTTGTTCATCTCTATGGACGCCAGCGACATTGCGGTCGGGGCAGTATTACAACAGAGCAAAGACGACAAATTTCACCACTTCATTTCTTCTCCAAAAAACTATCTACAGCACAGAAGAAATATTCCGGTTTTGATAATGAGATCTGGTGATGTACGAGGCCATTTAACATTTCCGCACTGACACCAAGGGCCATCCTTTCTTCATTGTTACTGATCACAATCCGCTGGCAGACACCTTCTGCAACACGCCAGAGGATCCTCTCCCCAAAAGTTTCTGCCACTTATACCTGGTCTCTTAATTTCCTATGAATGTACGCTACATCAGAGGCACAGACAACATCCACACTGATTTCCTCTCACGGATCAATGCCATTTCAACTATCGTCGATTTATCTGACCTCGCTGCTCTACAGACTTCAGACGAGGACACTCAGGTTGTGCTCCCGGACCTGCAGTCTTTGCTCATGTTTACCAAGGCTAAGTTCCCTGGCATTCTGGATGAAGTGTGGTGCGACTCTTCTACGGGCGTTCTGCGGCCTTTGCTCCCCCCATGCTGCGCCGACCGTTTTTCGACATCTTGCACAATCTCGCCCAGCCTGGCATCCAAGCCACCACTCACCTCATCACCAAGCATTTTGTGTGGAAAGATGTGAAATGGGAATGTCAAACATGGGCACACAGCTGTATTTCCTGTCAACGAAACAAAATAGGATGTCACACCTCTCCACCACTCGGCAAGTTTGACATCCCTAAGGGACGTTTCCGTCATGTGCATATCGACCTTATCGGGCCCCTACCTCCGTCGGAGGGCCAGAGGTATATCTTGTCCACAACAGACTGAATGTCTCGTTGGGTGGAAGCCGTCCCCTTACCCAACATCACAGCAGAAACTGCGGCCAAAGGAATTGTTTCTTCTTGGATCACTAGGTTCAGCTGTCTGCCCACCATGACAACTATCCAGGGTCGACAGTTTTAATCTGCACTTTTTATGATTCTCCGCAATCTTTGCAGTATTAAAAAGATCTATACAACAGCCTATCACCCACAAAGCAATGGGATGGTGGAACAATGGCTCCGCACCCTTAAAACTGCACTCAGGTGCCACGACTGTCTCTGGTCCGAGACACTTCCTTGGGTGTTGCTGGGCCTACGTTCTACATTTAAACCAGATTTACACAAGACGATTTCCAAATTCGTTTTTGGCAAAAACCCGGTTTTACCTGGGGAACTAATTCTCCCCCAAGATCCTGGGGATTCCCCCTCATTCCCAGACTTTATCGGAAGGATGCGTGTACACTTTAGAAACACCTGGCTACACCCACCTGTCAGTCATTCTCAACCTGACACTTACGTGCTGACCGCACTCAGCTCTTGTTCACATGTCAATCTCAGGGACGACTCTGTCAGACAACCCTTACAACCCCCTTCGAAGTACTCCAGAGGGGCGAGACGACATTCTACACATCAACCACACAAATTACAATCTTTGGAATATTAACTGCTCTGACAAGCCACCATGTTTAATTGAGTCTGCCTTTGTACTTCATGCAGTGTTCATGTATATCAGTCTTCATGGTAAAATATATGTGTATATACAAAAACTTGGAAACTATTTACTATGTATATTATGATCTGTATCCAGTACCCCATAAAGTTGTATATTAATTACCTTGTATACAATATTAATAGTAAAATCAGCTTTTTGCAGATGATGCAGTTATTTACAAATATTCAGTCAGAACGTGATAGGATTTCAAAGAGTTGCAAAGATTGGCAACTTGCTTTTAATGTTCAGTAACGTAAAATTGTGCACTTCACAAGATGAAAAAATGTAGTATCCTATGACTATAATATCAATGAGTCACTCTTGGGATTGGTCAACTCATAGAAATACCTAGGTTTAATACTTTGAAGGGATATGAGATGAAATGATCACATAGGGTCACCCACGGGCAAAGCAGGTGATGGGAGTTCAAATTATACTGGGGAAGTGCAATGAGTCTACAAAGGAGATTGCTTACAAATCAGCGGTGTGACCCATTGTAGAATATTGCTCAAGTGTGTAAGAGCTGTACCAAATCGGACTAACAGTGCATACTGAACGTATACAATGAAGGGCAATGTGAATGTTCACATTTTTGTTTGACCAATTCTACATCTACATCTACATGACTACTCTGCAATTCACATTTAAGTGCTTGGCAGAGGGTTCGTTGAACCACAATCATACTATCTCTCTACCATTCCACTCCTGAACAGCGCGCGGGAGAAACGAACACCTAAACCTTTCTGTTCGAGCTCTGATTTCTCTTATTTTATTTTGATGATCATTCCTACCTATGTAGGTTGGGCTCAACAAAATATTTTCGCATTCGGAAGAGAAAGTTGGTGACTGAAATTTCGTAAATAGATCTCGCCGCGACGAAAAACGTCTTTGCTGTAATGACTTCCATCCCAATTCGCGTATCATATCTGCCACACTCTCTCCCCTACTACGTGATAATACAAAACGAGCTGCCCTTTTTTGTACCCTTTCGATGTCCTCTGTCAATCCCACCTGGTAAGGATCCCACACCGCACAGTAATATTTTAACAGAGGACGAACGAGTGTAGTGTAAGCTGTCTCTTTAGTGGACTTGTTGCATCTTCTAAGTGTCCTGCCAATGAAACGCAACCTTTGGCGCGCCTTCCCCACAAATTATCTATGTGGTCTTTCCAACTGAAGTTGTTCGTAATTTTTACACACAGGTACTTAGTTGGATTGACAGCCTTGAGAATTGTATTATTTATCGAGTAATCGAATTCCAATGGATTTCTTTTGGTACTCATGTGGATCACCTCACACTTTTCGTTATTTAGCGTCAACTGCCATCTGCCACACCATACAGCAATCTTTTCTAAATCGCTTTGCAACTGATACTGGTCTTTGGATGAACTTACTAGACAGTAAATTACAGCATCATCTGCCAACAACCTAAGAGAACTGCTCAGATTGTCACCCAGGTCATTTATATAGATCAGGAACAGCAGAGGTCCCAGGACGCTTCCCTGGGGAACACCTGATATCACTTCAGTTTTACTCGATGATTTGCCGTCTATTACTACGAACTGCGACCTTCCTGACAGGAAATCACGAATCCAGTCACACAACTGAGATGATACCCCATAGGCCCGCAGCTTGATTAGAAGTCGCTTGTGAGGAATGGTGTCAAAAGCTTCCCATAAATCTAGAAATACGGAATCAACTTGAGATCCCCTGTCGATAGCGGCCATTACTTCGTGCGAATAAAGAGCTAGCTGCGTTGCACAAGAACGATGTTTTCTGAAACCATGCTGATTATGTATCAATAGATCATTCCCTTCAAGGTGATTCATAATGTTTGAATACAGTATATGCTCCAAAACCCTACTGCAAACCAACGTCAATGATATAGGTCTGTAGTTAGATGGATTACTTCTACTACCCTTCTTAAACACTGGTGCGACCTGCGCAATTTTCCAATCTGTAGGTACAGATCTATCGGTGAGTGAGCGGTTGTATATGATTGCTAAGTAGGGAGCTATTGTATCAGCATAATCTGAAAGGAACCTAATTGGTATACAATCTGGACCTGAAAACTTGCCCGTATCAAACGATTTGAGTTGTTTCGCAACCCGTAAGGTACTTCTAAGAAACTCATGCTAGCAGCTGTTTGTGTTTCAAATTCTGGAATATTCCATTCATCTTCCCTGGTGAAGGAATTTTGGAAAACTGTGTTCAATAACTCCGCTTTAGCGGCACAGTCGTCGGTAACAGTACCATCGGCACTGCGCAGTGAAGGTATTGACTGCATCTTGCCGCTTGTGTACTTTACATACGACCAGAATTTCTTCGGATTTTCTACCAAATAATCGAGACAATGTTTCGTTGTGGAACCTATTAAAGGCATCTCGCATTGAAGTCCGTGCCAAATTTCGCGCGTCTGTAAATTTTAGCCAATCTTTGGGATTTCGCGTTCTTCTGAACTTCGCATGCTTTTTCCGTTGCCTCTGCAACAGAGTTCGGACCTGTTTTGTGTACCGTGGGGGATCAGTTCCATCTCTTACCAATTTATGAGGTATGAATCTCTCAATTGCTGTTGCTACTATATCTTTGAATTTGAGCCACAGCTCGTCTACATTTGCATAGTCAGTTCGGAAGGAATGGAGATTGTCTCTTAGGAAGGCTTCTAGTGACACTTTATCCGCTTCTTTAAATAAAATTGTTTTGCGTTTGTTTCTGGTGGATTTGGAAGAAACGGTATTGAGCCTAGCTACAATGACCTTGTGATCACTAATCCCTGTATCAGTCATGATGCTCTCTATCAGCTCTGGATTGTTTGTGGCTAAGAGGTCAAGTGTGTTTTCGCAACCATTTACAATTCGTGTGGGTTCGTCGACTAACTGCTCAAAATAATTTTTGGAGAAAGCATTTAGGACAATCTCGGAAGATGTTTTCTGCCTACCACTGGATTTGAACAAGTATTTTTGCCAACATATTGAGGGAAGGTTGAAGTCCCCACCAACTATAACTGTATGAGTGGGGTATTTATTTGTTAGGAGACTCAAATTTTCTCTGAACTGTTCTGCAACTATATCATCAGAGTCTGAGGGTGGAGAGTTTGACAGGATTACTGAAGAAACTGAACTGAGAAACACTTGAACATAGATGCAGACTATCCTTGCCTCTGATGTGATCAGATGTATTTTTGTATAACAGGTGCAAACAAAGTAATTTATTTTGGATTTGTTAAAGTGAAAAATCAAAGTACTGTATCATGTACTAAAATGTGACAAAATCAGTGGAAAATATATTAACTACTGCATGCACAAAAGCATTCAAACAATCATTCTTGCTGCACTCCATACTTGTATGTAATGGGAAGAAATCCTAAAAACTGGTACAATGGGACTTTCCCTCTACCAAGCACTTAATGGTGGTTTGCAGAGTATAGATGCAGATGTAGATGAAGAACATGTTAATGATTTCTTGGCTGCATAAGGTTTTTGGGTCGCTTCAGTGTTAGGTTACTGCACTCAAACAATCTCCTTATAACAGTTCTACAGAGTGTAGTATGTAACTTGTTAGATGAGACTCAATCTGCCTATAAACTGTAGGTTATCCAACACCAAAGTGCTGTTAAAGTGCTTAAACTGTTAACTGTGTGGACCAGTTATTTAAAATAGTCCACAATCATTTTTCAGCCATATTCAATGGGGCACAACTACTAATGGCAAACTGGCACATGTAAATACAGCAATGCTTTGACCAGTGACCAGTGGAAATTGCACAAGAGCCTCTTATTTCACAGGAGGAGTAATGCAGAGAAAGTGTAGTATGTAGTACGTAGTATTATTAACTTGATACTGTAAAGGGACATATTTCTCTAGCATTACTTTTCGTCAACAGTAATTGTCAATATCAGTATTAATTTTCAAATTTTGGACAGGTCAGTACTATCTCAGTTGCTTTCCTGAAAACTTTCATATAATTTTATACACAGTATGATATATTTCAAGCTAAAATTTCTGAAAAGGAATTACTTCATAAAATATTTTAGTTTCAATGTTATAACCGGTAAGTACTAGTTCTGAATGTACAGTTAATTTTTTTTTTTTTTTTGAAACATTTGAAATTACAAATTATTTTCACCCTTCAAATTTCTGTTATTAATTATGCAATCCTGTAATGTTCACTATGTTTATTTCTGGATTAATTTATGAAATAATAATCGAAATTAATAATGTAGAGGGAGTAGTAACCTTGCCTCTGATGTAATCAGATGTATTTTTGTATAACAGGTGCAAACAAAGTAATTTATTTTGGATTTGTTAAAGTGAAAAATCAAAGTACTGTATCATGTACTAAAATGTGACAAAATCAGTGGAAAATATATTAAATATATTTACACACACACACACCAAAAAAAAATTCTGCAACAACAATCTTCAAATTTATTTAGTTCAAATCAACAATCTGATGTTAGATTTTAGCTTCAAGAATCAGACCCCTAGGCAAGAAGAACTGGAGCCATCTCAACATGATAAGCTAAGTAAACTTGAAAGTTTATTGAAACTTCCTGGCAGATTAAAACTGTGTGCCTGACCGAGACACGAACTCGGGACCTTTGCCTTTCGTGGGCAAGTGCTCTACCATCTGAGCTACCAAAGCACTACTCACGCCCGGTCCTCACAGCTTTTCTTCTGCCAGTATCTCGTCTCCTACCTTGGAAGGTAAGAGACGAGATACCTTCCACGGTAGGAGACAAGATACTGGGAGAAGAAAAGCTGTGAGGACTGGGCGTGAGTCGTGCTTCGGTAGCTCAGATGGTAGGGCACTTGCCCAGGAAGGGCAAAGGTCCCGAGTTCGAGTCTCGGTCATGCACACAGTTTTAATCTGCCAGGAAGTTGCATATCAGCGCACACTCCGCTGCAGAGTGAAAATCTCATTCTTGAAAGTTTATTGTAATATTTGCCCCTCTCAAATCCTCATATAAGACTTTGCTTATTAATGACTTGGACTGGGCATTGTTTAATGTGGACAAGAGGTAGAAAAAGGAAGGAGAGTGGGAGATTACAATACATACGTACATTCTGACCAAAAATGTATCCTGCATATGAATAAGTATTATCACTTTAGAGATATGAGTCACCAGATAAAGAAATTATCAAAATCTTGTGGGACTTGCCAAAAAGTTAAAATGCAAACTACTTTAGTACACACAATGCTCTATCGCACTATTTTGAGCATGCTATGGGAATTATTTGCACTGGAATTGCTACTGTCCACTTGCTAGAGGCCAGGAAGGAAAGGGTTTCATCTTTGTTGTGTTAGAATGCTGATCTAAGTTGTCCAATAAGCAATAATTTCTCAAGGCAGCAGTGGTACACAACAGGCTACAGCAGTCCACTCATCCCACTGCCGCCCCACACCGAACCCATGTTTATTGTGTGGTTCGGTCCCCACTTGACACGACGGCCCCCCCCCCTCCTCCGGAATGTCTCATACAAGATGAGTGTAACCCCAATGTCTGCGTGGTATGTGGTATAGAGCAATTATGGTGTACGCATATGTGGAGAAAGTGTTTGTATTGCAATTGCCAACCTGGTGTAACCGAGGTAGACTAAGGGGAACCAGCCCACATTCACTGAGGCAGATGGAAAACTGCCTTAAAAACTATCCACAGATTGGTCGGCACACTGGACCTTGACTCTAATCTGCTGGATGGATTAATGCCATGGTCCGCTCAGAAAGCAGTGCATTACACCGCACAGCTAACTGGGCAGGTGCTCCTAATTATTACTTGAGCTCTGCCAGGCTAGAAGTCACTTCCGGTAGGTTGCGTAAGCCACACTGCGGCTAGACAGGGAAGTGTTATACAAGTGATGTTTCTCTTAAGACGGCACCAGTCGCTGAGCAGCCGCACTTGCAGCAGCACTGACACTGACTAGTGATGCTGTGTTATTATAGAAGGAGAAGGCCTTACAATTTATAAAACTATCGATAATATTGCTATCGGTATGAAGAATGCAGTAGGTGTCCAAGTGATTTTGCATGGCCCTTCAGTCTTTTATGGAAGGAGGGGGCAGATTGCAATACGTACATATAGGTAATGCACAGTTTGACCAAAAGTATTTATCATGCATATGAATAAGAATTGTCATTTTAGAGATATGAGTCACCAAGCAAAGAAATTATTAAAATCTTGTGAGACTTGCCAAAAAGTTAAAATGCAAACTACTGTAGTACACACAATGCTCTATCCCACTATTTTGAGCATGCTATGCAAATTATTTGCAGTGGAACTGCTACGGTCCACTTGCTAGAGTCCAGGAAGGATGAGATTCATCTTTGTTGTGTTAGAATGCTGATCTAAGTTGTTTCAACAGCATCCACCAAAAAAAGCAATTCCCATCAGTGTGATAATAAAATTAAGAGGTTGTTATTTTGCTAAACTTAAGGACCTATTATTGAACAAATGTAATGCAGTTCATTGCCAAATGGTTCAAGTAAGTTCTAGCACGGGTAAACGTAAATTGTATTTTAATCTCTACATACCATCCACAATGCAATCGTGCTGTATGGGTGGATGAGCTAGGCAGGTTATGCTGAACCTATTGTGTGAGCAGATGTACAAGGTAGACAGAGCAGATGTACAAGGTAGACAGAACTAGTAGTAGAGTTTGAGGTCACAAAATTCTTCCTTTTGGAATCAGTAGGAAAACATGAAGAAGGAGAACAAATTCTGAGGTGGGTTGAATGTTTGCAGGAAAAAACTAACAACCAACCAGCATCATACTATAATATTAATGAATTGCTAATAAGGGAGGCAGAGGAAAGGAAGAAGAGATTGTAGAGAGATACCTGATTACAATACAAGATAGGAGATTTAATTCTGGTTAAAAATAATAAGAAAAGCATTAAAGTAAGAATAGCATAAGCAATTTATACACACTGTATGAGGAATCATATCTGGTAACTGAAATGCCACACCTTAATGCAATAGTATTAAATGACCCAGAGACAGGGAAAGATAAAGGTATGTATAACATTAAAGATTCAAGACCATTCTTGACTGGATGAGGTAATAATAAGCAATAGAAAACACATTTTTCAACATTGTTAATATAAGAAGTATATTCCAAAACATATGAGAACTTACTAGGCTGTTGGGAAAAGGGCTGCAGTTTAAGTTATAACAAAAAACAGGGATATAATTATTTTAATATTACTTTGTATCAGGGAGAGAAGCCTCTGATTGTTTCTGATCCTAGTAGTGTAACCTTTAATTAGTAAGTACATTGTGTATGTGTCAGTATAGCAATAAGACTGAAAAGATACATTTTTATTAATTGAACTAGTGCCAAACGGAAAATTTTAAGATTGGCATGAAACAAATTAACAACAGTTATAAATCTCTCAAAGATGAATTCAGCAAGGGCATTTCATGGACAAATGAGCTGTCTGTTTTATTTGTTTTCTTAATAACTATTTCAACACTCGGTGATAGTAAAACTACTTATATAGATATATATACACACATCAAAAGAAATTTTGCATCACCTCGGTTTCCAGAACTCCTGAAGATAGATGTTGACTGTGGGTATTGTATCACAGACACAGTCCCTTTGCCTGTTCAGAGATGTCACTAAACCCACCCAAAGATCTAAACAACCATGCATGAGCAGCGCCTATTAGACAGAAGGAGTCTGACAGCTGATCAGTTCATCATTCTACCTTGAAGGAGGTACATGGTTTGTGTTGTCTGTAGTTCAACCATGCCTAGACGGTCAATAATGCAGTTTTATCACATCCACATTATTACTTTGTGCCAGGAAGGGCTGTCAATGAGAGAAGTGTCCAGGCATCTCAGAGTGAACCAAAGCAATGTTGTTCAGGCATGGAGGAGATACAGAGAGACAGGAACTGCTGATGACAAGCCTTACTCAGGCCACCCAAGGGCTACTACTGCAGTGGATGACTGCTACCTATGGGTCATGGCTTGGAGGAACCCTGACAGCAACACCACCATGTTGAATAATGCTTTGCGTGCTGCCACAGGACATCGTGTTACGACTCGAACTGTGTGCAATATGCTGCATGATGCGCAACTTCACTCCCAACATCCACAGTGAGGTCCACCTTTGTAATCATGACACCATGCAGTGCAGTACAGATGGGCCCAACAACATGTCGAATCAACTGCTCAGGATTGGCATCATGTTCTCTTCACCAATGAGTGTTGCGTATGCCTTCAACCAGACAATCGTTGGAGACGTGTTTGGAGACAACCCGATTAGGCTGAATGCCTTAGACACACTGTCCAGCGAGTGCAGCAGGATGGAGGTTTGCTGATGTTTTGGGGTGGCATTATGTGGGGCCAATGTGTGCCACTGGTGGTCATGGAAGGTGCCGTAATAGCTTTACGATAAGTGAATGCCGTCCTTCAACCGGTGATAGTAAAACAACTTATATAGATATATATACACACATCAAAAGAAATTTTGCATCACCTTGGTTTCCAGAACTCCTGAAGATAGCTGTTGACTGTAGGTATTGTATCACAGACACAGTCCCTTCGCCTGTTCAGAGATGTCACTAAAAACCCACCCAACCATATTGGCTTTACATTGGCGAGGCCTTCATCTTCATGGATGACAGTTCATGCCCCCATCATGCACACCTTGTGAATGACTTCCTTCAGGATAATGACATCACTCGACTAGAGTGGCCATGTTCTCCAGGCATGAACCCTATTGAACATGCCCAGGATATATTGAAAATGGCTGTTTACAGATGACATGACCTACCAACCTCTCTGAGGGATCTATGCCAAATCGCCATTGAGGAGTGGGACAATCGGGACCAACAGTGTCTTGATGAACTTGTGGATAGCATGCCAGAAAAAATACAGGCATGCATCAGTGCAAGAGGATGTGCTACTGTGTATTAGAGGTACCAGTGTGTACAGGGATCTGGACCACCACCCCTGAAAGTCTCGCTGTATAGTGGTACAGCATGCAATGTGTGGTTTTCATGACCAATAAAAAGGGTGGAAATGTTTATGTTGATCTCTATTCCAATTTTCTGTACAGGTTCCAGAACTCTCAGAACCGAGGTGATGGAAAACTTTTTTGATGTATGTATTTTGTACGTAAAACATACAGACTTATGTTGTTCTGTAGGGAGGAAAGAAGAATGTAATATATACAAGTGTAAGGAATAGTCATAAAGAAAAATAGAAAATATATACTGGACAACAGTCCAACAGCTGTAATGTAAATAATGGAAATTGTTTTCACGTTAATTTATTACTTATTAAATTTGGTTAAGTAGTCTGATGCTGGTTCATTTATGCGCTGTGGAAGGTGAGAGGGTACAAGATTTTCAACTGATTCATTGGAAAGAATTTCGTTATAATATATTTGATTAATAGGAAAATCCTGTACTGGCTTGATGTATAAATGAACATGCTTACATAGTTGTATGTTTGAGTAAAATTGACACAGAAGGTCATTTAGAGGTTTAGAAGTATCCTTATTATGTATGAAGATTTATTACACAGCATGTTCTGTTCTCATTGTTCTATTTATTCATCGGAGGTATTCCATATGGGCTACATACAGCAACAAGAGCTTTAGTGCTGTACTTGATGTTATTGCAAGTACAGCAAAGAAACTTCTGCACTGTACATGGTACCAAGGAATATCAAGGACACAAACATGTCATAGTACAATAATGTCAATATAATATGTTGGATCTTTCAGAAATAGCATTTTGTTCAGTTGGTTGAATATCAGAGTGTGTGGTGAATTTTGACCTCACATAAAGACAATACTAATACCTAATCTCTTGTCTGATGTATAATCAATGTATAGTAAATTATGATTGTAGCTCCAAGTTGTCAGAATACTGATTAAGGAGACACTGGCATTGAATCAAGATTTAAGAAGATTTCATCTGATTAAGAGCAGATGTGTAGTTTATTTATAACAGACATACTGACTGCACTTTCACATCATACAGCTTGGGCTTAGCTGCAGTGGTATTCACATAGGTGTTCTGAGATACAGTACATTCAAACCACACTCAGATACCATTTTAGTTTATGATCAAATACTGAAATAATTTTTATATCCTTTAAGTCTTGTGTGAACTTATTGTAAAAAAAATACACCCTCCTTTTAAAAGGTCCTTCTACATCAGATATACAAAGTGTTCTTTTCAACTGAAGACATTGAAATATCTCAAACACTCCACAGCAGATCAAAAAAATTTGTCTTGGAGGGGGACATCCAATAACATCACACTCTACCCCATCCCATGCAAATAGCAAGAGCCAACTTTGAAATCTTCAATCAGAACCCCCATTTTTTATTCCAGATTACCATTCTACAGAGAAATCTACATATGTTTTGACTGAATTATTTTCTTTGTTTCACCACAGATGACACTGTAGTCAGAGGAATAGAAATAGGTACACAATCATAACTTACGACATGCTACAAAATGGCTCTTGAATATTCAAGGGCACCTGGGACCCCATTTCCATTATGTAAGGGTAGGACAGTTTAGTATTTCATAACATCTAATTGGAAACCTTTTTCACAATGTTGTATTCCTCTAACATATCAAAAAGGGGATGAATTATGATGTATCATAACAGGCAGTACACTGCAACCAGGCTGACGTATTGTGCAGTTGCGGAACAGATAGTGACTCTAATCATTACAATACTTGCACAGTGTTTATTGCCTACACACCCAACTACCATTTGGAGAACAGATGTGCAAGTAGGTGATGAATGTTGCAGGCACAAAATAAAAAATTGAAATGATCCTAATTTCAGAGAATGGAGGAGCAAAGTTGAGACTGCTGTTGCCTTGTATGCCAAGCATTTCACAGTGAGAGCTCACTTTCATTCATTTTTTCGCAAGGTTGTGAATGTCTTTCAAAAGGAAATGAAGCAAATATGTTCAGGAAAAGCTAATGAAATAGCTGTAATAGTGGCACTATGCCACAACCCGTGTATAAGCACCCAGCAATCACACCGTGATTACAGTATGTCTGCAGTAGTATTTTGACAATAATGCAACATTATAAGTATTGTCCATAGCATGTGTCACTGAATCAAGAACTTCATGCCACCAATTTCCATAACTGCCAAAAATGCAAACAACTCCCACATCCTTTGCTGAGGCATTATTTTTTGATGAGTCTATATTCATCAACCATGATAGCATTAACTAGCATAACATGCATCAGTGAAGTGTACACAATTCCTGTTGGTTATGGTAAGTTGACTGTCAATGTCCTTGGTCAGTTAATGTATGGTGTGGTATCATAGGGAACAAACTCACTAGTCCATTTTTTATCAATGGCATGTTGAATAGACACAAATATCGAACATTGCTCCCTCTAACTACCATCTTTTTTATTAATGTTGAACAGCCTGACTGACCAGCACTTCCAGCCATGTGAAAAAGTGCAAAATTTGATCAATTCATGGATCTCCTCAAAAGATACCTAGATCCACTGGGGGATTTGTAGACTGCCCAGAGGATCTACATCTATATCAACATCTATACAATGCAAACCATTGTGAGGTGCTTGGCAAAGATATGCCCCATTTTACCATTTATTATTGTTTCTTCCTGTCCCATTCACATATTGAGCATGGGATGAATGATCATTTAAATGCGCTCTTTGCATGCTGTAATTATTCCAATCTTAGCCTCATGATGTTTATGTTAGAGAAATGTAGGAGGTTGTAGTACATCCACAGAGTAATCATTTGAAGCTGGTCCTTGAAGCTTTGTTAATAGACTTCCTCAGAATAATTTATGTCTTTCTTCAAGAGTCTGCCAGTTCAATTTCTTCAGTATCTCTGTGACACTCTCCCATGGATGAAACAGAACTGTGATCATTCCATGTTGCCCTTCTCTGTATACATTCAATATCCCTGTTGGTCCTATCTGGTACAGATTCCAGACACTTGAGCAACATTTTAGAACTGGTCACACAAGTGATTTGCAAGCAGTCTATTTTATAGACTGATAGCACTTCACCAGTATTCTACCAATGAAATGAAGTCTACAAGCTGCTTTATCCATGACAGAACCTAAGTGATCACTCCATTTCATACAGCCTTCAAAGTGTTACACCCAGTTATTTCTATGAGTTGGCCCATTCCAACAGAGATTCATTAATATTCCATTCATAGGATACTACATTTGTTCATTTTGTGAACTCCAAAATTTTACATTTCTGAACATTTAAAGCAAATTACCATTCTCTGCACCACATTGAAATCTTTTCAAGATCTGACTGAATATTTTACAGCCCCTCTCAGATAGTACTTCATTATAGATAACAGTATCATCTGCAAACAGCCTGATATTACTACTAATACTGCCTGCAAGGTCATTGATATACAACATGAACAGAAAGTGTCTCAATACACTTCCCTGAGCACACCTGAAGTTACTTCTACATCTGAAGAGTAATCTCCTTCCAGGATAATATACTGCATTCTCCCTACCAAAAAGTTCTCAACCCAATCACAAATTTCACTTGATACTCCATATAATCATACTTTTGACAATAAATGTAGGTGCAGTATTGAGTCAAATGCTTTTTGGAAATCATTAAACATTGCATCTACTTGGTTACCTTGATCCAATGCTTTCAGTATATCATGAAGTGCAGATTGGGTTTCATATGATTGATGTTTTCAAAATCCATGCTGGTTGGCACTGAGGAGGTCATTCTGTTCAGAATACCTGAAGATAGGAGAAAGTAGTCGCCAGCAATGATCAGTGCTTTGAACTGTAACTTTTTTGTAAGTTTCTGACAGTAAAGCCTTGAACTTTCAGAAAAAAATGGAAGTAAAGTTGTAGCTTAATATTTTATGACCAGTCTATTTTTCTGTGTCCCCCTAGCCACCTGTCTACCATATACAATGCACTTAGGTTCGCCCCTTATTAACTTTTGGAAAATGTTCTGTTAGTAATCTCTGCTTTGCTTGTTGCCCTAGCCCCCATACCTAAGCTTTCAGGTATTAAAATATCATCCAGTGCAGTCACCAATAATTTGTCTTTTCTTCCCATCCTGCCTGGTAAGTCTCCCTCCACCCAGGGTTCTGGGTGACTTTTCCATAACTCTCCCCATTTCTTATACCTTGCCAATCCTTTTCTTTCATCTTTCTTCCTACCCCTTCAACCCTACTGCCAGAAAATAAGCCACTCGCTCTGAAACCTTACATATAACTTTTTAATGTATTTTATCTTGCTGCCACCTAGTGAGTAGATTTCTTATCCACCCAGTTATATTACATTTTCAAAAAATAATTATTTTCATTGATGAATTAGTTTTGTTTGTCAGGAACAATATTTTCTGAAATTCTGATGATAATGTGCCAATACAAGATTTTCTGTGAGGTCTTTCATAATGTTACAACAGAATATATATTCCAAAATCATACTACAAATTTATGTAATCAGTAACAACAGAACAGATCTCATATGTATGGTCAGAACAGTGAATTTGCTGCTAGGAAGAGCACTTTGACGCCAGTTATTAACTAGTTTTAATTCTGTTTAGATTTTTCAGATGAGATGCTACATACTGATTAGTGGTTGACTTGCTCAATGCTGATATGCCACACATTTAAGATGCTGTACCTTTTCTCTTTCCTGAGAACTTCTTGATAAGGATCTAACAGAAAGTTTGCTGTGTGATCGTTCTGTGTCTGAAGTTCTTCTACGTTGCTTCAGATGATGATGTTTGTCTTCCATTGCATGAGGCTCTCGTAATTTAATTCGGACCTAAAACACAAAATGTCATTAACATCCATTATCACAAGAAATAAAGAATACTTTAACTCCAAAATCAACACACATGCCAGATAAACATCAAACAGGACTAACTTCACAGACCAGTATTTATTTTTGTAGTTGTCCTTCTTACAAATAAAAATCAACAAGGTGTTCTAACTATAGTGGGAAATGTGGCTGCAAAGAATATCAGTATTAAGGAGTAAAGAAAGAAACTCACTGAATAAGTGTGCTGAGTCACTGATAGAGACATAAACAAGTCTGTGAATATTGCTAGCAACATGCTCTGTTTTATTTATGTATCTATCAACAAAAAAGACCATCAACTATTCACTGAGTTGTTACCTCTACTCCTTAAATTATTTACAATCCACAAAGGACTTAAAAATATCATCCACATCTACACCCATACTCCGCAAGCCACCTGACAGTGTGTGGTGGAGGGTACCTTGAGTACCTCTATCGGTTCTTCCTTCTATTCCAGTCTTGTATTGTTCGTGGAAAGAAAGATTGTTGGTATGCCTCTGTGTGGGTTCTAATCTCTCTGATTGTATCCTCATGGTCTCTTCTAGAGATACATGTAGGAGGGACCAATATAATGCTTGACTCCTCGGTGAAGGTATGTTCTTGAAACTTCAACAAAAGCCTGTACCAAGCTACTGAGCATCTCTCTTGCAGAGTCTTCCACTGGAGTTTATCTATCAGCTCCATAATGCTTTTGCAATTACTAAATGATCATGTAATGAAGCACGCTGCTCTCCATTAGATCTTCTCTATCTCTTCTATCAACCCTATCTGGTATGGATCCCACTCCAGTGAGCAGTATTCAAGCAGTGGGTGAACAAGTGTACTGTAAACTACTTCCTTTGTTATCGGACTGCATTTCCTTAGGATTCTTCCAATGAATCTCAGTCTGGCATCTGCTTTACCAACGATTAATGTTATATGGTCATTCCATTTTAAATCACTCCTAAAGCCTAATAATTTATGGAATTAACTGCTTCCAGTTGCTTATCAGATATATTGTATTTAAATGATAAAGGATCTTTCTTTCTATGTATTTGCAGCACATTACACTTGTCTACATTGAGATGCAATTGCCATTCCCTGCACCAAGCATCAATTCGTTGCAGATCCTCTGGCATTTCATTACAATTTTCCATTGTTACAACCTCTCGATATACTACAGCATCATCCACAAAAAGCCTCAGTAAACTTCCGATGTTATCCACAAGGTAATTTATGTATATTGTGAATAGCTGCGGTCCTACGACACTCCCCTGCGGCACACCTGAAATCACTCTTACTTTGGAAGACTTCTCTCCATTGAGAATACATGCTGCATTCTGTTATCTAGGAACTCTTCAATCCAATCACACAATTGGTCTGATAGTCCATATGCTCTTACTTTGTTTGTTAAATGGCTGTGGGGAACTGTATCAAGCGCCTTGCGGAAGTCAAGAAACACGGCATCTACTTGGGAACTCATGTCTATGGCCCTCTGAGTCTCGTGGACGAATAGTGCGAGATGGGTTTCACACGTTCGTCTTTTTTGAAACCCATGCTGATTCCTACAGAGTAGATTTCTAGTCTCCAGAAAAGTCATTATACTCAAACATAATACGTGTTCCAAAATTCTACAAGTGATCAACGTTAGAGATATAGGTCTATAGTTCTGCACATCTGTTTGACATCCCTTCTTGAAAACAGGGATGACCTATGCCCTTTTCTGATGTTTTGGAGTGCTACACTCTTCTAGAGACCTAAGGCACACCACTGCAAGAAGGGGAGCAAGTTCCTCTGTGTAAAATCGAACTGGTATCCCATCAGGTCCAGTGGTCTTTCTCTTTTTAGTGATTTTAATTGTTTTTCTATCCCCCTGTCATCTATTTTGATATCTACCATTTTGTAAACTGTGCCACAGTGTAGTCTTCCTCTATGAAACAGCTTTGGAAAAAGACATTTAGTATTGTGACCTTTAGTCTGTCATTCTCTGTTTCAGTACCATTTTGGTCAGTGTGTCTGGACATTTTGTTTTGGTCCACCTACCACTTTATTTAAATTATCACTTAATATTCGGACATTTAAAAAAAAGCACAATTAAAAAGTGATTTATGTGTTTTACAGTAAATCTACATCTACACCTACTTGGTTACTCTGCAATTCACACTTAAGTGCCTGGCAGAGGGTTCATTGAACCATTTTCATACTACTTCTCTACCATTCCACTGTAGAATGGTGCGTGGGAAAAAGGAACACCTAAATCTTTCCGTTCAAGTTCTGATTTCTCTTATTTTGTTATGATGATCATTTCTCCTTATGTGATTGAAATTTTGTAAATACATCTCACCACAAAGAAAACAGCCTTTGTTTCAGTGACTGCTACCCTAACTCGTTTATCATATCAGTGACACTGTCACCCCTATTGTGCGATAACACAAAATGAACTGCCCTCCTTTGCACTTTTTCGATCTCCTCCGTCAAACCTACCTGGTAAGGATATCACACCATACAGCAATATTCCAGCAGAGGATGGACAAGTGTAATGTAGACTGTCTCTTTAGAGGGTTTGTTGCATCTTCTAAGTGTTCTGCCAACAAAGCACAGTCTTTGTTTTGCCTTACCCACAATATTACCTATGTGGTCTTTCCAATTTAAGTTGCTTGTAATTGTAATTTCTAGGTATTTAGTCAAATTGAGAGCCCTTAGATTTTTACAATTTATCTTATACCCAAAATTTATCAGATTTCTCTTAGTACCCATGTGGATGACCTCACACTTTTCTTTGTTTAGTATCAATTGCCACTTTTCCCACCATACAGAAATTCTCTCTAGATCATTTTGTAATTGGAATTGATCGTCTGATGATTTTACTAGACAGTAAATTACAGTGTCATCTGCAAACAATCTAAGGGGTCTGCTCAGATTATCACCTAGATCATTTATGTAAATCAGAAACAGCAGATGGCCTATGTTACTACCTTGCAGAATGCCAGATATTACTTCTGTTCCACTTGATGATTTACCATCTGTCACTACAAACTGTGACCTCTCTGAGAGGAAATCACGAATCCAGTCACACAACTGAGACGATACTCCATATGCACGCAATTTGATTAATAGTTACTTGTAAGGAACGGTATCAAAAAGCCTTCTGGAAATCCAGGAATATGGAATCGATCTGAGATTCTCTGTAGACAGCACACATTACTTCATGGGAATAAAGAGCTAGCTGTGTTGCACAAGAACGATATTTTCTGAATCCATGTTGGTTACGTATCAGTAAGTCAGTTTCTTCAAGGTGATTGATAATGCATATGCTCCAAAATCCTACTGAAAATTGAGGTCAGTGATATGGGTCTGTAATTCAATGGGTTACGCCTATTTCCTTTCTTGAATATTGGTGTGGCCTGTGCCACTTTCCAGTCTTTAGCAACAGACCTTTCACCAAGTGAGTGGTTGTATATGATTGCTAAGAAAGACACAATTGTGTCTGCATACTCTGAAAGGAACCTGATTTTTATACCATGTGGACTGGAAGACTTGCCTTTCTTAAGTGATTTGAGTTGTTTTGCAACACCTAAGATACCTACTTTTATGTCACTCATGCTAACAGCTGTTCTGGTTTCAAATTCTGGAATATTTACTTCATCTTCTTGCACGAAGGAATCATGGAAAACTGTATTTAGTAACTCCGCTTTAGTGGCATCATCATTGATAACATTTCCATCACTATCACACAGTGATGGTATTGACTGTCTTTTGCCACTGGTGTACTTCACCTATGACCAGAATCTCTTTGGGTTTTCTGCCATATTTTGAGACAATGCCTCATTGTGGAAACTATTAAAAGCAGACAGATCTGCATTCTCAATAGTTTTCTGTAAAATAAATTAATAACAAGCATGGACATACATGAAATAACACACTACCATGATGCTTTATAATACTAGACAAAAACACCTTGGAAATGTTTATTTATTTATCTACACATTGTTTTTCATAAAACATAACATGAAAGAGAGCCTTCAGTAACATGGAAAGTGTTGCTGCCACAGAGACTTCTACTGTAAAGAATGCAATCAACAAATTATGAATATTGTAAATCTACTCATATTGATAATTATGGGAATTAATTTTAAATTATTTATATGTATATTAGAAGCAAACAACACATAATGAAAAAAGGTCCACTACCTCTCACCTGTCTCTTTTGTCTAATACTTAAAAAAAAGTTTATTTAACTTTACCAAGTCCACTGTCAGCTTTCTAACTTTAGTGCGGCAACATTTCATCAGAAATGTGCAAAGTAGGAAGTGGTTTGCAGCCAGCTGCAGAGAAACGTGACTCTTATGCCTTACAAAATATAAAACAGCCATCACAATGCTGTACGGCAAGCTGGCCCAATGAGGTGTAGAAACAGCCCAAGCAAGCACAGCTCAGAAGCATATAAACACCTAGCCATTTGACACTAAAGTCACATCTCTTAATATCAGAGCTCTATCATCATCGGGCTGTGGTGCTCAGATGCCATTCAGAATGTTGTTGGTGGACCATCATTTGACTCTTCATCAGGGCAGTCCTCCCTGAAACTGTGGGAACTAGAGTTACCACCACATTGGGCCAGCATCAGCCCCAGGAAGTAGCTCACCAGCCATCAACATAGGGCAGTGGGTCACAGCCATTAGGTCACCTGCCTTGCACCTGCCAGATAGTGCAGGATGTGTGATCTGTGTCACAACATATGTGGCCAAAGCTAGCTGAGATTGCCCAGACCCAGAGTTACCAATGACAGAAGCATTTGCAGCATCAGCCACTGCCCGGCCAACGCTGTGTGCTGCCTGCATTATGGGGCGACAATACATGCCAGACCACCAGATACCACAGATGTGCTGCCATTTCCTACGTTGAACCATGGTGGGGAGCTGTAATAAAGAAATTTAGAATTTCACGCCATCCAACTGTCACCACATGGCATCCCCCTGCACCACAGATCCACCAGCTACTTCAATATAATGGCACATAGTATGTTGAACATTGGAAAGTCCAGGATGGGATAACAACAATATGGAAAGAACAGATTGTTACTCAGCACTGAGAGGAGGCATTCTGTCACAGACATGCACATGGATTAAGTCTTTCTTAACATGTAAAAAAATCACACACGTTCCCACAAGCAAGTCACATGTAGTCATGGCCATTCTCATCTCCAGCTGCTAAGGCCCAAGTGGGCTTTTACGTCTGTAACTCAACAACTCCTTCATATGGTAGGTAGTGATCTACCCTGCTCCCATAAAGTAAGTTGATAATCCCATATGCAGGTCAATAAAATCAAATTTGATTTCTGAGTGAAAGGCAGGTACAGCCAAAGTTTTGCACAGGCCCTTCAGCACATGCCTGTAACCCAATATGTAAAGGAACCTACAGTGTTTCTAGTAAAAGCAAATTATTAGGCTTGGTTTATTCTTCAAGAATCCTGCATAGCTCACCTGCTTAATTGTCTCCATAAAAAAGAAGTCCCCCTTCTGTTGCCAAAAGGATACCATTTGCACTCCATTCATCACCTTTTCTTATAGCTTATGAAAGCCACTTGCTGTTGTTCTTAGCAGCATATGCACCCACACACAGCATCAGGTCTATTATTTCTCATTAGTTAAAGGCTGGTACAGAGAGGCCAACTGAGTTTGTCAAAAACATTATCTCAAGCCAAGAACATTGTAAACAGACTGGAAATGGAGTGTTGGCCAACAAACTTTCATTTTTCATGGTCTTAAATTTCATCTTTTTACTGACCACAAGCTACTCTTGTCAGTTTTTGGATTTAAGGCAAAACCATCAGTACATGCATCACAATGCCGTCTTCGATGGGCTCTCTATTTGAAAAATTTCCTCTATCCCATCCCAACCAGAACACAACTATATCTAATGGCTTTGTATGGGTGACAATGTTACGTGGTTAATCTGACAATATGCCATTTATCAGGAACACCCCATCCCAGTTGATCTGTCTGTGGCTAGCACCAACACAGCCACAGGATGAGTTTGCATTGACTTTGCAGCCCCTTTCTTGGGGTCCATAAGGTTGCTATTGTAGACACATACTTCCACTTCCCATATGTCATCTGACTCAAGCAGACAATAACAATGTCCACAGTGGGACCCTTGTAATATATCTTCATAATAGAAGGTGCACCCCCACACTGGTGACTAACAATGGCCCCAATTTGTAGCTACCAATTTCTAAGGGTTTTGTGTCCATAATGGAATTAAACATCTTAGCATAGCCATCTGAAGCAACCTCAAATACATTTGCAAAACAGTTTGTTCATACATTCAAAATTCAAATTTTGAAATCATTGGTGTCTGCTAAAATGGCTTCAGTGTTAATCACCCTCCTAGCTTCTTAAGGGTCCACACTCTTCATGTTCGAAGCCCAACAGAGCTACTATATGGTTGCCCTCATAGGATACTTCTAGGTCTCCTTTTTCCATCCCTAGAATGTGAAGCATACATAGCGACACCTTTCCATATGCATGTTCTAGTGTAGGCAAGAACATCTGGCGAGAATCCAAGTTGGATCCAAGGGTCCATGGTGGGATAGTAGGAATGCCAGGTAATGTGGGGGTCTACAGTGTGTGGAATATTGCCTGGCATCACAAGCAACTCCATTTGTGACTCTCTGACCAGCAGCCTCTCTTGTTGGGATGTCTGCTGTAGCAATCACACTGAGCATGAGATGTAAAAAGTTGGAGACTCTTCCATCCATTATATTTCCTACTCCCATGAATAACTAAAATTTCTTCAGGTTTTTCATTCTACTTTCAATACAGTTACACACATAATATGTACATGAATGTTGTAAAATGTTATTTATTTAACCACAGGTGATTGCGGCCATCAGGTCCTTTCTTACATAGGGCCAGGGCTGCACACATACAGTACCTTTTTTGCATCATAATAATTTTAATATGACAAGTAGTATTAAAACAATCTGAATGTCTATAATGACAATGTGAGTTAGTAATACTGTGAACTAATATAGTTAATGCTGGTAGTGCTTGCATTTCTGCTGCTGCTGCTGCCACTAATACTGATAATAGGAATAAAAAATAATAATAACAATAATGACAGTGCCAGATATAAGAAGAATTTATAGGTATACGAAATAGATATTTTCTGATATAGTGAGTTCTGGGGATCGGAGATTTAAGGAGACTGTACCAGATAAGAATATTGGGAGATGTTAATGAAAGTAGACAGATGGAATTTATGTTCATATAGATCAAATCCCTTAAACAAAAGCTTTTGATATGTTTCCTCTACCAACCTACTAAAGTAGATGGGATCTCCTGCTTCAAAACCAACCTTTCAAGTCTTGAACGGACATTCAAGCATGTAATTACAGCTGGTGACACTAACAGAAATATACTACACAGTGGTCCTTCCAGCATGAAATTTTGAGCAGATACTTTCTTCTCCAAACATGTTGCTACTTCAGCTTATTTGTACCCATCATACAAACAGTAGTCACAGTCTCATAGATATATTTGCTAGCAAATCTCCATATAGGGTAGTTTGTACCTCTCAAATAACTGCACCTGGCATCTCTGTTCATGATATAATTTTCATGGCATACTCACTACAATGTTCTAGAACCACAGCTAACTACATACAGAGATGTCAGAGGCATTAATTTATCTCAACTTCAAATGAGGTTCAAGAAATAGTTCAGGCATAAATGAGAGACTTCATGGATTTACTAACAGGCTTACTCAGTTAGTGACAAACAAGCTCCATTAAGGGGATACGGGATCACCTATCCCCGCAATGTTAATATATGCCTACTATAGGGAACATTTTCTCACAAACTACTGGAGACAGAGAGGTAAAAATTTTACTGTATGTGCATTCATATGTTACAACAATACTGAAACAACAGTTTATTGTCAAAGTATTTTCTTACAGAGATATTGTACATTTATTTTTAAGTAAATTTTTTCCATCGCTTTTTACTAGACTATCACCCCTAAGTCTTTTGTAAATCAAGTAATTAAAAAATCGTTGTTTCAGTATGTAATAGGGACCTATGTCACTACGTCATAAAAATTTCAGACTTCTAGGTTGACCAGTACCTGAGATAATGTTCCTAGATGAAGTAAAAAGTAAACTTACGGGAAACGGAGAAAGAAGATTAAAACATTCCTGATCCGTAGCTAATACCCCCTTCACAGTCTTCATAATCATCTTCAAGTCTTCTTTTGGCACCCCTCTGCACCTGTCTTGCTTTTTTCACTAATGTCTTGATTATATTATCAGCATGCCTTAGTCTGTGCTGATCTAAAAAGAACATAGCACGTACCGTACGGGAACCAACACACATACCCAACTTTTGAAGGACCTGGCATTTAGTTATATTTCCAAGATTGAAGGTTGCCACAGCATCATACACACCAAAATGTAGTGTATTAATTCCGACAAACACTGTTTTTGGGAGACGATGCCATATCACACTATTCAAGCACTCGTTGGGGTTCTGCGTTTTTCCGTGAAGACATTTCATCAGAAGACTTCTGTCAGCCAGATCTCTGAAAATGGGCTTTATTTCTGCCATGATGGCTGATGGTAGACTGTGGTGGTGAATGTATTTCTCTCCTGTTGTTAGTCCCCTATTGTATTTACACCAGCTGTTTTCACCTTTGGGGCACAAACCATGTTGTGGATGCTCATCCGTGGATGCGGTGTGGAAATATAAAGCCCATATAGCTCTCCTCATTTCTTCAAGATTGCCTGTATTTTGCCTGATTGCAAGGCCATAGCAGTTCTGAATGTGGTCTATTATGGAATCAGTCAATCTTCCTCTGCCATCCAAGGTTTTCCCATCATCTAGTTTTTTCCCTTTCATAACTGATTTTAACCTTCTCAGCCTGGCACCCATTCTCTTCTGCACATGTCCTATACATTCAAGTTTGCTTATATTTACACTGTTCCCATATGGTTTGCTTTCCAAAACTTCTTTGAATGCTTTAGAGTCACCATCTCCCAGATATTTGACATAGCGAACATTATACCACTGTGAAGAGCGATGAAAAATTTTCTTCACCCCAGCAACCTCCATGCCACCACTACTACCATAATAATTAGCAATACAGTCATCACTGTGTTCATTTTTCAGCTTGCCTGTGCACCTACAGTATTTAGACATTATTGCAACATCAATAACATTGCCAGTATCAACACTAGTTGCTGTTACAACACCATTGTTGGAGGTGTGGCCCCTTTTCTGCCACGTGCCATCAAACGCCACTGTGAGGTCACGACTGCCGTCATTTTCTTCCACTGCTTCTTCCACAGCAACCTGCATTGACTTCTGTGCTACATCTTCAACTGCAGATCCTAGTACATAATTGTAAGCTTCAAACTTTGAAGGTGCACTTGGAAGATTTAGAACACCACATAGCATATCACCAGCTGCTTTGCCCTTACCAATTGCTCGCAATCCATAAACTAACCTAATATTTACACTATAAAGTTCAGTTTTCTTGTATCCATTATTTACAGTTACTGAAACCGAACTTGGAAACTTACAGCTGTATTTACAAACACTGCATATTAAATTAAACTGGGCAGCCAGGCCAACATGGGATTCTACTTTCAGAGAAACGTTTCCATGACATTTTTTGCAGCACAAACTGTTTTCAAGAGCTTCACACAATATATTCGTATCAATGAGTTCAAAAACTTCATTCCCTCTATCAAGTAAATTATATTTCTCTTCCAAATCTCTTAGTTTTTTATGAGAAGCACTGTTTTCATTTGGTGTAAGTTCGTTCGGCAAATCAGTAATAAGTGGATTCACATTTTCCAACAGTGATGATGATGAACTGCTTTGCTTTGCTAATGAATCATTATTTCTTTTCTTTTGCCAGTTCACACGCTTTTTAAATACTTTTGCTTTAGCTCTAGGCATTTTCACTGCGAAAAATGAAGCACTACATACGAAATAACTCAACAACAACTACTTTCTTATATCACACTGTTTACAAAACAGTCCCGCCACAAAGTCAAAGAGTAACTTGAGGAAACCAGAGAGAAACATTTTCGGGCAACTAGTGTATAAATAGTCGCTGGAAACCGGGATATTTGAATTCATGTCACTTTAAAGGTACTGCCAAAAAGTTCATGGTCAGCGACGAGAGACGTGTATAACTAAAGCGCAATACCTGATCTCACAAATATATAAAAATAAAATAGTTATAATTGTAGTAGAGCTATGTATGATACGTCATTTTAAAGAGGAAACATGGCAGAATATAATACGCCAATAAAAAAAAATTCGATTTTTTAACCCAAAATCCGATTCCGTATCCCCTTAATGACTGCAAAAATTGAGAAGAAAACTTGCCTCTTGGCTAACTGAAGAATTAAAACAACTCACTAATCTCAGAGTCGCTGCACATCAGGCATGCAACCAGCACCCCATGTCTTACAGATAAAAGTGGAACTGAGTCGGTCAAGCTGTAAGAAATGCAAAACTCAGGCATGCCCATACATTAACCAATAACAGAAATAGACCAGCTGTCCTGTGGAAAAACCTGCATGGTCTTGGTATAGTCAAAGTAAAAGCTGCAGTTGATACTGTTGTCCCAGCTGAAGAACTGAACCGCTACTTAACATTACCTACAATCACAACTATACCACAAATGAAACAGTGGCTCATTCATTACTTCAATGGGACAAACAACTGGCTGCAAAAGCTTCCCAATTACACCCATCTTTTATGTGTGTGTTCTGTCACCACTTGGTGAGTAAATTTTTTTATCTATCCTATTAAATACTCCCTTAATTAAAGGCTATAGATAGTTGAAATTCCACTGCAGTACACAAAGGGAAAGCATTCAGAATTTGAGGTACTGTTACCACTCATTTGAAAGCAGACACTGTGACGACTGCGATTCTACCCTATCACTAAGTATCACCAAAATACCCGCCAAGCACCGTCTTAACTAATGCAGTCCAAATCAAGTCGTATCTAAATAGGCGTTTCTCCAAATTTTACTTCCCAACACAATATCTGGCCGTGCATTTATCTCAGTTTAGCATAGAATAAGCATATTAAATAAGATTTAAGGACACTGACAAAAAAATTTGCTTCTAACGTCAATAAACAAAAGAATACCAAAGTTGAGTGATGGACCCACAATTTTACACGACTCTCATTCAAAGTAATCACAACCCGTGTGGTTTGACAGCTACCCACCTTTGAATTACCCACTGTAGAATGTTAGCACCAATAGCAAGCGAGTTTCACTGTCATTGGTCGACGTTTAAGAAATTAATGGCGGGCGCCCTTGTCCAAGTAGCAAAGCATTACAATACTTCTGGTAAATGTTACGGCACACGAACTTAAGACACATGCCCTCCAAAAATTATAAAAAATACACATGCACCGGCAGTGGATTTGAAATGTAAAAAAATGGAAATAATTAAAAGAAAATGGCTACTGCTTCTGAAAGTCAACAATGTCTACATAGAACACACCACTTTGTGGAGAACACTTTTATTCGAAAGAAGACAAATGTTATGTGAATGTCAGCCAAAAGGAAAAGAAATTACAAATTAAAATTGTTTGCAATAATTTTCAGTTCTTTAAGAGGAGAAGGCTGCTTTTAAATCTTATCTTGTGTGTTTTGACAATGGTAGCGATATCGATGTATCGATGGCAGCTGGCTGGTCCTGGTGAAAAGCTGAGATCTGCTCCCACGGTCATGTGATTGCAGCTGATGATTTTTTCCTCGTAATCAGGTGGGCGATGGTATTCATTAAGCTGCAAATCTGATTACAGTGGCGTTTTACAGGCCACAGTCTGGTCAATGTAATTGTTGTTACAGAAGTCCGTATGTGCAAGATGACAAAATGGTAGATATCGAAATAGATGACAGAGGGACAGGGAAACAACTAAAATTGTTCAAAAGAGGAAAGGCCATTGGACCTGATGGGACACCAATTTGATTTTACACAGAGTACACGAAGTAACTTGCCCCCCTTCTTGCAGCGGTGTACCGTATGTCTCTAGAAGAAGAGCGTAGCATTCCAAAGGATTGGAAAAGGGCACAGGTCATCCCCGTTTTCAAGAAGGGATGTCGAACAGATGTGCAGAACTATAGACCTATATCTCTAACGTCGATCAGTTGTAGAATTTTGGAACACGTATTATGTTCGAGTATAATGACTTTTCTGGAGACTAGAAATCTACTCTGTAGGAATCAGCATGGGTTTCGAAAACGACGGTTGTGTGAAACCCATCTCGCACTATTCGTCCACGGGGCTCAGAGGGCCATAGACATGGGTTCCCAGGTAGATGCCATGTTTCTTGACTTCCGCAAGGCGCTTGATACAGTTCCCCACAGTCATTTAACAAACAAAGTAAGAGCATATGGACTATCAGACCAATTCTGTGATTGGATTGAAGAGTTCCTAGATAACAGAACGCAGCATGTCGTTCTCAATGGAGAGAGGTCTTCCGAAGTAAGAGTGATTTCAAGTGTGCCGCAGGGGAGTGTCATAGGACCGTTGCTATTCACAATATACATAAATGACTTTCTGGATGACATCAGAAGTTCACTAAGGCTTTTTGCAGATGATGCTGTGGTGTATCGAGAGGTTGTAACAATGGAAAATTGTACTGAAATGCAGGAGGATCTGCAGCAAATTGACGCATGGTGCAGGGAATGGCAATTCAATCTCGATGTAGAAAAGTGTAATGTGCTGCGAATACATAGAAAGATAGATCCCTTATAATTTAGCTACAAAATAGCAGGTCAGCAACTGGAAGCAGTTAATTCCATAAATTATCTGGGAGTACGTATTAGGAGTGATTTAAAATGGAATGATCATATAAAGTTGATCGTCGGTAAAGCAGCTGCCAGACTGAGATTCATTGGAAGAATCCTAAGCAAATTCAATCCGAAAACAAAGGAAGTAGGCTACAGTATGCTTGTTTGCCCACTGCTTGAATACTGCTGAGCAGTGTGGGATCCGTACCAGATACGGTTGATAGAAGAGATAGAGAAGATCCAACGGAGAGCAGCGCGCTTCGTTACAGGATCATTTAGTAATCGCGAAAGCGTTACAGAGATGATAGATAAACTCCAGTGGAAGACTCTGCAGGAGAGATGCTCAGTAGCTCAGTATGGGCTTTTGTTAAAATTTCGAGAACATACCTCCACCGAAGAGTCAAGCAGTATATTGCTCCCTCCTATGTATATCTTGCAAAGAGACCATGAGGATAAAGTCAGAGAGATTAGAGCCCACACAGAAGCATGCCGACAATCCTTCTTTCCATGAACAATACGAGACTGGAATAGAAAGGAGAACCGATAGAGGTACTCAGGGTACCCTCCGCCACACACCGTCAGGTGGCTTGCAGAGTATGGATGTAGATGTAGATGTAGATGCACAGTTTTAATGTTTCTGGCGCACACAATTTAAGTCATGAAAAAGCGTCCTGGGCGGGAATGTACTCACACACAATAGACATTTCGCGTAAGTTCAGAACAACTGTTAGTGATTATCAGTGGCGTAGCATGGTAGTACAGGTTGGGGAGGCTCTTCTGTTATTATAGGGAGACAAAATAGTACAATAAACAATTTAAACAAATGAAACAAAATGCATAAAATAAAACAACTGCTACTTCTTCCACTGCCACTAATAACAATAATAACTAACTTGTTCAAGAAACGATGACAAATTTGTAAAACTCCAGCAGGAAGAGAAGAAGCATTTATATTTTCTTGTACACAAGTGCAATGCACCTGTCTTTTCTTTCCATGAATAAGTCTATAACTTGGTCTACAAAGTACTGATCACTCGATAGCTCTCCAAGTAGTGACTTTTCTATTGCTAACATGCTCAAACACGATAGCCGGATGTTGGACATTGAATTCCTTAAATAATTCTTCACTCATTTAAGAGCACTCATGCTTCATTCACAGCTTGCTGTAGTTGCGGGTAGGGTCAAAACCAAACGCAGGAACTTCGCCGTTTCTTCATAAAAACAGTCTAAATCATTGTTGACAATGTACTTTAAGAGGATTATTGGAGATAAGCATTTTTTATCATCAGCATATACGTTACACAGTTCATTTTCAAGTTGTTGTTTGAAAAAAGGGTACTGTTCTAATAACTGAAGCAGTTTCAACTTTGGGAATTCTTTTTGATTTTTCGGGAAACACTTTTCGTTCGAAAGTTCAACAAACTGAATTTTGGTAAGGTCTTGAAATCTTCTTTCCATCTGAACAATTTGCAAATCAATTATATCATAAGTTAGCGCCCTGAGAGATGTATTTTGACTGTCACAGAATAAGTTGCCATTCAAACACAAGCTGCATTTAATGGTTTCATCAATGAATGTTTCTGTTCTTAATTGTCGTAAGTTTCCCAAAACAGTTCTTATTTCATTGTGGCAAGCAGTTATACTGACACATTTTGACTGAAGAACATTAAAGAGATGATCAACATAAACATAGCACCCTTGGTAGAAGCAAACCAAGTAGACAAACGAAGGATCATCCATCCGTCGTTTCATTCCCACAGCACAGCTCAAAGATTCTGCATCCCACTGAGAGTCTGTATCATCAATTATATATTTAAAAACACTATATAGCCCCGAGAAATAACTAGATATTGTTGAAACTGCCCTGGAACGAAAGTTCCAGCTAGTGTTGTTTGTATGTGGCAGTTTTAATCCTTTCTCAGATAGCAATACAGTTCATTTTGATGATTTGCTGAAAAATGAATGGAATGCAATAAGATCACTTACAAACATGCATACTTGTCGTATGATTTTGGAGGCATGTAACAGTACCAAATTCAGTTGGTGTACGTAACAATGAATAAACAGCACATAGGGACAGAACTGCTTCACCAATTGTTGTAGTCCTCTTTCTCTGCCCGCCGTTACTGAAGCGCCATCATATGATTCACTAACCACTTTTTCTTTCACACTCCATTCTTCCAATACAGCATGAATAATGTTTGACAAACCTTCAGCAGTTTTACCTCCAGAAACATCGTAAAACCTAACGAATCTTTCCTCAATTTTGTCTGCAATACAGTACCTGAATATTATACTCATTTGACTCTTGCATGACACATCTAATGTTTCATCAGCCTGAATCAAAATGAATTTGCAGTTCTGAATTTCACATTTTATTTTCTCATTAACTGCCAGATTCATCATTTCCAATAAATCATTCTGTATATCTGGAGAAGTTCCTTTAAAGGTTGAAGATGATGACAGATGGTCTCGGATTAACTGCCCTCCTTGACCTAGTAAATCCAACAATTCCAGAAAGGTTACCTTTGTTGCTGGAGGATTCGTCTTCTTGATGGCTGCGAAAGGCTAGTTCTTGTTTACAAAGAAATACAATTGCCTGAATAAGAGGAGCCAATACTCTCCTGTTGGATGCAACTTGTTGGTTGTATTTTATTGCTGTCAGACGAGCGGCTTCAGAAAGGGCATGCTCAGTTCTACTTTTTCCCAATAACTGAAATAATTGTTTGTTCTGCAGGTGACATTTTGATGTCTGATGTTTTTGTGCTTTCCTGTCAAAGTTCTTTATTGTACAAATGCCCTCGTTGCATCATTCCTTTTCACCACCAAACAGAAGACATATATAACAATATAATCTGTTATTAACTGCATTCACAGTCAGTAAATCATACTTTTGGTACCAGGCTGTCTGAAAAGTGCGTTTTTGTTTGGCTTCACTTAAAACTGCACTGAGTATAGGAACAGGTCGTTTGTCCTTCAATTTGCACTTTTTTCGTACGTTAATGTAGAAAAAGGCGTTTTTAATAAAAATTCTATAAGGTGTACAGTTGCTGGCTCACTCATGTTGGCAACACAACGAAAATATGCACTAAAATCACCCAAGAATGACTATGAACACAAACTGCGTGACTGTTCACTTCCGTGTTAAAAGCCAGCGTAGAAGCGGCAGAGACTAGTCTCGATACCTGCTAGCAAGTGCAGCGCACCGGCCTTCGTGGTAGAGGGGAAGTGGAGGGGAGTACACAGCCAGGTAAGGGAAGGAAAGAAGAGACTGAGAGCAGTCGAGTCTCAAGTAGGCAAATACACCGATACTTAGGGTGCGGCGCGGGCTACAAAACTGATGTCTTCGCACATTTAGAGCTCTTATTAGAAAGTTGTTTATATTTTGGTATGAATTCCTATTGCATCTTTTTTAAGCATGAATACAGGGGAGACTAAGTCTGAAAGTCTCCCCTCACGCTACGCCACTGCTGATTATAGGCGTCCGGGAGTTCATCGAAACGCGAACGTAAGTTCACAGTACTTGAGTGTAAGAAAACACAGTCAAAATACAAGCGCAGTTCAATTCACAGACACAGAGCTACAATACCATCCATTCTCGGTTGCATTGTCATAGTTACTTCGTCTCACATCACAGTCTCAGTATTTACTTCACCCAGTTTCTACACTCACTATTATCATATCACGTCCTGGTATAAAACAGTCATTAAAAACGTACATCACTTGCCACTAAACTCAATCTTCACCAGCTCATAAAATCCATGACTCCCACAGTAAAACATGTGTCCTCCTCTCTAGCTACCCAACAACACACCCATCGCTTTGTTGGATCAGCTCTCGATATTGCTCCCTCTCAATACTCTCGCCCACAGTTTATACAACATCAAAGTAAATTACATATATCTTTACACAACTATTTTCTACCAAACTTATTACAGTAAACGATAAACAAAAAAAAATTAACGCTTTCCTCAATGAATAAACTCTAAACATATTTATCTACTTACTAAATAGAAATAATTTCCAGTTACATATAACATCTAGAAAACAATTTTTATCTCTATATTACAGGACAAAAGAAAAATGTGCTGCAACATCAAAGATATATGATCAGATGGAAAGAAGGAAAAAAAAAACAATATAAATATATTTCTATTGCAAATAATGATGTCTTTACAACATTCCACTCTGTCTGATAACATACTTTAAATTACCTGAAACTAATGAAATTATAAAATAAAAGATACCAAATTCTCAGACCATCATAATTTCCATTGCCAATTTTACGTTCATGCTTGCTAACTTATAAACTTTGATACTGTACTTTTGTTGCTACAATTTTTCTGAATCAGATGACATCCCTCACTAATTAATTAAGTCACTTATTACGATTATCCACAATTTAGCATACTGAAAAATTATTTTCAAGATTGATTCATACTTGTAGTTAGGGTACTCCCAGTGCGGAATGATAAGACAGTTCCATACACTTTTATAATTTACTAACCTTCATGCTAGAAGGTTGTATATGTGGAAGAGGCCTGGAGACACTGGAAGGTTTCAGATAGATTATGTAATGGTAAGACAGAGCTCCAGGAAGCAGGTTTAAATTGTAAGACATTTCCAGGGATAGATATTGACTCTGACCACAATATATTGGTTATGAACTGTAGATTAAAACTGAAGAAACTGCAAAAAGGCAGTAATTTAAGGAAATGGGTCCAGGATAAACTGAACGAACCAGAGGCTGTAGAGAGTTTCAGAGAGAGCATTCAGTGAATGGAGCAAAGAAATACAGTAGAAGAAGAATGGGTGGCATTGAGAGATGAAACAGTGAAGGCAGCAGAGGAACAAGTAGGTAAAAGGAGGAGGGCTAGTAGAAATCCTTGGTAACAGAAGAGATATTGAATTTAATTGATGAAAGGAGAAAACATAAAAATTCAGTAAATGAAGCAGGCAAAAAGGAATACAAACACCTAGAAAAGGAGATCAACAGGATGTGCAAAATGTCTAAGCAGGGATGGCTAGGGGACAAATGTAAGGATTTAGAGGCATATATCACTAGGGGTAAGATTGATACTGCCTACAGGAAAATTGAAGAGACCTTGGGAGAAAAGAGAACCACTTGTATGAATATCAAGAGCTCAGATGGAAAAAGTTTATAGAGGGTCTATACAAGGGTGATGTACTTGAGGGCAATATTATGAAAATGAAAGAGGATGCAGGTGAAGATGAAAAGGGAGATATGATACTGCATGAAGAGTTTGACAGAGCACTGAAAGACCCAAGTTGAAACAAGGCCCTGGAAGTAGACAACAGATTAGATTATATTAGATTAATAATTGTTCCATAGATCATGAATACGACGCTTCGTAATGATGTGGAACGTGTTGGTTAATAAAAGATGTCTGTACATGATATTACATTACACAAAATACTGCATGACACTAATGTTAAAGTTTTTTTTTTTCCCCTTAATTTATATCTAAAAATTCAGCCAATGAGTAGAAGGAGTTGTCATCTAGAAATTCTTTTAACTTATTTTTAAATGTTAGTTGGCTATCTGTCAGGCTTTTGATGCTGTTTCGTAGGTGACCAAAGACTTTTGTGGCAGCATAATTTACCCCTTTTCAGTGCCAAAGCCAGATTTAACACTGCATAGTGAAGATCATCCTTTCTCCTGGTGTTATAGCTATGCACACTGCTATTACTTTTGAACTGGGCTGGATTATTAACAACAAATATCATAAGTGAATATATATACTGTGAGGTTACTGTGAGGATCCCTAGATCCTTAAATAGATGTCTGCAGGATGACTGTGGGTGGGCTCCAGCAATTATTCTGATTACATGTTTTTGAGCAATGAATACTTTTCTACTCAACAATTAATTACCCCAGAATATGATGCCATACAAAAGCAGTGAATGAAAGTAGCCATAGTAAGCTAATTTACTGAGATTCTTATCACCAAAATTTGCAATAACCCTAATAGCATACGTAGCTGAACTCAGACGTTTCAGCAGACCATCAATGTGTTGCTTCCAGTTTAACCTCTCATCAATGGACACACCTAAAAATTTTGAAAATTCTACCTTAGCTACAGACTTCTGTTCAAAGTCTATATTTATTACTGGAGTTGTGCCATTTACTGTACGGAACTGTATATACTGTGTTTTATCAAAATTTAAAGAGAGTCCGTTTACTGAGAACCACTGAATAATTTTGTGAAAAACATCATTTACAATTACATCACTTAGTTCTTGGTTTTTGGATGTTATTACTATACTTGTATCATCAGCAAAAAGAACTAACTTTGCATCTTCATCAATGTGGAATGGTAAGTCATTAATGTATATCAAGAACAGTAAAGGACCTAAGACCGAACCCTCTGGGACCCCGTACTTGATAGCCCCCCAGTTTGAGGAATCAGCTGTTGTTTTAACATTACGTGAACCACTTATTTCAACTTTCTGCATTCTTCCAGTTAAGTATGAATTAAACCATTTGTGCACTGACCCCTAAAACCATAATGATTTAGCTTATCTAAAATAATTCCATGATTTACACAATCAAAGGCCTTTGAGAGATCACAGAAAATACCAATGGGTGATGTCCGGTTATTCAGAGCATTTAATATTTGATCAGTGAAAGCGTATATAGCATTTTCTGTTGAAAAGCCTTTCTGAAAACCGAACTGACATTTTGTTAGTACTTTATTTTTACAAATATGGGAGGCTACTCTTGAATACATTACTTTCTCAAAAATTTTTGATAGAGCTGTCAGAAGAGAGACTGGGCGGTAGCTGTTCACATCCGACGTATCCCCCTTTTTATGCAATGGTTTTACATTCCATTAGAACTACTGATAGCCTCGGGAGAGCCAGTCATGACAAAACTCTACCATCTGTTGAGCAAGATGTGTGAGACAGGGGAAATACCCTCAGAGTTCAAGAAGAATATAATAATTCCAATCCCAAAGAAAGCAGGTGTTGACAGGTGTGAAAATAACTGAACCATCAGTTTAATAAGTTAAGGCTGTAAAATACTAATGAATTCTTTACAGACGAATGGGAAAACTGGTAGAAGCCAACCTCAGGTAAGATCAGTTTGGATTCTGTGGAAATGTTGGAACATGTGAGGCAATACTGATGCTATGACTTATCTTAGAAGATAGTTTCAGGAAAGGCAAACCTACATTTCTAGCATTTGTAGACTTAGAGAAAGCTTTTAACAATGTTGACTGGAATACTCTGTTTCAAATTTTGAAGGTGGCAGGGATAAAATACAGGGAGCAAAAGGCTATTTCCAATTTGTACAGAAACCAGATGACAGTTGCAAGAGTGGAGGGGCAAGAAATGGAAGCAGTGGTTGGGAAGGGAGTGAGACAGGGTTGCAGCCTATCCCCGATGTTATTCAATCTATGTATTGAGCAAGCAGTAAAGGAAACAAAAGAAAAATTTGGAGTAGAAATTAAAATCCATGGAAAAGAAATAAAAACTTTGAGGTTTGCCAATAACATTGTGATTCTGTCAGAGACAGCAAAGGACCTGGAAGAGCAGTTGAACAGGAAGACATAGGATGAACATCAACAAAAGCAAAACGAGGATAATGGAATGTAGTCGAATTAAATCAGGTGATGCTGAGGGAATGTTGATGGTTGAAGCAGAGAGGATATAAAATGTAGACTGGCTATGGCAAGCAAAGTGATTCTGAAGAAGTGAAATTTGTTGACACATCATGTATAGATTTAGGTATCAGAAAGTCTTTTCTGAAAGTATTTGTATGGAGTGTGGCCATGAATGGAAGTGAAACATGAAGGATAAATAGTTTAGATAAGAAGAGAATAGAAGGTTTCAGAAGGTGGTGCCACAGAAGAATGCTGAAGATTAGATGGGTAGATCACATAACTAATGAGGAGGTGCTGCATAGAATTGGTGAGAAGAGAAATTTGTTGCACAACTTGACTGAAAGAAGGGATTGGTTGGTAGGACATGTTCTGATGAATGAAGAGATCACCAGTTTAGTATAGGAGGGTAGCATGGAGGATGAAAATCATAGAGGAAGACCAAGAGATGAATACACTAAGCATATTCAGGAAGAGGTAGGTTGCAGTAGGAACGTGGAGATGAAGAACCTTGCACAAGATAGAGTAGCATGGAGAGCCGCATCAAAGCATTCTCTGGACTGAAGACCACAACAACCACCTTCAAAATTTTTCATAAACTAAGAAGACTTATAGCCCATTCAAAACAGCAAAATCTAACCTAGCCAATATTCAAAACATTATGTAGTTTCTAAGTTCAACAAACATCTGTATGTCAGGCATTAAATAACCCAGCACACCCAACAAATGCCGGTCTTCATCCAAAATTAAACACATGATGTATGGATCTAAGAATCTGGATTCAGACACAAAAAGTGTAACAACTACATCAGTTAGAGTCTGTAACCAGCATGTAATCATGTAGCATCACTATGTCAGTTGGTGTCAGAGTATGGGTGGTCCAGTCCTAATGTTAACCTCTCATTTAAGTCTGTGATTGTCAAGCAACTGCATAATACGTACGCATCTAAAAACCCATGTGTGACAATAAACATACAACTTATAAGTGTGACTGTGTCATAATGTAATGGTTAGTAAATCTATACTACTGCATATTTTGAGTTTTTGCTATTTTGCAAATGGAAAAGAAACCCAAATCTTTCAAGTTTAACCAGTTTCAGACATTTACGACTTAGAGTAATGTGCACTTGGTATTAAAAGTTTTGCTAGTCCACACCTTTCATACTATAGTCAATTTTAGTGCTAAGTATTGTAATGTTATGAGAACTATGTAATGTATACAGGGTGAAGCGAAATTCGCACATTCGGCTTCACAGCGCGACTCCACACACGCCAATGATAAATAAATCTACTGCACAAACTGTACAGCAGGAGTGATAGGTGCTGACAGAGGTGAGTTAACAGACATATGCTAACAGTGTTGCCAGACTGCCAGTCTTTAATGTCCTTTTTCTATCTGTTGTACTCACCAGAGGAAATTTTTGTGAAAGTCATTTTTTTATTGCTGGCATGCGAGGAGTGGTGCTGCAAAACCCGAGTGTGCGAATTTCGCTTTATGAAGTAATGTCTATAATTTGCCATTAGTGAAACATTTTTGTTAGACTTAAATTAGAAGTAAAAAGTAAGTCTACTAAAGTAGGATATTTTGTCTGATTCTTTCATGTACTGTGGCGGAAGAGAACCACCTCCAAGGGAACTGATCGCTGTGCATTTCCTAACTAACAGCCTCTTGGACCTGTTGAAAACATGGACAGCTTGGTGAGAAAGTGTGTTAAATCTCATTGAAAAAGTAAAAGTGCTTGTGAAAAATACTGAACATTGAGTAAGTGAAATTTTCTATCTAAAAATAAAGTGAACTGCAATGCGCAGTATAATTTTTTTTTTCAACTCATGAAGATTTATTTGGTTAAGCAAGACAGAACTTGCATAAAATGATAGGTATCTTTAAATGTAATCTTTGCTTAGCAAAAAAGTCATCACATATGATGAAGATGTGTAATTTTTGTTAAAAGTGTAACTTGTGGATATTTTGTGATACTGTGCAACAATAAAATGTATGTAATTATTTTGTATGGGATTTTTTGTATGGCCAATTCATAAGTTAGAATTTGAAAAACATGTGTCCTGTAATTTTTGATAAGATTTCTTGGGTAATATTTTTTGTGTAGATTTTAAACCCAATTCCTGACATCACTTTTGGTCATAGAATTGTGCATTTAGCTATTTGCAATATCTATCTGGTCAATCCAATGAGGGGATGATGTGACAAAGGAAGGTGGGATATTTTAATTTCCCTCTTGTTTTGCCATTTTCATCCTTAAATTCATTTTTTTCATTTTTTGGACTAATTAAGATTAACATATATGAGTATAATCTGCATTTTCATAAAAGAAAAAGGCTGGCCTGAGTTTTAAGGAATATAATGCCAGATCTAATTTTCTGCTCAGTTTTATGTATAGAATTGATTTTCTAATTCATTTTGACTATGCTTAGTTCGTATGATTTGTTATAGGGCAAAATCAGTAATTGTTTTGTAACTTAAATTCTATTGTTGACGTATAAACAAATATAAATTTTGTACTAATTATAAACATTTGGAAGACAAAATATTAGTAATCTTAAAGTATTTATTTGACCTTGCTCAAAAACCTGTTAGCGAAGCCAGGCCTTAATTAATTCCAAAGCAATTAACAGTTTAGTCAAAAGTATTGTTTACATAACTATATTTGTTAATTTCACAATTTAAACAATTAATTCGCCTTAACCCTCATAGTAGAAGCATCAACTTAACTGTGGAATAAGTGTTAAACAATTAGGGCATGTGTAAAAGTAATGACAGTGTTTGCTCCATACATACCTGATTATTCTTCAAGAACTATGAACTTTGTGGCTAATTTTTACTACTTGTAGCTGTTCAACAGGAAACTATTGTAGCAGTATGTGGATGTTTGCCTGCAAACTACTAATGAAGCTTATGGAAAGTTAAACAGTAATGCACTGGCCATACAAAAGTGTATATGGGGGTTTGTGAAAAGTGAAAGTAAAAGACAGTGAAATGCAACTGTGCATCTCTTGGTTACATCATTTTAAGTAGTCCGTGTTTGACTTCCACACCCCATTTTTCAGCCAGTTCATTGACACCAAGGACAACAAAAGAAAAAAAAAGTGGAGGTGGAACTGCTACAAGGGGCACACCTGTAACCATCAGTCTAGCTTTAACAACAGTTGAATTACTGGATCTGCTGCATCCTGCAGTGACTCCTCCTTTCCCAGAGCTCTCCAAGCCTGTGAAGAATGCTCCAGATCCTGCACCATCATCACCAGCAGCCCCATACATCTCTCACAAGCCTTCCATCACCACATCACCCAGCCTGCCAACACTTCCAGCACACTTCCAACACTTCCAGCAAGCCGTCTGTGTTGGGAAAGAAATGTCCAGTATAGAACAAGTTGAGGTAGGTGTTCCGCAGGGATCCGTGCTGGGCCCTTTCCTTTTCCTAATAATGATAAATGACCTGCCATCATTTATCAAATCCAGAACAGTACTCTATGCTGATGATACAACATTTCTGAACAGCAGTAATGATCTTAATAGCCTTAAAACATGTGTTACAGAGACAATTGAGCAAGCTTCACTCTGGTTTAAAGCAAATGGGTTCTTGCTTAATGAAAGCAAAACCCAGCAGATGGTATTTAGTTTAAAAGACAAGTTTCCATCAGATGATCCTAGTTGTGTTAAATTTTTGGGGGTATATTTGGATGATAAACTTTCTTGGAATCCACATATTAAGTATATTAGCGGTAAATTGTCTAGGGTAATCTATTTGTTAAGGCGATTAATGCACTCTGTACCTAAAAATTATGTTAGAGTATCTTACTACTCATTTTTCCAAAGCATCATATCCTATGGCATTATTTTATGGGGAAACTCCACTTGTGTGCATGATATACTATTGCTGCAAAAGAAAGCTATTAGGATAATTACAGGCTCACCATACAAGGCTCATTGTAAACCTTTGTTTACTCATCAAAAAATCATGACAGTAATAAACCTATATATTTATTATGTTTTAATCTACACAAAAAAGAACTTACCTAAAGTAAAACGCAGGGCAAATATACATTGTTACAGCACTAGGACAAACAGCTCTATCTATACGCCCTACCACAGACTGTCAAAATCAGTTAACAGTTATGAACTTATGGGCCACAAATTATTTAACAAACTTCCACAAGGTATACAAAATTTACCAGAGCAACAATACAAACAAACACTTTATGACTGGTTAGTTGTAAACCCATTCTACAATGTAAAGGATTTCATGACCTGTGATATTAAACTGTAAAGTTCTTAACAATTCTGTCCTTATATAGCATGTACTGTACTGTATTGTATTATATGTATGACTTTGTCTATTGCTGTAATGGCTTAAAGACAATAAAATTATTATTATTATTATTATTATTATTATTATTATTATTATTACATCATCATCCCCTATAATGGGCAATCAAATTTCAGCCCTACATGCTGGTTCAATGGTGAAAGGATATAGTTATCTCACAGGATGTCCAAATGGAAGATGCATACATATCAATATGCATAACATCACTCACATCTGGTGAAGAAGGCATCTAGATCAGAGGCAGGTTATATGAAAACCCTTGCATTTGTGAACTAATAGAAAGTTACGAATGTTGTTACAGAATGCTAATTACAGCTCATAAATGTTCGTGGATCCAAAGAAAGGGTGTTTATAATGAAAAGTGTGTTCTGTGGCTGAAAGACAATTTAAATTTAACCTCCCAGGTAAATATTAAAGCAAACATTGTCAATAATATCACAAGCCAGTACCCAACATCATGCCACACACAGAATTATGGAACTTCTCCATCCCCTATCAGAAGATGAACCTTAAAAGGTTTGAAAACTAATTTATTGAAGTAAGTAAACAAATAATTCATAAAACACTGGTCACAGGTTTCTTTATTTATATTCAGTTAATGTACAGTAATGGTGTTTAACAATATTGATAATGGACAAGCTTTATTAAATACCGAGTTTTTAGGAGGATTATCTGCACTTCAGGATGCTACATGTGATCTAGTTAGAATTAAATAAGAAATTTGCAAATAGTCTTGCAATACAGTGGGAAAAGAAAAGTGGACGTGTACATAGAAATTATTGTTAACTCCTATGGTGTACAAATTAGTACTATATTAAAGAGCTATTATAGTGCTTTGCAACAGGATTGGACCTGGGAACATACAGGCAAATTGTAATGGCAATGCACAGGGTTCCAGTAGGGAATGTCAAGTTTCATCAAAGCATTAATACCAATTAGGTTATGTAAACTTATATGACAGAATTGTTATTTCTGCAGACAATGGTACTGGCTTTCTGTTTGACAGTACAAAAATAATAGGAATTTTTGTTCCTTGAAAATAATTTTATTTATTCATCTACATCAATTTTATCCATTTCAAAATAGTCCCTGCTATAAATTATATACTTAGGTCAGCTCTTTTTCCTATCTATATTTGTAAAACATTAAATTCTATCAGTTTTAAGAACAGAATAAAATCACTGAGAAATATGGAGGCTAGGATGTCATTACAGCATTTCATGTATCTATTTAATTTTTTTAAATTAGGAAGGATAAGAACACAGCTTTTTATTATTCTTCCACATTCAGATTTCAGCTATAAATAGCCATCTTAAATGCTTAAATGCAAGGAATTTACAGAATCAAAAATGATTTACAGGAAAAATAAGTAAAACACCAGATTATTCATTCTAATCAATATACCATTTCGGCAAGTTACCATTAAAAAAACATGCAGCAGTGCATGTCACCATATGACTTCACTGATGCACCGGCAGACAGAAAGCATAGCTGCCTGAGACTGGATCATGTGTTATAAGTAACTCCCTCTATATTACATTAAATAACCAAGTTTCATTGCAATATAGTAGTTTAAAAGCATTTTTTTTAAATACATGAAGTTAGGAAGTATATTGCACATCACCTTTAATATACATCAATAAATGCTGATTTACAATGTGTTTCTTCATATATAAGTGGTGAAGCGATCCAACAAATCTTACATAAAAGATAATTAATAGGTTCCTAAATCTGTCCTATAAAGAATTGTAACCTCACATTCTAAATAAAAAATTTAAAAAAAATTGAAGTCTGTCTTGATAAAATATACTTCCATACCACTTTTAAATTCATCACAAGCTAAAATTTAGTGAAGCTGGTCATTCATATTGGTTTAGAGATCCCAATAAATAATTAATACAAAAAACATAAAAAAGCAATATAAATCGTTTTTGTGGAGATTTTTTGTCATGAACAAGCAAAAAAGTGTGAGCAGGTGCACTACCTATTAATTGTTTCATAACAAATACAAATACTCTTTTTTGGTTGGTTTGTGTTAAAAGCATTGAACTTTTCTAGCACTCCTTATTGGTCATTCATTACTATGTCAAGAACTTGTATTGCATCATGCCATTAAAACTGGAGAACAAATTGACAAAAGCGTCACATTTGGCTGCATCTGTCAAACTTATGTTGCTCTTGGTGATCCAGAATGCTTCCAGTGGGAAAAACATAATTTTAGTTTCATGTCATATTCATAAAACCATATTCCATCAACTGTTATGATATAATTCACTCATTCTGCATTGTTGTTGTCTGTGTCTAACTTCTGAGCAACTTGCAAAAATATATTTTAACACTTTAAATATCACATATACCAGATGTCACAAATGAAAAACAAACCATTGGAAAGAGTAACATGAGGCATTTCACAGACTTAACAATCCTCCATCAAAACATGCAATCAATAAAAAATAAAATACACCTATTACAAGTTGAATTCAAATCTTTGAACAGCACAGTGGTTTGTATTACTGAGCACTGGTGTAGATGGTGCACACACATAGAAATCCAACATGTAGTATTATCATTGAATGAAAAGGCATACTCTTACTGCAGAACTACTTCCAGTGGTGGAGGATAATGCATTTATATCAGAAAAGGAACACAGCTCAAACAAGACATGACCTCAGTAAAGTAAGTGAAGAAAAACACTTTGAAATATCAGCTATTGAATTAACAGGGCTTGAATCACCAAGAAATTAATCATTTTGTGTATGTATAGATCTCCCAGTGTTAGTGTGTACACTTTTTTCAATAAATTAACAGAAGTTCTACATAAAGTCTCAAGTACAATGGTCAACATAATCCTGTGTGGGGACATTAACATCAACACTAATATCACAAATGAATCCAGCAGCACCTTCATAAACATCATTCAAAATTTTGGCATGTCCTTATTGGTCAATAGTGCAACAAGGATTACTACAACAACTGCATCAGTAATTGACCATGTGGCCACAAATATGGACAGGGAAAAATCTGATGTAGCTGTAAAAGATCTCGGACTATCAGACCATCTCTGTCAAATAACAACAGTAAAATCACGCATCAAATCATTCCCTAAACTATAAGCTTACAAATGACTTCTATCAGAAATCAAAATACAAGATTTTTCAAAAGAGCTAAAAAAACAAAGCTGTATAAGAAAGCCAATGTGAATATGAAATTCTCTAAATTCTCCACATTGTTTAAATGGAACTTGGAAAAGGCACTTCCAAAAGTTTGCATCTCTGTATCAACATCTCACAAAAACAGATGGATAACAGCAGGTATTAAGAAGTCCTCCCAAACACTTAAACACCTCAGTTCCATGAAAAAGATTTGCAGTGATCCAAAATTCTTAAATTTCTATCATAGATACAAAAAGGTCTATAGGAAAGTGCTGATTGCTGCAAAAAAGTCATTTAATGACAGAATAATAAATAATGCAGAGAATAACAGCAAAGCAGTCTGGGATGTTATAAAAAAGGAAACGGGGAGAGGCAAACTAACGCACAATAACATACTGCTAAGGGAGTACACATGTAAATAATGTTGCACTAAATACAATGATGTTACTTCCAACTACAGAGAAAGAAGTCAATAAAACTGTTCAAAAACTAAAAAATAAAAAGTCAGTAGGCTTAGATGAAGTATCAATGTGTGCACTGGAACAAAGCATAGGGATTATACAAGGCCCCTTAACAAATATAATAAATGAATCCTTCACATCAGGGACATTTCCAGAGCAGTTAAAACAGACAAGAGTTGTACCTTTGCTTAAGAAAGATAACGCAGAAGACATACAAAATTACCAGCCCTTTTCCCTGCTGTCAGCATTCTCAAAAATAGTAGAAGCAGTTATGAAAGACAGATTAATTAATTACCTGAATAAATACAATCTTTTAAGCGAATCACAGTTTTGCTACCAAAGTGGCAAAAATGTGGAGTCAGCCATAGTAGAATTCACAAAAGTTGTACCTGATGCCCTTGATAAAGATGAGCGTGTCACAGGCATATTTTTGGATTTTTCTAAGGTGTTTGATACAGTCAACCACAAGATTCTATTTAATAAACTTGAAGCATTAGGAATAAGAGGGGTAGCTAATGACTGGTTTCGATCATACCTAACAGATGCGGTACAAAGAGTTTAGATAACACATACTTCAAATAGATCTAAACATTTAGTAAAACACTGATCAGAATCAAAATACATTAATAGAGGGGTTCCACAAGGTACCATATTAGGACCAATAGTGTTCCTGATATACATCAATGACTTTCCCATTAGTGTTACTCATGGTGAAACAATTCTATTTGCTGATGACAGCAATATCATAGTCACTGAGAAAACAAGAGAACTCCTTGCTGAGAAAGCAAATGAAAGCCTCAAAGAAGTTAATGATTGGTCACTAAGCAATAAAGTGACATTGAGCATAAAGAAAATTAATGTCATGAATATCAGTTTGAACAGGAAAAGTGACAATGTTAAATTAAATGTAGTTGGCACCTCTATTGACTGTGTAACAAATGCAAAATTTCTAGGAATGAATATTGATCCTCAGTTGAAGTGGTGTGAAAACACAAAGATACTTGCAAACAGAATGTCATCAGCATGTTATGCCCTTAGAATCCTATCATCAGTGTGTAACATGCAGTGTCTTTTAGTTACATATTATTCATATGTACAGTCAATTCTTGGCTTTTTCTACCAATGAATAAAACTCTACAATAAATTACCAAAAGAGATTAAAGAAACTGCAAAAATACATTTATTTAAAAAGGCAGCTAAAGTGTACCTGTTATGCAGTACATTTTATACATTGAAGGATTACTCAGATAAAACAGAGTAGGGGTTTGAAAAAAAAGTTATACAAATAAATAATAATAATGATTATAAAACATCCAACATTTCACATTATGCCTTCACTTTATGTTTTTCCCCTCTTTTTCCTTTCTAGAAATACTGATCCCCAATCTATTGAAACGTAATAGTCTAATTGAAACCTATTTTAACTAATAAATTTTAACTATAAACAGTAATTTCTGACATAGAGATGTATGGAAATATGTACTTGTGAAAAAGTTACGAAGAAAATAATTACGGAATTTTAATTATACTAATGTGTAGAAGTCTTTTAATTGCTAGGAACATTTATATGGTATGAATCTTCTGTAATTAGTATATATAACAAGTGTATTCTTAACATTTGATACCTAAGCATTTATACATGCTTCAATTAATGTATACACTAGCATTCACTAATGTGTTTAATATATAAGAGTCATGGTAATTATTTAAATGTGTCATTTGCTTTAGGATGAGAGTTTTAATTGTTAATTAATCAAAAAATGATTATAAACAATGCCGAGGATTGTTCGGAATTGTTAAGAAAGTATAAATAGTTACAGGCATGTTGGCAAAGAGGGTCAGTACTTTGTGTGATGTTGGACAGAAAGCATGTAGCTTGTTGAACATAATTTATTATTGTAAGTATGTTACGACTTATTTCAGATTTGTCAAGATGCTTTTAACTAATTTGAGATTATAGTAAATGTTCACTGGAAACAATATATGGGATTAATTATTTAAAAATGTTGGTGTGAAGTTTACTTAAGATATCTGTGCTGTTATAGCGACATTCTATCACTTTATAACTGAGATGTGATTACAACTAGGTTAAACTGTTTGTAGCCTTATGTATGTGTTCTCATTTGGTTTGACCTGTTACTATACCTATTATGTTAAAGTCACTGGATAGACGTTGATTTACTATCAAATATGAAAATATTCTATGTCATGATATCCCAGCTAGCACTCAAGCTTATTTCAAGGTGGATATTGAGTTTAGGTTCAGTTGAAAATTCAAGATTGAAAAATCAACCTGTTACACAGCTTATTTCAAGGTGGATATTGAGTTTAGGTTCAGTTGAAAATTCAAGATTGAAAAATCAACCTGTTACACAGTTTACATCAAGCTGTAAAAATTTAGCTTGAATTAAAATAATTTTCCCAAGCTTGAAATAAACTGTAATTTCCCTGGAAGCCTGTACAGCAGATGCACGTGCAGCATAGCTTCCATAGACATCCACGGGAAGCGCCACAAGTGTTTATAAGCCTTGCAGTTGCACTGACTCTGCTAGGTTTACGACCATTTTATTTTTGTGACGTGCGTTAATGATTGTTGAATGTTGTGAAGTTTGTTTTATACTGGAAAATATTTCGGAAAGTGTGTGGCGTCCCCTGCCTTACTACTACACCGGGTCTGAAGAAGATATATAGTGTATTACAGGTACGCTGGTGCATTTTTTCTCTAGTGGTACATTAATATTACAAATGTTAAATATTATTACGTAATGTAAAGAAATATCATATTCTTTTACGTAGAAGAATTGAACCTGGATGAAAGTGAAATGGATTACCAGCTAAGAAAACATATTACAAGTTGTTCAGCAAAAAGAGGTCATTTTAAACTAGCTCTCTAGTACGTGGCACCAATAAATTAAAACTTAATGTTATTTTACCTTTTTAAAATCTCGCCTTTTTATATATATCGCCCTATTACATTTGTTTACTTGTAAATACTTGCGTGTGTCACACCATGAATGAATAATCATGAAGTGTGAAAAGTTTCTTTGCTAATACAAATAGTAATGACATGGTGAACGGGAAAAGTGCATCAAGAACCAGTCACTACATAGGTGTCAGTCTTTTTTATTTATGTAGCTTTGACTGGTCTTCAATTGCTCTTAATTTTGTTGTTCCCTAGGTGAAATAATACTGCAAGGCCTACTGGTACTTCTTACTTTTATTGTTAGGCTATTTGTAATGTGTCTGACATCTAATAAAAGGCAATATTAAAATATGTCAAGGAGAACATTTTTTGTTCTTTTACATTTCAGTTCCACTGAACTGGTAATTTCTTAAATTCATTTCGATTTCATCTTTTATTTCATTTTGATTCAGTTTTACTCACCAAAATATAATTGTGGATAGAATAAAACATCTACATTTTTCTAAACGGTAGTTTCCTTATAAGCTTACAGTATGAGGTGTATATGATTTCAAGTAATTGTTTCTTTATAATTCAGATTAAATGGTCCTGGAACTGTTAGAAATAGTGATGTGTGGCTTCTTCATGAAGTCATCGCAAAATTACCCAAATGTCATCTTTACTTTCAAAATTTCAAACAAAACGTTATTTCAAATTACTTTAAAAACTGTTTGGAATGAAGTCACCAAAAGCAGCTGCTTACTCAGTGACGTTTATACTAGTTAATGATTCTTACTACATCAGTGAGTTTGAAGTTATTTTGCTAATCTGGGGCATAAATTATATTTAGGTTGATCAGTTTCAACGTTTTACATTTTTTATGTTTAGGTATGGCTAACATTTTCTTTTACCTGTTACAGGAGCATTATACCAGCAGAAGTCAGCGATATTTGATCCTGCTCGGGTCTGTGTGCTGGGGCCGGAGGGGCTTCAGAATAATTAAATTTTAAATTAAAACAATTTTAAACACTTTGAAAATAAAAATTTTTAAAAATACATGTCTTGATAATTTTTTTTCACACCATTTTAATTCTGATATTTATTTAATTAATTAGGTTCAATAAATTCAGATTAATAATTATGTAGCTTAAAACAAGCTGTAAATAACAGGCTGTATTCCACGTGTGTAGATACAGCTGGAGCCAAACTTGATAAGTCAAGCTTGAAATATAGCTTGAACTCTGCCAACTTTAATGTTTGTTTCAAGCTTGAATCCAACTAACATGCCTGAATATTCCAGCTTTGATCAAGCTTATAAACTTGAACTTTACATCTGGAAACAAGTTTGAAACCAGCTTACTGTGCTATCTGGGATTCTCCTTAACATGTATTAGATCTACTGTGTAATTGGCAAAGGAACATTTATCATAAAGAAATTTATTGTGTTTAAATTACTAGAATGGCTCTATCTGTGGAGCACAAAGAAAATCAAATTTTATGTTGGAGATAGTTATTGGGACAGAAGTGTTATGATTCCCAGGATTTAAGGGTCACACAGTTTTACTTTCATTTATTTTCTTGTGCTTCAGTGACCAAACCACTGATAGTCTTATTTAATTATTCTTTTGCCATGTTAGCACTATAAGAAAGGGATGATGTTTGCAACATGTCTGATATTTGTATATGTCATGCTGTCTCCTTAGTATAGATAAAAGGTGTTCTTTGTCAATGTCTACACATATCTGAACTGTTCAATACTGCTGTATGTTACAGCAAGTCAATGCTTCAATATATACAAATGTTAGCTTACAATCTGATTCTTAATGAAAACTGGTTAAATTTCTCCAATATCTTATTGAAAATACTCTGATGACCACTAATGATTCATGTGTAATGAGTAGCAAAGGAAAAACTAAAGATTGAGGATTTGTATTCATGGTATAGTTATGGTTCTTGCAGACATCTACTTTCAATTGAAGTTTAATTGATTCAGTAATACGTAAATCATACCTTTAGAATGGCTGAACTAACCATTTTACTCCTAATATTAACCCATTCATATTTTACTACTGGTACTTTACCTCCTGCCTGAACCTATGTTGGATTTTACCTTATCTGTGCCCAATTTTACTTACTGTCTGATCTGATGTTGCTACATCATGTCTAATGTGGTGATGATCAACGAGAAGTCTGTCAACTGGTTATTGAACAGTATATATTCCAGAAGTACCCTGCTGGTACTTAAATTTACCAATGTAAATCTGATTCTGTGGTGGCATGTGGCCATGGTGACTCTCAGTTTCTGCAAGAAGATGCTGAAAAATTTGGGATGATGACTTTCTAGCTATGAGAACAAGGTACCTTTGCCAGTTATTGTGGGCAAATCCCTTTATCTATCCTTGTGGTTTCCTGACTTGAAATGTTCATGTCCGTTCAGTTGTTCTAAAGTCTGAGTTTGACTTGTAAAGAAATGAGGACGTTTGGTCCTATAAGTGGTACAGTCATTATGTCTATGTGCATTTCAAAAGTTGAAAACTGACATAATTTTTCCATAAAAATAGATGTGTGAAAGGCTAACATTTACTGTTTCTTGTAAATTGCTTGACAACTGCCTTTACATGATATGATGCTTACTATATTCATCTGTTTAATCTGGTCTATCTAGACGTAATGTAATGATATACTGTTACCTGCAACATGGTTCTTAGAACCACTTATTATCAATGCTCTAGTCCTTTCAAAAGAAATATACTTACTTTATTTAATCTACAACTTACAGGGACAAAATTAGAACTAGTGATGTATTGACATATATTATACTATGATGTGCTTTCACATGCAACCTAATTCTCTGTAATCATTCTTTGTCTAAGAGGTAAACGGCTTTCTTGTGGCATACAGCCTACCCCAGCTATTGTTGACAGCAATATCATAACTATAATTGATTCTATCACTCTGCTAATGACTGTTTATTTATATGTACTACTACTTGAAAAATATATACCGGGTGATCAAAAAGTCAGTATAAATTTGAAAACTGAATAAATAACATAATGATGTAGAGAGAGAGGTACAAATTGACACACATGCTTGGAATGACATGGGGTTTTATTAGAACCCAAAAAATACAAAAGTTCAAAAAATGTCTGACAGATGGCGCTTCATCTGACCAGAATAGCAATAATTAGCATAATAAAGTAAGACAAAGCAAAGATAATGTTCTTTACAGGAAATGCTCAATATGTCCGCCGTCATTCCTCAACAATAGCTGTAGTTGAGGAATAATGTTGTGAACAGCACTGTAAAGCATGTCCGGAGTTATGGTGAGGCATTGGCGTCGGATGTTGTCTTTCAGCATCCCTTGAGATGTCAGTCGATCACGATACACTTGCGACTTCAGGTAACCCCAAAGCCAATAATCATACGGACTGAGGTCTGGGGACCTGGGAGGCCAAGCATGACGAAAGTGGCGGCTGAGCACACAATCATCACCAAACGATGCGCGCAAGAGATCTTTCACGCATCTAGCAATATGGGGGGAGCGCCACCCTGCATAAACATCGTACATTCCAGCAGGTGTTTATCAGCCAGACTGGTGATTATGCGATTCTGTCACATATCGGCGTACCTCTCACCCATCACGGTAGAATTTACAAAACCAGAATCACAAATTTCCTCAAAGAAAAAAGGTCCAAGTAGTAAATCCAAACCATACTGTGACTTTCTTGTCATGCAATGGAGTTTCCATGACAGTTCTAGGATTTTTGGTAGCCCAAATTCTGCAGTTGTGGGCGTTGACAGTCTCTCAGAGTGTGAAATGAGCGTTGACAGACTCTCAGAGTGTGAAATGAGCTTCGTCAACCCACAACACGTTACTCAATCAATCGTCATCTTCCGCCATCTTTGGAAATGCCCACACCGCAAATGCCCTCCACTTCACTAAATCGCCAGGTAACAGTTCATGATACCAATGGATTTTGTATGGATAGCATCGGAGGGTACACCTAAGTGCCAACCAAACAGTAGTGTATGGAATGTGTGTGCGACGTGCGACTGCACAAGTGTTGACTTTCCCGTGCATAGACGAACCCGCTACAGTCTCCATTTCTTCCTGAACTGTCTCGGCAGCATTACGCCTTGTGCTCGGTTGGCCACTACGGGTTCTATAGTCTAAACAACCCATGGCTTCGAACTTCAAAATCATTCTCGTGACAGCTGCATTTGTCAACGGACCTTTACCCGTTCGAATCCCCTTCCTTTGGCAATAGGATCATAACGCTGAATTAGCACATTCCCCATTATGATAATACAGCTTCACCAAAAGTGCCTTTTCAGCTAATGTCAAAATGCTGCAACTGCTGGCGCATCTGATTCTCTCTCTCATTACAGCTGCTTTTATACACAATTGTCATGCGTAGTCACTGACATTTTGCTGTCCAGCGCCATCTGTTGGAGATTTTGTGAACTTTGGTTCTTCTTTTTTTTGGTTCTAATAAAACCCCATGTCATTCCAAGCATGTGTGTCAATTTTTACCTCTCTATCTACATTATTCCGTGGTTTATTAAGTTTTCAAATTTATACTGACTTTTTGATCACCCGGTATATATTTTGTCTTTGCATTATATAAAATTTCATAACATTATAAACACATGAAATATGTCCTTGAGCTTAATGTAATACTTACATATGTATTGTCAATTGGAAAGGGAAGCTATATATCACTTGGCTGAGATTCCAGTAACTTTAATTTTATATCTCAGACCTGCCTCCTTCTTAATTTTGAAAGTGTAACAAAAATTTCTTTTGTCTTTATTACACTTGGCTCTGTGGTGTTTAGCAAACATATTGATGCATAAGAAAATATTTCACATAATGTGAACATTGTAACACTTGGATGATCTGCCCAATGAGGCAGTTAACTTTGTTTATTTTTCTGATATGAGATATGCTGTAATTTGATTCATTTGGCTACTTTATTTCTATATTTTCATGTTTACCAAAACAGCATTATATATGTCATTTACTCTGTCCTGCAGAATGCTATTGTTCAACCTTCATTCATCAGTCAATAGGAAGTGTTGGGGTGAATTTTCAGGGACTGGGAAGGTGAAGTTGTGGCAAGTCCATTCTGCAGGGAATGTTGAACACTCTTCTCCCTCCAGCACCACGAACCTTCTATTTCATTTCTTACTTCTCATTAGAGTACCGAGCCACCCTTCCCTCTGTCCACATGCATATGTCTCTATTGATGATTCTTACTTCTCATTAGAGTACCGAGCCACCCTTCCCTCTGTCCACATGCATATGTCTCTATTGATGAGACCCTTCTAGTTTACCGTGTCAGCTGTATTAAGTGACTAAAACCCATTTTATAGGAGGATCAGGGGAACAAGCTAGCATTTCTGTATTATTAGATGTAACTATGCTTGTCATACCATATTACTTATTTATGTTGGGTTTTGTTGTATGTTGTCACCCAATTGGTAAACATTTACTATTTTATTTAGTTTAAAAAGAAAGATGATGAGACTTACCAAACAAAAGCGCTGGCAGGTCGATAGACACACAAACAAACACAAACATACACACAAAATTCTAGCTTTCGCAACAAACGGTTGCTTCATCAGGAAAGAGGGAAGGAGAGGGAAAGATGAAAGGAAGTGGGTTTTAAGGGAGAGGGTAAGGAGTCATTCCAATCCCGGGAGCGGAAAGACTTACCTTAGGGGGAAAAAAGGACGGGTATACACTCGCACACACACACATATCCATCCGCATATACACAGACACAAGCAGACTGTCTGCTTGTGTCTGTGTATATGCGGATGGATATGTGTGTGTGTGCGAGTGTATACCCGTCCTTTTTTCCCCCTAAGGTAAGTCTTTCCGCTCCCGGGATTGGAATGACTCCTTACCCTCTCCCTTAAAACCCACTTCCTTTCATCTTTCCCTCTCCTTCCCTCTTTCCTGACGAAGCAACTGTTTGCTGCGAAAGCTAGAATTTTGTGTGTATGTTTGTGTTTGTTTGTGTGTCTATCGACCTGCCAGCGCTTTTGTTTGGTAAGTCTCATCATCTTTCTTTTTGGATATATTTTTTCCACGTGGAATGTTTCCCTCTGTTATATTTTATTTAGTTTGGTATATACCAGCACTCAAAGTTGTGAACACTTACTTGTATACAAATATGCTCTATTAATATATTATCGTGAGGAATGGCTCACTTACTAATGTTTGTCAAATATCATGAGGAATGGCTCACTTACTAATGTTTTTTAATTATCGTGAGGAATGGCTCACTTACTAATGTTTGTTAAATATCATGAGGAATGGCTCACTTACACTACTCTCTATATTCATCAATGTCTAAGTTTGTCGTATGTAAATTATTTTTTTAATTAATTTTTTTAAAATTTTTTTTTTTAACCAGCACTAGAAGTTGTGAACACTCACTTATATGCAAGTATGCTTTGTCACTATATTATCATGAGGAATTACTTGCTTATACTATTCTCTGTCACATAATTATGTTTCATGTGTAATGCTCTTCTAATCTGTGGGGTGTTATCATCTTTTCTTCTTCAACTCCAACAATCCAAATTTTCTATTTCATTTCTTACTTCTCATCAGAGTACAAAGCTATTCTTCCCCCTGCCCACATGCATACACATCTATTGCTGAGATCATTCTAATTTACCATGTCAGCACTTGTCGTTGTTGACTAAAGCCTATTTTATATGAGAATCAGGGGACCAAGCTAGTATTTCTGCATTATTGAAGATACTGAATTTACTTAAGTATGTTATATATATACATATATAAGGCACATGTACCTTTCAGAGTTAACTGCTTATTGATGTCCAGGTTGAAATTATTTCCTAGTGTGAAGTCTTCAACAAAACTTGAACACTGAAATTCAACAGGTATTCGCAACTTGTTTGAGGCTCAACTACCTTCAATAATTTGGAAATAAAAGCAACAATAAACAATTTATCTAACTACAATGTTCATATTTTCACAATAAACATGATGATTTGTTAGATGTATATCAAAAAAGTAAACTGAGAAAATTACCTCATAATATGATCATAACCAATGACTCATTAGCAATGCTTAAAGAGAACTCAGCAGATGACCAACAGGCAAAGATTTATAAATTAAGCACAACAGATTAAAAATTTTATGGTTCCTCAAACACAATCCTAAAGCACTTTCAGCCCTATTTTCTTGTGAAACAAATGACATGTAAATTAAACAGAAACAGGAATTGTGTTGCACATGTGTTTGCATTTATTCTTTGAAATGACCTTTGGAAATACTTAGAAATAGTTGAAGCCATTTGCAATACAAGGCTTTTATTTATTTGATTGTTATTTAATATTTATTCTTGAGTGTTTACAAAGTGGTGGTATCAGCATGAAGCAGAAGAAAATTCTAACAGTGCTCAAGTTTACAAAGAAACTTAACTTGCATGTATTTTTTGTGTCTACAAACTTTGAAGTTTGTTTTTTACACAGTTAATTCTACACTTGGAAACCAAGGTGTGCACTCAGAAAGAAATATGGATTTATGTGAGATGCTGCACAGTAGTAAGATTTGGAAAGTATCAAAAACAATCTTAATAAAGTACCAGAATGTGCATATTCTGAACAGTGGAAAGTGATATTTATCACAGGTATTTCATCAACACATGGAGAATGTGCAGCACTTAAGTAATGACACAATGATCAAAGTTTCCAATCTGCCCTTAAGCCTGTAAAACATTGACAACTCTTCATGAAAACTGGACACAGAACAAAAAGTTCGAGAATTTTATGACTGTTTTGAAATTCTTGCTAGAAATGAATGAAAATGTTATTGTTTTGACCTTCAGTTTTACAGATTTTGATGACATAATGCGGAAACTACAGCTCATGTGATTTTGCTTAGCAAGATATTTATATGATACTCATTACATTTTAGAGAAAGGGGTAGGAGAAGCATACATATTCTCATGAAGATCACTACAATGCTGAAGCTAATGAAGGTTTGGAACCAGGATTCATTACTTCTTTAAACTTGGTAACTAGTAATCTTTCTACGATGGATTGGAGACTCCAAGAAATTGTATACACTCAACATCAGGATCCAGCCAGTGTATGTTTACAAGTCTTCAGCACTAATGAATTAGGCTATTTAGATGGTAGTTTCAACAATGAGCTGAAATTTCAGTACAGCATGGTTGAATAGAAGCTTGGGGGATTTAATATTCTGGTTGAATCAATGTGAAAGAATATGCTAACAAGAATCCATGAAATACAATAAGAAAATGCATAATGAAGAAAGATGATATGATAAACAGTAAGGTCAACATTGATGAACTGATTATGTAGTGCCACAGTGCAGCACAGAGGCAAAGAAGTCACATGAGACTCTTATCACTTCAGAAATACTGTTTCAGCAAGTTGGATTTTGTATCTGACTACTGTTCTAAATTTCCAGAACTCACATTGTTGCTTTCTTTAGATGAGCCTGAAGTTATCAAACATTCAAAGTCCACATTTCCATGTTAGTGACAATGGCATTCATTCTTGTCTGTTACCAACATTTGAATTTACAGTCTTCTAAACATGCAACAACAAATATAAAATTTTTGAAAAGCAAAGTGTTTCTCATAACTAATGTGAAAATCATCGAAGAGAGCTTACTGAAGGATGATAGCAGCTATGAGATTTTACAACAATACAGAGGAACAGCACTCTCTAATGAGTTGGTGCCAACAGAACATTCAATGGGCAATTGCTGCAGACATGGTACTAATTGCATTAGATCGGTTAGAAACAGAAATGTCAAAGACAAAGAGTTTTTCTTCAAATTCTTGAAAAACTAAATTAATGAGAAATATCTTTCTAACAAGCATTATCTGACATGAGAGCACTTGAAATTAAGGAATGGGGAATAGATGTAGATAATATGATCTATCGCAGTAGGGATGAGTAAAGGAGAAACATGGTTCACCTTGCTCTTACATCATCAGAATAGGTAAATGAAGTGGTCTCATAGTATGTACAATTGACTTCACTGAACAAAGACTGAAAGTAGCTCCAGGACAGGCCATGCAAGCAACTGTTGTATACACTTCTCAGTAAATAATGGTCACATGATCACATATGTGTTAAATTACTAACAGGTCAGCTAGATAATTTTATATGACTTCATTGTGAGCTTCAAGTGCTAGTGGACTGCTATGCGTGGCCAAATGAGGCAGTAAGCAACCAATTGCTGAGTGACCACAGGATTTTTCAGATACTGGCTTGGTGGGAAAGGCAAATGTGAGCGAGGAATGGAAGCCATCATGGACTAACAACTGAAATATCAGGCTGAAAATACTATATATTCAAATAAACTGTTAAAATTACTGGCAAGTATGCTGCAGGGAATCCAAAGACACTTTTAAAATTGGTGGAAGCCGTAGGTGCCAACAAATTTATCACCAAAGTCGTACAAGTTATGGTTTAAGAACAATTATTGTTTAGACATTTATTATTTATAATTATGTTATGACTTTTCACTGACAGGTTAAGAACACAGATGGTACACTGATGAGAAGGTATTGATGTCAATTACACTGAGACAGCATGGTGATGCAATTAATGTGCACATAAATTTATTGTACAAATTATTATTTATTTTTATTGAAACAGTGGCTGAAACAGATATCTCCACATGAACACGAAGTTATTAGCAGCAATATGGTCCATTTTCAATAAATACTGTGCAGTAATAATTAGTGCAAATAAATGTTCTTACAATTATTAATATTAATGGGGGATGCTTTTATTATGAAGTTTTGTAACTGAACTATCTCTTCTACAAGCCATGTGAGTTTTGTGTTGTTTGGACCAAGAGACAACAGTGTGCAACCAAACCTCTACTGGGTGACAAGTTACATAATTTCCTAGGCTGCATGCTTGCCCAACTGGAGTTCGTTTTCAATTTCAGCATTCCACATACATAAAAGTCAAACACCCTCCAGGTACCTTCATGTATGGATACAATATGGGAGACTCAGCAAGAGTACAATACCTCTGAGCAAAACTATGTGAGATTATATTTGTCTGAATTAGAATACTGTTGAAACAATGCTGGTGGCAATAAAGTTTTAATTCTTAATTACAGCTTATCCTCTAAATTAGATACAGGTCTTCCTTCACAGCACAAGAAACTGTAATCCCAAAGCCTTTGGCTTGCTTCTGTTTGACTTTATCCTTGTTTGTTTCAGAGGAAAATAAAACTTAAATTGCTGTGAAACATGTTTATGAAGGAGTTAAATTTTCCATCCACAATGGATGCTTCATAAATTTCTCCTTGTTGTTCTACCTGGAATATATTTTTAAAACACTGTGATCAGTGTTTATGATTCTGCAATACCATGCTTTAGCTCTATGATCTGTATGTAACAGATCTGTACATTTTATTTTTAACTATTGTGCCCAGCATATGTTGCAATGCCTCTTCTTCTTTCTAAGTAGGTACATATATAGAAAACAGACACACTTACTTGTGCAAAATAAATGAAACACTATGGTATATTTCACATAAAATTTAACCTTAAAAAGTTTACGGTATTTTTATTCTCTACATCTTTGAAAAAACACATCAATTTTTTGGCTGCCTCACACAGGGGCATACAACATGTAACTGACATTGTAGAAAGCATGGATTTTCCAGATTAATCCACAAACTGGAAATAACTCCCCAAGCACACAGCTGATGGTCAGAATGAATGAAAGGTGAATGGGAAACTAATTGTCATTTGAAACAAAATGGCATGTTGGTGGGAATGATGGGAATATTGAGAATCAGCACACATCCTCCTTTAATTATTATTATTATTATTATTATGTTGTGCAAAATAATTGTTGGTGTGCTGATTCTGAGTGACAATCTGTGCAACGGCACACCCAAAAGATCCAAAAAATTTAAAACTCAGTTGGGTAATTTATGTACATGACACATGTGCCATATCTATGTCACATGTATATGAGGCGATGAAAGTACAAATGGGGCAAATCCACTTTTTGTCTTGCTCAGCAAGTAGCATTCTGTTAACAGCACAAGCTGTGCATTTCATAACTCACAGAAACTGTATTGGTAGCAGTATACATTTCTGCTGTGACCAGGTATGGAGATAGGGGGGAAGGGTGGGAGGCAAAGGAGCACTTTCCACAGGCGACTGGATTTAACAGGTGGCAAATTTTGGGGGAAATTCTATTTTCAGGATAAGTATAAAATATTTGTTTCTGCTAAATTACAACAAAAAAATGTTGTCATACAACTATATAAATGTAAAACAAGTGAAATCAAAAAGCAATATCATTCAATAAAACTAGATTTCCTCCAAGTTGACAAGGAAATGGTCTCAGGCATGATCTGTCCACAGTCTACCTCCTTCCTTCCATGACATTCAGTTGTAATGTGATAAATGTAAAAAATGGACATAAGAAGCAGCAGCTACAGAATATAGTGTATTTTATTGTAAGTCTAAATGCAACCATACTATTAAGTCTGATGCTTGCAAAAGCCATCATTATGATGGCTCTACACAAAGAAAATGTAAATAAATAAATGAATAAGTGTTTGCTCACTGCTAATGCTGTTTTATTGATGCTCACTGTTAACATCTTGTATTTAAATTTGTTTCATTTCTTTTATAACAATGGATGGTGAAAAATGAAGCAGTGGAGCGACAAATAGAAAGTTGGATTTATTTTTCACTTCACAATAATGCCAGTAATGAAAACAAACTATCAGGAAAGATTATATACTATAAATATAATTTGTGATTGATGCCTGGAAACTGTATTAATGTATTCACATTTTATATATTTTTAAGAACATATTTAAAATTCTTTTTATTGTGATTTTATAATTTGAGATTTTTTGAGTTCAAGTGATCAGAATGGCATCTATGCATAAGAAAGAGAAAGACAAAGTGTATACAGAACATTAGGATGTGCACTATTGTTTAATTTCTATTTTTGGTTGTGAGTCTACATTATGCTTTCATGTTTGAAATATTTTAACAATACTAAGTATCAGACAGTTTCTGTTTTAAGATACACATTCATAAACAAACATATCATTACAGCATGGAAGTGCATAACAAAGATATATGAAACAGCCTTGAGCAGAATTGTGGTTAGGAGAGGATCTTTGTGCTCTGCTCCTATTTGAGCTACGAATGTGGGAGAAAAAGTTTTTGGTTTAGCCTGGACCTGTGACCATTTGTGTAGCCATTGAAACATCTGTCTTACTACAGTTATGTTACAGTAATTTGTTACTTTATTATTGGATCTGTGTCATTTAGCAGTCATGACAGGACATGGTGCAAGGTTTGAAAGACAAAATGGAGCTTGTGCTCAGGCAAACTGTGTGACTCAATTATTATCTTCTGAAAAATATTTTATTTGGACTAAAATTAATGCTTCATTTTTATGTGCACCATTTGGAGTTTATGTGCAAAAACAGCTGCGCTGATTCAGATTTTATGTTCAAAAAGTCACTCTTAAGTAACTCCAGACTGGAGCACAGCTGATTGTTCAAATTTGTGTGTATGGTATTGGACCTTGTTCTATAGTAAGTGTTAACCACTTGAAAAAAAATTTCTTTGTTTGGATTTCACATGAAAAAACATGTTTCATGGGAGATTTTTGAGACATGCAACGTCTATACTTTAAACTCCTACAAGTCAGTTCAAACTTTGCACAAAAACAGATAAATGGATGAAATCAAAACAATTTTTTTATCCAATCCATGGTTGAGATATTATGGTTTAATGTCAAGCTAAATTATATAATTCGTTTTTACATGAAGTGAATTTATGGAAGCGGTTGAAAGTGAATCAGATAAATAAAAAATGCATTCTTATGATAACATTGAAAACTTGCTTTCACAAATCCAGCTTCATTCAGATTTTACATGCAAAATTACATTTTTTACATGCTCCACTTCTAAGTTTCTAACTTGGGTTAATTGGATCAAATTTTGTACCAAGGTTGGCAAATACATTTCATTAATGGTTTGTCCTGTTGTTTTGTGAAATCTTTATCCATTGTCACAATATAGCAATCTGCAGTTGCTCATACAACAGCATGTAAAATCTGGTTTTGTGCAAATGGTGTAAACAGACTGAAGTTGTACAAATGATAAAAAATATGTTCTTATGGCACTTATAAAACAGTTTGCAAAAATCTTTCATTGTTCAGGTTTCATGTGCAAAAAATCAGATGTCTGCACATAAAACTATGTTTCATAGAAATGTACTACATTTTAAGTGCTGGATTTGAACAAAACTAAAAGAATTGGTTGTTACACAGTTGATTATTGTTTCATTGTTTAAACATTAAAGACTTTATTACCAGTGGCTTAAAATCAGGGAAAAATATTTGGATGTGCTAAAGAATACAGAATTATATCCAGCCGTGTCCAAAATATGATGTTTGATTGAGCACTTAACACTTCATTGATGACCATGCAGATAATCAAACTAACCCAAAAACTGCTACAAAAAAACTGTTTGAAAGAAGTCTGTGTGAGACCATCTTTATACAGATGGTTGATGGACCTCAGCTGTTCAATAAAAAATGCCAAATCAAAGCACCTTTCAGCCATCAGGAGACAGATGATTCAACAGTCAGGAAAAAGGTCAACATATTTCTAGCCAATAGAAAATATTTTACTGCCATTTTCTTCAAAAACTTATACACTATCTTGTAGAAAACTTATTTTTGGGCAAAACAATTTTAAATTCATCAATTTTTGCACACTACTGAGAAGTTAATGATGTTTGTCATGCATACACAGTTTCACAGCTCTCCTGCTTTTTTTTAGCCAATTATACTCATCCTTAATTCATACTGATTGTTACAAAATTTGGTGTCAAAATTATTCACATGAGTTTTTTTAGCTACAGTATATTAATTTGAAGTTCTTGTTGTTTGCATACTTTAAGAAAAGAACGACAAATAATAACAAGATGTATGCTTTCCCATAGTTTATTATTTGTTACACTAATCATTCAGCTTGTGGTATAGTAAGCTTATAAGTAAGTTTATCTATGTTGCCAAATCTAGCTGTGACCTTGGGAGGACACTCTGAGATGTGGGTGCTGAAATAAAGTAACAAATTCATTTAATTATATTTTTTATTTAGAACACAATTAAATGGAACTTGTTGTGGCCAAAGTAGTTGGTACACCATATTTTTCAGAAAATTTCACCTTTTTCAGCAAGTCTTTTTATTCCCTTCTACACATTTATAAAAGTCCATGCAAGCCAACTTGTAGTTAAACTGCCAATGTAAGATTGATTCCACAGTCCCTGACAGGAGTCAATTTATTTCATTAGTCCACTGGGCCAATATCAGTGAATATACTCCTTCCACAGTGGCGCTGTGCATAGGAATGGAAAACAAATAGTCAGATAAGTTTAGCAGTTAGTATTTCCGTTCAAGATTTTCACTTTCCTTTAGAAAGTAAACTCACTTTTGTTCCATGGAGTGTTTAGACTTCAATTCTTCCAAGCCACACTTTGTTTCTAAAAACCTCTTCAGAGAAATATATTCGTGAAAACAATTGTCACCTGAAATCTTCACACCATTTTTAGTCAGGCATATAATAGTGTTTTCAATCATCAACCAATCTGGGTTTCAGGTAGTATCATCCAATCAAATACTTGATATTTATTAAAAGAAGTAGCCCATCCCTCTGAGTAATCAAATGCTGTGGTATAGAAATCCATTGTCTCTTCCTCATATTTCAAAATCAGATTACCTGTGTCTTGGTTGTGGTTCTCATTTTTTAATTTTTTCAATTTCATCTTTGTTTTCACCCAATAAATTTTATATTCTTCCTTTCATTTGGACATCTTTGAGTGTCAATTAATATATTTCTTATTTCAACTATCAAGACTTTATCCATCTCAATACTTTTTATATTTTTTTCAAAAAGAGCCAAGTTTTCTGCATAGACATAAAGCAAATTTCACTGATCTGACTATTGAAGAAAATCTGAAATTATTTTATGCGGCAATCTTCAGAATCAAAAAATTTTTTGTAATGGAATAAAAAGCTTAACAATTGTCTTAACTATGGGCATTAATGAGAGCCATCTTATTTTTGAGTGAGAAAGAGGAGTCTGATGATTGATATCAATGTATAAGAGAACTCTTTCAGCTTCTCTGTTCTTAGCATGTACACTGAAAAATAATTAAATATTTTTGTGATGATTATTTCAATGTTGACAGTTAAGGCCCCAGCAGCACTTGATATAGTATTGTGGAGAATATGGGCAGGGCATATAATTCCTTCTACATTTTTTCCTAGTTCTTCTTCAATTTCATGAAACACATTCCACTGGCTGCATCAATGAAGCCCTCCAAATTTGGTATTGGTACTGTCTCCAGAAAACATGATTAACTTATCTAACAGAATTTGCAATAATCTTAAAGTGTCTAGACAAAACTTTGCAACTGCCTCCAATGTTTCATTACTCAGCAATTGAAATTTCAGTAGTTTATGTTGGATTCCATCAGTTTCAGTAAAGCATTGAGCAACTAAAGGAAACATCTTTTCAGCTTTGTGGTTTAATGTGTCGTTGCCTTTGCCATAAAATGAAACTTGTTGCAGTAGTTTTATACACTCTGATATGGAGTGTGGTGTGAGAATATTTTAAACAATCACTGTAGCTATGGCCCTGGCTGTAGACTGCTTTGTGGTGACTTAAGAGTCAGGATACATTGCAGTATTCAGTTTCATGGTACAATCAAGAGAACTGAAGAATTGATAATGCTTGAAAACTTTATAAGCTGTTGTTAGTTTTGGAGCAGTAATGAGCAATTCTGCTTGTGTATCTACTTTCATCATGAATGTAGAAATAAGCCTTGCTGTTGATGCTACCATGAATCAATTTGTATTATTCTTCATAGAAAGGTGATGCCTCACAACTGCCTTACCTCTGTGAACTAATGAGATGAAAGAGTTACAAATATCACACAACACTTTCTGATGCTTATGCCCTTTCTTGCCAAAAGACCACTCTTTTGTATAATCATCAGAAAAGTGACACTTTCTCTTTCTATTCATAGACATTTTCCTATGATATGATAAGTTTATTACACAGTAAACAGCCAACAATAACACTGTAGTCATTGAAGTAGACATTAATATAAACTTCATGCCTTATATAGTTCTGCTAGGTTCGCAGGAGAGCTTCTGTTAAGTTTGGAAGGTAGGAGACGAGGTACTGGCAGAAGTAAAGCTGTGAGGACGGGGCGTGAGCCGTGCTTGGGTAGCTCAGTTGGTAGAGCACTTGTCCGCGAAAGGCAAAGGTCCCGAGTTCGAGTCTCGGTCCGGCACACATTTTTAATCTGCCAGGAAGTTTCATGCTTTATAATTCTGCAATAAACACTTCAGACATTACCAACTTGCACTCATTTATTTGGATCGCTTGTTCATATTATGTTTAGAAAGAATCATCTTATCAGATTGCTATTCAAATGGGAACTGCCCCATTCTTCCATGTGGTGTTATGTAAATAGTTTCAGCCCCATACTAAAGTAGAAGTCTGGGATTTTCTCAAATGATGGCACTATGTCTAGAGGGTGCTTGAGTTGCAGATACAGGATACACAATATGCAGTTCCAGCTGTGAGATGACCTTGTCCACATAAACTTGTTGACATAAATAAAACTAACTAAGACTGCATTTGCATGTTGCACTGACAGATGGTGTTACTTCAGTAGTTGAACTAACCTTGTAACAATATTTTGCAAAAGCCGGACAAAATTATGTCTTGTCAGGATATCAGCTTACAGGGTGAAAGCAGTATTTGTGGAAGTCTTTTTGTTGTGCCTATCTGTGACTCAGCATCTTCACAATATGGTGTGTGGCAAGTTTCTCTCTCATAATATTGTTACAGTCCAGCCAGGATTTTCCACTGTTTGAATAAAACGTGTGTAACTATAAAACAAAAATTATAAAAAAACAATAAAAAATAAAAATCTAAAAATATAAAGCAAAATAAGAAATAAAGAAAGGAACCTACCACAAGCTTGTGACCTTTATGTGATGGTGAGGCTTCTGTGCTCTGAGAACAAGGTACGCTACACTGGACTGGTTCAGCCACATCAGGCATGAAACCATAGAGGTGCCAGACTAACAATGACCAATTCATGCAACTGGATCAGTTGTCACTTGAGTAAATAAAAAACTACATTGGTTGCCAAGCTATGGTGCTATAATGTCAAAATTATAGTAGAGTAAAAGTTGGGAACCAGGAAGGAAAATGCTCCTATCATAGCACAAAAAAGGTGAATATGTTCTGGGCAGAGTTAGGGATACAAAGCAAGGGAACCAGCTTGTCAACTTACCTGGCAACTTCAAAGACATTTAAAACAAAAAAACTTGACATATGCACGCATTTTTATGGGTCATACCTACTTCCCCAGTGCAGTGAGCTCTCTTAGTTGCAAGGAGTTGGCACATCTGCATTTGCTGATCCTTTGCAAAGATCTGCCAGTTATAGTAAACAATATATAATATCAACAGTGCAGGAAAAGAAAGATTGCTACTTACTGTAAAGAAGACATGTCAAGTTGCAGACAGGTGCAATTAAAAGATCCTCACATACAGCTTTCAGCCACACCTTTCATCAGTAAAAGAGAGACACACACACCATTCACACACATACAAACAAGCACACCTCATGCACACACGACCTCTACTCCAGCATTTTGACCTGACCTTGCACATATTTTATATGCTTTGTATATGCTATACAGTATTTTCTCACATAGATACAAATTCTAAATCAAAATCATTCTTAGTCAAAGAGGAAGGGATGATTAATCAGATAAATCCTAGTGAAACATTGACTGGACATGAAAATGCCCCAACTGTAAGATTCATTTTTGTTTGTGGAAAGCTCTAGAGTCGTCTCTGAAAAACAGGGGCATTGATAGAGAGCTACAAGACCAGGTAAAAAACAAAGAGATGAATCTCACTGGGGAGCAGTATTACACTGCATTATTGACACTGTTCTTTCTCTAGCAAAGCAATGGAGTTCATTTACAAGAACTAAAGAAGGAGGTGATTTTGGTGATCCAGGGAATGGCATATTTCTAAATACCATTGATCTCATATCATTTTTCCAGAAATGTACAAGTTCCTTGATGTAATTGCCAAAAAAATCAGACAAGCTCTACACTGATGAGCCAAAAAATTCTGGCAGTCTCCCTAATAGCTTCTTTGTCCATCTTTGGAACGAAATCTGTCACTGGCTCTGCATATCAGGAATACGACAGGTTTTTTGGTAGGTTTGTGGAGGTTATCATTAAATTTCTGTGCACAGGTCATGTAATTCATGCGTAAGCAGTGATGGCACTCGATAGTGACCTTGATGCTCTGATGCAGCAAGCTGGGATCTCTTTATTTCCTCTCTTGTTTTGCCATCTGCCTCCTTAAATTCGATTTTTTCATTTTTGGATGATGACCATTCACATACATACATGAGTATAATTTGCATTTTCATAAAGAGAAAGTCTGGCCCTCAGTATTAAGAATATATCGCCAGATTTAATTTTGGCCTTAGTTTGTGTATGTAATTAATGTTCTAATTCATTTTGACTGTCTGCAACTCATGGTCTCATGGTAGCATTCTCGCTTCCCAAGCAGGGGTCCTGGATTTGATTCCTGGTGGGGTCGGGGATTTTCGCCTGCCCCGAGATGAGTGGGTGTGGTTCTGTCATCATCATCATCATCATTCATCCCTACTATGGTTGGAGGAAGGCAACGGCAAAGCACCTCCATTAGGACCTTGCCTAATATAGCGCTGCGGGTCTCCCACATCACTCCCCTATGCTCTGTCAAGAAGCATGGGACTTCATTTCCACTCCTTTTTGACTATTCTTAATTAATATCTTTAGCTACATATCATTATAGGGTGAAATCAGTAATTGTTTCATGACTTAAATTATATTTTTGACTTATAAACAAATTTAAATTCTGTGCTAATTATAAACATTTGGCAGAAGAAATACTAGCATTATTAAAGTATTTATTTGACTTCATTCAATAACATATTAGCAGAGCCAGCCCTTAATTATTTCCAAAATAATTACCAGGTTTGTCAAAGGTATTGTTTGCGTAACTATATCTGTTAATTTCATAACTTAAACAAAGGAGGCCTGACCCTTATGGTAGAAGAAACTGTTAAAAAGAAGGAAGTTTTTGAGGTATTCAGTTAATTGAATGAGTTATGTTTTAATTGTAATTTTTGTAACTTAAACATCAAACAATGTATAGTTTCAGTACCTGTTATTGTGGTGATATATAAAGGCCCAATTTTTGGTCCCAAGACAGTCAATCCAAAGCTGATTTTCAAATGAGAAATCTGTATTGGTTAGATCAACAACAATGCATCATCTTAACTGTGATATAACTGTGACACAAATAGGCCATGTCTTAAAATAATGACAGTTTCTGTTCAATAGTGTTACATATTCCATCTTATTCTGCAAGAACTGTGTGGTTAGGTTTTTTCTGCTCATAGATGTTCAACGGTAAACATTGTAGCAGTAAGGTGATGTTTGCCTGCAAACAATTAATGAGGACTATCAAAAGTTAACCTACAGTGAACTGGCCATATTTATGTGTAATGTTGGGGGATTGTGAACAGTGAAAGTAAAGGGCAGTGAAAATCAAATGTGAAACTGTCGTGTACATCATTTACAGTAGTCAGTGTTGAACTTCCACCCCCATTTTTCAGCCTGTATAACAATGCTGTACATTGACACTGAGGACTGTCAACAAAGAAATAAAGCAGGTGAATGTCACATTGGTTCCCTTCTGGGTAAGGACTATTGTATTTGGGCACAATAAACTAGGACTCATGAACTGTGAACAGTGAACTCAAGAACGGTTTACAATAAAGTGATTTTAATGAAGTAGGTGCAACAACCAATCAGTGAGCAAGTTCAATGGAAGCAGCCATTGAGTACAGGAGCAGCCAATCAGCATGCAGGTGGAAGAGCCAGCCGGCATATACAAGGCACCTTGCTGAGAGAATTACAACTTGCAGCAGCCATGCAGATGATGAATCAAGATGACAACCGCAGCAGCATCAGTGACAGCAGGAGACAAATGAATAAAAATAAGGTAATTCATAGTAAAAACTATTTTACATTAAGTGGTACATAATGAGTGGCATTAACAAACATGTCAGTGTGATGGAGGAGAATGGACAACAGGATAGTAATGTGATTAAAAACAAAGCTGTAGAGCTTAAGTTTTTAAATGAACAGAAAGACTTAATGAAGACTGGTTCTGTAGATGAAAGTGGTAATAAATCAGACATGAATGTAACTTTGAATGATGGGAATGAAAGTCCTATTGTAGATGAAATGATTAAACTGTCATATACATTGTGTGGTGAAGTGAGCAAAGTGGACAAAAACAGTACTGAAGTGGGTAAGATTGTTAAGGTTAAGGAGGAGGAGTCTAGAAGTGAAAATCAGCAAGGGCAAAAATTTATGACAAATTGAAAAGTGGAAGAATTTTAAGGCAAATAATGAGTAGTTTGAGTATTTTGTGTAATATACCTACGAAAGAAGACATTAATAGGTTGGGAAATAGTATAAAGAAAGTAGTACATAATGAGAAATTAACATTGAATGGTAAATGTGTGGAAGAGAGTGAGAAACTTTGTGATGACAATAGTAGGAAGGTGGAGGCTTCTGAGAAACAGTGTAAAGATGAGGTCAAAGCTGCCAGGAAATTTTGTGGTGAAAACAGAGTTAAACTTCAGAACCAAATCAATCACATTAAAAATTATTTAGAAACTGAGGTAGAAACCAAGTGTGCAGTAATGGTAGAGGAAAAACTGGTAAAAGTAAATGAAAATATAGATTCAAAATTGACTGAAATTTAGAAAAAGGTGGAAGAGGTACAAAATGTAAAGCACAGAAAAAGTGAAAGTGGGTCTGATTCTTAATGTAGTTGTAATGATGATAGCAATGATGAATCCAGTAGTGATGAGGACAAGGTATTTGAATTTACGATTGATAATGATTGCCAAGAGGTAAGAAAAGAAAGAATGAAGGAGGATAATGTTAGGCCTAATGAAGAGCTAGAGTCTGAGAGTGGTAATGAGGAAGAGAACCATGCTGTCATTTGGCTGTGTCTGATGATCATTTTGATAAGCTGGATGATAGGTTTTCCAGGGAAAGGGTTAATGACCATTTGTTGTATGAAGAAGATCATATGGTAAGTAAAAATGAAGTTTGGCTCCCTGTAATAACATCAAGGGTACAAGAGATGTTAAGTATTTACTGGACAGTGGTAGTAACTTTAATGGCATATCACAGGCATTTTTTTAAAATCTATTAAGAACACAGAGGGTATAGTAGTGAAGCATATTTTGGGAATAAAAATTATTGGTGCTACTGGTAAGCTATCAAAGAGTGTGAAATGGGAGGTCTCAGCAGTGATGTCATATTTGGGACTACCGTACCTGTTCAACACTTATTCCACAACTAAATAGAAGCATTGTTGTTCTGGCCAACACAGGTTACTCTTCTGAAACTCGGCCATGGACTGACTGTCTCGTGACCAAACTTTGGGCCCTTGAATATCATCAAAATAATAGGTGCTGAAACTACACATTCTTTAAAGTTAAGTTTTCAGAAATTACACTTAAAACTTATCTCATAAAATTAACTGAATACATCAACAATTGGTTCTTTTTAACAGTTTCTTCTATTGCAAGAGTTAGGCCAAATTAATTGTTTAAATCATGAAATTAACAAATATCATTATACAAACAATACTTTTGACAAAACTGTTAATTACTTTTCAATTAATTCACTGCTTGTCTTGCTAACATGTTTTCAATTAGAGCCAAAAAGATACTTTAAGATTACTAGCATTTTGTCTTCTAAATGTTAATAATTAGTGCAGAATTTATATTTATTTATATGTCAACAATAGAATTTAAGGTACAAAACAGTTACTGATCTCTCCCCATAATGAAAGATACTAACTAGGAATAGTCAAAATAAATTAGAAAATCAATTACATACATAAAACAAGACACAAAATTAGATCAGGTGTCATATTCTTTAAAACTAAGGGCCAGTCTTTCTTTTTTATGAAAATGCAGATTATATTCACGTATGTTAATGGTAACTAGTTAAACATGAAAAAATGAATTTTAAGAAGGCAGACGGCAAAACAGGAGGGGAATTAAAAATTATCCCAGCTTGCTTGGTCACAAGTGGCAACTTTACAGAACTGAACAATAACTGAAAAGTAGCCATAACATTAATGAAACTAGTTTTAACTGAAAAGACTAACACTGAAATCACAGACCACAACTACCTGAAACGTGACCATTCCTATCTTCTGAATGATGGTGATTTTGTTTCAATAGAACATGGCAGCCAGACACAACAAATATTATGTTATAATTACTGCTACAATATAATTAGCAAATGATGAGAAAAAATCTTTTCATATCATTGTCAAGACAAACAATGTCTTCTTTTCTGCAGAAAACATATTGAAGTTAACTGCCAATAGAAAGACAGACACTGGAAAGCATCCAGGATCATGGCTAAAGATACGGCAGATTTGGTGCCAGCAGGGTAATCCAGTGACACTCTGTTTCAAGGGAGCTCTTTCAACCAACATGGAATTTCACAAGTTGGAGTTCAACCCATGATCTAAAAAGAATGCCCAATTTCTCTGACCAACAACTCAGAAGAAGCTATACACAGGACCATGGCCTATTACAAAAGAGAAGAAGAAGGGCATGAAAGAACATTTGTCTTTCATCCCATGTGTTCACCAGCGCTGATTAACTTCAAAATATTTTCCCCAGAGAAGAAGTCATTGTTTGTCTTTACAATGACATGAAAAGGTTTTTCTCCATCACTTGTTAATTGATTTACAGCAATTATTATAACATCATCATTACTGTTGTGTCTTTCTTCTTACAATACTGAAGACATTAGCCACTGAATGTAAATGATAGTACTGAAAATGACTAACAAAAATTATGTAAATATAGTGTTTTTGACTGTCAGGTATATTTTTAAAGTAAATAAATTCATTTAACTATATTATATATCACAAGAGGATCAACTTTATTTGGTCTGTTATTCCATGTCTAGTTGCTACTAACCATATAGCGGAGATGCTGAGTCACGTGAGTCGTGATAGGCACAATAACAAGATTCGCACAATCATAGCTTTCGGCCATTAAGGCCTTTGTTAGCACAGACACACTCACGCAAGCGCAACTTGCACACACGTCTGCAGTCTCAGAGAGCTGAAACTACACTGCGAGCAGCAGCACCAGTGCATGATGGGAGTGGTAACTGGGTGGGGGTAAGGAGGAGGCTGGGGCACAGAGGGGGAGGTATAGTATGGTGGGAGTGGTGGACTGTCAAGTGTTGCAGTTTAGACGGAGGGTAGGAAAGAAGGTGTGGAGGGGGAGGGGGTAAGTAGTGGAAAGGAGAGAAATAAAAATAAAAATAAATTAAAAGACTGGGTGTGGTGGTGAAATGACAACTGTGTAGTGCTGGAATGGGAACAGGGAGGGGGCTGGATGGGTGAGGACAGTGACTAACCAAGGTTGAGGCCAGGAGGGTTACGGGAACGTAGAATGTATTGCAGGGAAAGTTCTCACCTGCGCAGTTAAAAAAAGCTGGTGTTAGTGGGAAGGATCCATATGGCACAGGCTGTGAAGCAGTCATTGAGATGAGGGGCATCATGTTCGGCAGCGTGTTCTGCTACAGGGTGGTCCACCTGTTTTTTGGCCACAGTTTGTCGGGGGAAATTCATGTGGACAGACAGCTTGTTGGTTGTCATGCCTACATAGAATGAAGCACAGTGGTTTCAGCTTAGCTTGTAAATCAAATGACTGGTCTCACAGGTGGCCCTGCATTTGATGGGATAGATGATGTTAGTGACCAGATTGGAGTAGGTGGTGGTAGGAGGATGTGTGGGACAGGTCTTGCATCTAGGTCTATTACAGGGGTATGAGCCATCAGGTAAGGGATTGGGAGCAGGGGTTGTGTAAGGATGGACGAGTATATTGTGTAGGTTCGGTGGGTGGTGCAGTACCACAGTAGGAGGGGTGGGAAGGATAGTGGGTAGGACATTTCTCATTTCAGGGCACGACGAGAGCTAATTGAAACCCTGTCAGAGAATGTAATTCAGTTGCTCCAGTCCCGAATGGTACTGAGTTACGAGGGGAATGCTCCTCTGTGGCCGGACTGTGGGACTTTGGGAGGTGGTAGGAGACTGGAAAGATAAGGTACAGGAGATTTGTTTTTGTATAAGGATGGGAGGATAATTACGGTCAGTGAAGGCTTCAGTGAGATCCTCAGTATATTTCGAGAGGGACTGCTTGTCCCTGCAGATGCGACCTCCACAGGTGGCTAGGCTGTACGGAAGGGACTTCTTGGTATGAAATGGGTGGCAGCTATTGAAGTGGAGGTATTGCTGGTTCTTAGTTGGTTTGATATGGATGGAGGTGCTGATGTAGCCATCTCCGAGGTGGAGGTAAACATCTAGGAAGGTGGTTGTTGGGTTGAGTAGGACCAGGTGAAGCAAATGGGGAAGAAGTTGTTGAGGTTCTGGAGGAATGTGAATAAGGTGTCCTCACCTTCAATACAGATAGCAAAGATGTCATCAATGAATCTGAACCAGGTGAGGGGTTTAGGATTCTGGGTTTTTAGGAAGGATTCCTCTAGATGGCCCATGAATAGGTTAGCATAGTATGGTGCCAAGCACGTGCCCATGGCCGTACCACAGATTAGTTTGTAGGTAATGCCTTCAAAGGAGAAGTAATTGTGGGTGAAGATATAGTTGGTCATGGAGACCAGGAAGGAGGTTGTTGGTTTGGAATCCATTGGTAGTATTCAATAGCAGTAAGGCCATGGGCATTAGGAATGATAGTATACAGGGAGGCGGCACCAATAGTGATGATCAGGGCACCGTGTGGTAAAGGGAAAGGAACTGTGGAGAGTCGGTCGAGGAAATGGTTGGTATCTTTTATATAGGAGGATAGGTTCCGGGTAATAGGTTGAAGGTGTTGATCTATGAAAGCAGAGATTCTCTCAGTGGGGGCACAGTAACCGGCCACAATGGGAATCCTTGGTGGTTGGGTTTATGGACTTGAGGAAGCAGTAGAAGGTGGGAGTGCGGGGAGTGGTAGGGGTAAGTAGAGATATGGGCTCTGGGGAGAGGTTCTGGGATGGGCCTAAGGATTTGAGTACTGACTGGAGATCCTGCTGGATTTCTGTAATGGGATCACTGTGGAATGGTTTGTAGATGGAAGTATCTGACAGCTGATGGAGTCCTTCTGCCATGTAATCCTTGAAGTTCCAAACTATGGTGGTGGAGCCTTTGTCTTCAGGTAGGATTATAAGATCGGGATCAGTTTTTAGATGGTGGACTGTGGTTCTTTCTGCGGGTGTAAGGTTAGTATGCATGTTGAGGGATTTGGGGAATGATGGTGAGGCAAGGTTCAAGGATAAGAAATTCTGGAAAGTTAACAGGGGGTGGTTTGGAGGCAGTGGGGGTGGATCACGGTTGGATGGAGGAGTGAACTGAGTTAGGCAAGGTTCAATATTGGTTTTGGTTGAATCCGATTCGTTGGGTTGGTGGCAAAAAAGTGTTTCCACTGTAGGGACCGGAAGAAGGAGAGAAGGTCTTTAACTAGTCCTGTATGGTTGAATTTGGGAGTGGGGCAAAAGGTGAGGCCTTTGGAAAGGGCTGATATTTCTGTGGGACTAAGGCTTCTGGAAGAAAGGATCATGACTGTGTTGTGGGTCTGTTTAGGTTTTGAGTTCTGTGTGGTGGTGGGAGGGAGTTTTGGTGGGTGGGGTAAGTGTAGTAGGTCTGTGAGACAAGGTTTGTCAGCTATGAGGTGGCATGGGGGAAGTTTGGAGGTTGTTGTAGAAGTGGAGGACAGTGGTACTCCGAGGCGGGAGCAGGAAGTGAGCAGGATGGAGAGCTTTTTGAGGTGGCATTGTGCATGTGGCTCAAGTTCCTGCAGGGCAAGAGATTCAATATGTGTTATGAGTTCCAGGAATTTGGGTTACATAGCAGGAGAATTTTGCAGATGGAGAGAAGGTACTACTAGGAGTATTGGGCTTGGTTGATGTGGTTTTGCAGGACTATGTTGGTGAGGGCTAAGGATTGGTGGAATCGCAACAGGTGGAGGTCATTGTGGAAGGAGGGGTGGCAACCAGAGGTGGGTAATTTGATGGTAAGGCCATTAGGGGGATTTCATGAGCCAAGCAACAACGTAGGAACAGTATGTGGCACTAGTATCTGGCTAGGGATAAGGAACCTTTTCTGTATTGTCACAGATGGAAGGAGCAAGGATCCATGATGGTGTAAAAATGCGAAAAAATATGTAAGAAAGTAGAATTACATCCGAAAAATTACGCAAAAATACACAAAAATACGTGTGAAAAATACGAAATGGATGGACAGGGGGAAAAAAGAGATGAAATCTGAGGAAGACGACGATAGTGAAATGCGAAAACTCACTAAAATTGGCGAGAAGTCACAAAGGTCAAAGTAGAGAATAACTATTCATGTGACAACATATTAACGACGGGTAACAGCTGCACCATAATAGGAGGCGCAAATGATGTTTACTGTAATGAAACTTGGCGTGCAATGAGAATCCTAAAGGAAACAATCAAAAGGATGCCTCGAGTGCATTTCTACATTGTTAGTATCCCCAGGAGACACAATCTGATGGAAAACTCGTGCGTAAACATCGAGATTGTTACAGCAAACAGGCTATTTGAGAAAATATGTAGAGGTTTCCAGAATACGACTTTCGTAGAGATAAACAGTGTTCACAGAGAGCACTTCACAAGACATGGTCTCCACATGAATGTAAAAGGGAAAAAGATTATTAGTGCCGAAATACTTAAATTTATTAATGAGTCATCTGTAATGGAAGTGTCTCCAATCCCAATTCCGCCAAAACAAGAGTTGTCTGTAACAGTGGAACCGTTATAATCTGCAGTAGAGCTACAACAAACACCAGTAGCAGCAGCAAAGGCTCAGATATTCTCAGCAGCAGTGTCAGATAAACCAATAGCAGCAGAATCACCACAATCATCAGCAGAGCTGTCGTCATCAGCAACAGCATTCAGAGCAGCAGACCCCATAATACTACCTCAAGGCAATGAAAATGCATGTGAGGAAAACATACAAAGGTCATTAGCAGCAGCAGTTAACAAAGTAGGGCAGTCACCAAGTCGGGGAGCACAGGAGCCACCAGCAACAGCAACCACACAGAAGAGGTACCTGAGGCCTGGGAGAGCAACAGCAGAAGCAGCTTCCAATCAAGACAGATGCTTGAGAACTAGGAGACCTTCTACACTAAGTGAGGATTATTTGTGGTACCGAGTAAGCAGAAAGAGAACATGGAAAAAGATGTAAGTAAAACTATCCATCTTAAATACCAGTGTGACAATAGTGAGAGGTATATAAACACTGGACAAAGAGATGATCCAGGTTTAATGACACAAACTGAAAAAAATCACTGCATAGTACCAGAAGCAAAGGGAGCAAGTGAAGTGCTTAGTATATTACAGGAAGGGGAACTATTACATTTAAAGCCAACTGTTAGAATACTTCACCAAAATGTTCAATACATAAACAATAAAACAGAGGAACTAGAGGTAATATTACAGGAGTATAGGCCAAACATTCTAGTAGTTACAGAACATGGGCTAAAAGAAAATCACATAGGAATGTACAACTTGAAGAATTATGTGAAAGTAGCCAGTTTTTGCAGAACTTCCTATAAAGGTGGTGGGGTTGCCATTTTTTCTAACTATAAATCAACTAAAGCCATAAATATAACAAAATATGCTATAGTAAATATAACAGAGGGAAACTTCCACGTGGGAAAAATATATCTAAAAACAAAGATGATGTGACTTACCGAACGAAAGCGCTGGCAGGTCGATAGACACACAAACAAACACAAACACACACACAAAATTCAAGCTTTCGCAACAAACTGTTGCCTCATCAGGAAAGAGGGAAGGAGAGGGAAAGACGAAAGGATGTGGGTTTTAAGGGAGAGAATTGAGCTATAGAATTGAGCTTTGATGCTACAGCACTGGAAACTAAAATTGCTGGGAATTTATGTTGTGTATTAGGTTTGTACCGATCACCAAATGGTTTAATTAAAACCTTATTTGAACAGCTGGAAGATATAATCCAACACCTCTCAAAAACATATGCTTATTTGATCATTATAGGAGATCTGAACGTAGACACGAGTAAAAATACAGACAATACTAAGACCCTACTGGACTTATTGTGCATATATAATCTAAAAATAAAAATAGATAAACCAACCAGAGTAACAAAGCATAGTGAAACTATTATTGATCATGTAATAACAAATACTCCTACATGCTATTGTGACACATAGGTAATAAACTCCACATTAGCAGACCATTTTGCAATCATGATAGACATAAATATAAAGACTAGTGATTCAGTGCAGAAGATATGGGAGATGAGAAGACAGAACTACCCACATAACATAAATCTGCTAAAAAAGATGTTAGAGGCAGAAAGCTGGGAAACAATAAATGCAGCTAAAGATGCAAACACCAAATGAAACCAGTTTTATTCTTTATTCAATTATTATTATGATGTTACATGTCCTGTTAGTAAAATGCTTGTCAAACAGCAACAAAAAAAGAAAAGCTGGGTGACTGGAGAAGTAATCCATGCCAGAAATAATCTGAGAGTGTATTATGACCTCTCCAAACAAAAAAATACTGAGGCCTACAAACACACTGTATAAAATAAAAAAGAAAGAGTACTGTAGTTTTATCAGAGAAACTGAAGCATCATTCATCAGGATGTCTATAGATAAGGGAAAGAACTACTCAAAAGGTTTATGGTCGTTCATTAATGAAGAGAGAGGAAAAGTAACAAATCGGGCAGAGGACATCTGCCCACTGATGAGTGGGAAAAGCAACGCAAACCCTCTCGAAGTAGCCAATACTTTTAACAGATATTATATTACTGTATCAGATGAATTAATAAGTCAAAATAAAACAAATGCAGTAAGTAAATCGTTAAACCCCCACATACAAATCATACTATGGTATTCATACCTACAACAGATGCAGAAGTGTCAAACCTAATAAAACAACTTAAAATTAAACATTCATCTGGCTTGGATGGTGTCACATCACATCTCATAAAGGAATGCAGGGAATGTATATTAAAACCATTGACACACATGCTGAATGCTGCGATAGAAGAAGGTATATTTCCAGATTCACTGAAAGTAAGTAAAGTGAAGCCAATATTTAAGAATGGGAACAGGGATGAATTAGGAAATTACAGGCCAATATCATTGATCTCAACATTTGCTAAAATCTAGGAAATGATAATAAAGAATAGAATTGTAAGTTTTATAACAAAGTACAGTATACTGCATTCATCACAACATGGTTTCAGAGAAGGGAAGTCAACAAAAACAGCATCAACAGATATGATTGAGCACATTCTTAATTTACTTGACAGGCAACAAAAGACTTGCGGGATTTTTATGGACCTATCTAAGGCATTTGATTGTGTGAACCACTCAAAATTAATGATGAAATTATATCAGTATGGAATTAGAGGAAAATGCTATGACATACTTAAATCATACATTACAAATAGGAAACAATGCACAGAAATCAGACATACTAGTGGGGGAAATATAACAAACTACAGATCAGAATTACAAACTGTTAAACACGGTGTGCCGCAAGGGTCTGTGCTTGGGCCAATACTATTTATACTCTACGTAAATGACTTCCATAGCTATATAAATCAGAAACTTGTAATGTATGCTGATGACACAACAATCATTTGCACAGCTGACACAAAGGAGGAGCTTGAGAAGGAAGCACTCCTGACTATTGAAAATGCAAATAAATATTTAACACAAAACAACCTGTTTATGAATCAGTCTAAAACAATGAATGTAGTATTTCAGACCAAGCATAGTGAAAATTATAATATAAATGTGAATATAAATGGAAAGACTATTAAAGAAGTAACCAGCACAAATTTTCTAGGAACTATAATAGACAAACATTTGGCATGGGGGGAGCACATAGATACACTGTGTAAAAAGATAAACAAACAGATCTTCATCATGCATAAAACAGCTAAGACTGTGGATGATAAAGTCCTCAGATCAATGTATTATGGACTTGTCTTCCCACATTTGTCTTATTCAGTTCATATACGGGGAAATGCACAAGCTGGCTACCTAAAAAGAATATTCACAATTCAGAAAAGGGCAGTGAGATGCATTGCAAAATTACCACCAAGACAGACCTGTAGGCAAGCTTTTGTACACTATAATATTGTGACAGTATATTCACTGTACTTATACCAAAGCATAATGGCGGTAAGGTCAAGTGATAAACACCTCCTAAATAAAGATGTACACAAACACGGTACAAGAGGAAATGAAAATTACTACATGATAAACAGAAATCCAAAACTGTCTATGACTGCCCCAAAAGAAGCAGGCAAAAGGTTTTTTAATAAACTCCCCAAAATCATTAAAAAAGAAACAGATCTAAAATGTTTTAAAAATCATTTGAAACTATATCTCACAGAGAAATGTATATACAGTTTGAGTGAATACTAAGATGGTGTTGAAATACATCATCACTGAAATGTACCTTTAAAAATTATCATTTCTGTATGTTGTTTGGATTTGTGTGTACAAATAATGTGAAACATGTAAAACCTTTGTATGATTATGGACTATTTCTGTTTAATTATTTGTTTCATTTATATATAATGAAATCAAGTTTGATGTTAATAGGCTATTATATGACACACCCAATACTCTCAGCTGGATTTTCAGCTGGAGTCCATGGGCAAAGAATAAATAAATAAATAAATAAATATATTATATTACTGTGGGTAGCAGGTTTGAGGGCAGATGAGCATAGGGAAGGGGGACGGCAGATGTGACTGGATGAGGTGGATTTAGTGGGTGCAAACAGGGATAGAATGGAGAAAGTGTGGGGGGTGGTGAGGGGTTCATAGTTAGAGATGTAAGACCGTGTGGCACCGGAAAAGTGCAGGGAATAACACGCAAAAATACGGGAACTGACACACGGAGCGTGATCAGTTTGAAGGTATAGGCTTAATTATATTGGTGGGAGTAATGTAGGACGTAAGATGCTGCACCAACTATCACCATGTTCTTGAGGCCATCTGTTGTGAGCAGCCAAGTCCGTTGATACAGTGCGGCTCATAAGTAGAGCGTGCAGTGTGATTCGTAAGGCAACAAGAGAATCACAGGAAAGAAAAAGAAAGAAGGATGGACATTGAGTATAGCATGCAAAAGAAAGTAGTTACAAAGGAAAACAGCACAGGGTTAGGATTGAAGAAAAGCCGTCAGGCAAAAATCAAACAATGGAAATTCCAGGATGGAATGTAACAATACGAGAGAAGGAAAGTTGCTACTCACCTTATAGCAGAGATGCTGAGTCACGATAGCCATAATAAAAAGATTCACACAATCATAGCTTTTGGCCATTAAGGCCTTTGTCAGCAGTAGACACACTTATACACAGGCACAGAGACACTACGTAAGTGCAACTTGCACACATGTCTGCAGTCCCAGAGAGCTGAAACTACACTGCGAGCAGCAGCACCAGTGCATGATGGGAGTGGTGACTGGGTGGGGGTAAGGAGGAGGCTGGGGCAGGGAGGGGGAGGGATAGTATGGTCGGAGTGGCGAACAGTGAAGTGTTGCAGTTTTGACGGAGGGTAGGAGAGAAGGTGCGGAGGGGGGAGGGCGTAAGTAGCGGAAAGGAGAGAAATAAAAATAAAAATAAATTAAAAGACTGGGTGTGGCGGTGAAATGACAGCTGTGTAGTGCTGGAATGCGAACATGGAGGGGGCTGGATGGGTGAGGACAGTGACTAACCAAGGTTGATGCCAGGAGGGTTACGGGAACGTAGGATGTATTGCAGGGAAAGTTCTCACCTGCGCAATTCAGAAACGCTGGTGTTGGTGGGAAGGATCCATATGGCACATGCTGTGAAGCAGTAATTGAGATGAGGGGTATCATGTTGGTCAGCGTGTTCAGCTACAGGATGGTCCACTTGTTTTATGGCCACAGTTTGTTGGTGGCTGTTCGCGCGGACAGACAGCTTGTTGGTTGTCATGCCTACATAGAATGCAGCACAATGGTTTCACCTTAGCTTGTAAATCACATGACTAGTTTCACAGGTAGCCCTGCCTTTGATGGGATAGGTGATGTGAGTGACCAAACTGGAGTAGGTGGTGGTAGGAGGATGTATGGGGCAGGTCTTGCATCTAGGTCTATTACAGGGGTATGAGCCATCAGGTAAGGGATTTGGAGCAGGGGTTGTGTAAGGATGGATGAGTATATTGTGTAGGTTTGGTGGATGGTGGAATGTCACAGTAGGAGGGGTGGGAAGGATAGTGGGTAGGACATTTCTCATTTCAGGGCAGGATGAGAGGTAACGAAACCCTGGCGGAGAATGTAATTCAGTTGCCCCAGTCCTGGATGGTACTGAGTTATGAGGGGAATGCTCCTCTGTGGCCAGACTGTGGGATTTTTGGAGGTGGTGGGAGACTGGAAAGATATGGCACGGGAGATTTGTTTTTGTATAAGGATGGGAGGATAATTACGGTCAGTGAAGGCTTCAGTGAGACCCTTGGTATATTTAAAGAGGGACTGCTTGTCCCTGCAGATGCGACCACCACAGGTGGCTAAGCTATACTGAAGGGACTTCTTGGTATGAAATGGGTGGCAGCTATTGAAGTGGAGGTATTGCTGGTTCTTAGTTGGTTTGATATGGATGGAGGTGCTGATGTAGCCATCTCCGAGGTGGAGGTAAACATCTAGGAAGGTGGTTGTTGGGTTGAGTAGGACCAGGTGAAGCAAATGGGGAAGAAGTTGTTGAGGTTCTGGAGGAATGTGAATAAGGTGTCCTCACCTTCAATCCAGATAACAAAGACATCATCAATGAATCTGAACCAGGTGAGAGGTTTAGGGTTCTGGGTTTATAGGAAGGATTCCTCTAGATGGCCCATGAATAGGTTAGCATAGTATGGTGCCATGCGGGTGCCCATAGCCGTACTGCAGATTTGTTTGTAGGTAATGCCTTCAAAGGAGAAGTAATTGTGGGTGAGAATATAGTTTTGTCATGGAGACTAGGAAGGAAGTTGTAGGTTTGGAATCCATAGGGCATCTGGAAAGGTAGTGTTTGATAGCAGTAAAGCCATGGGCATTAGGAATGTTAGTGTACAGGGAGGTATCAATAGTGACAAGCAGGGCACCATGTGGTAAAGGGAAAGAAATTGTGGAGAGTCGGTCGAGGAAATGGTTGGTATCTTTTATATAGGAAAAAAAATGGTTCAAGTGGCTCTGAGCACTATGGGACTTAACATCTATGGTCATCAGTCCCCTAGAACTTAGAACTACTTAAACCTAACTAACCTAAGGACAGCACACAACACCCAGTCATCATGAGGCAGAGAAAATCCCTGACCCCGCCGGGAATCGAACCTGGGAACCCGGGCGTGGGAAGTGAGAACGCTACCGCACGACCACGGGCTGCGGACTTTTATATAGGAGGATAGGTTCCAGGTAATAGGTTGAAGGTGTGCGAATCTTTTTATTGTGCCTATCGTGACTCAGCATCTCCGCTATGAGGTGAGTAGTAAATTTCCTTCTCTCATATAAACAAAGATGATGTAACTTACTAAACGAAAGCATTGGTATGTTGATACGGACAATAAAAAACACACACACAAATTTCAAGCTTTTGCAACCCAAGGTTGCTTCTTCAGGAAAGAGGGAAGGAGAGGGAAAGACGAAAGGATGTGGGTATTAAGGGAGAGGGTAAGGAGTCATTCCAATCCTGGGAGCGGAAAGGCCTACCTTAGGGAGAAAAAAGGACAGGTATACACTCACACACACACACACATATCCACCCGCAAATATACAGACACAGGCAGACATATCACTGATATGTCTGGCTATGTCTGTATATGTGCGGATGGATAAGTGTGTGTGTGTGTGAGTATAGAATCTTTCTAAGAAAGGCCTGCAGCTCTTTGACATTGGAAGGATGTGACATCAACCCAATAGCCTGCAGCACTGTGAACAAGGCACAAAAGTTCTGTGAGTGTCCATCTGTAGAGGAACCAGAGACCCCAATATCATCCAGGTAGTTAATGCACCTGGCGTGGAGGCTGTGAGTGGCTCCATAAACTGCTGAAAATTACAGGGGTGCTAGCTATGCTGAATAGCAGCCACTGATATTGGTGGTATTGGTATAGCCAGAAGGGGGTATTCACTATGAGGAATGTATTTAGAATCATCATCAGAGGCAGTTGCAAGTGTTCCTCAGAAAAGTCTATTCTGGAATAATTTTGGCCCCCAGAAAGCCAAGCTAAGAGTTCATCCCGACAGGGTAAGGGATGAGTATCAATAGCAGACTGTGAATTTACAGACTTTTTAAAATCACCACAGAGCCAAAGACTGCCGTTAGGTTGTAGTGCTTTGAGAATTTGCACATAAATTCAAGAACCACTCGTCCTTCTACTGTCTCGAACACACAATACTTTAAAAATAAGTGTGAGAGAACATGCATGACACATGTTTGTGTGTGCAGGCTGGATAGGAGTCTTGAGCACACAGTAAACGCAATGGTCGAACGGCATCGACACGTTTGCCGCTCGTGCCATATAAGCCATATTGGAAGAACAAGGAGTGTAAGGTGTTTCATATAATTGACTGTTGTAACAAGGAAAAAGAAGAACCATTGAAACATTGTTAATTGTACTTCATGTGTTGGACTTGCTAGAGGCAAGACAGGTTCATATATTATGTGGTTGTAGAATCACATATATTGCAGATGTTTCTAATCGAGTCTAATGCAAAACAAGTCAGTTGACTTGCAAGTATTAAGTATTCTAACACTTATGTGGGAAGGAATGAATTTGTTATTTGTGGAAGTTAAAATATATCAAGACTGAACTAAAAGTATTCTACGAGTATCCACTTATTTCATGAGTATATATATATATATATATATATATATATATATATATATATATATATATATATATATATATAGAGAGAGAGAGAGAGAGAGAGAGAGAGAGAGAGAGTGTCTGATAAATTCTCCATTAACTAGCAGTATTCTTTGGGGAGGAAGTTTTTGGAGATACAGAGAAGAAGATCAGCTGTGCATACCATGTAAGTCAACTAATGTGAGAGAGGTGTGAATTTTGCATGCAATCCAATTTCACACCACACTCCAGGTCAACTAAAGCGTTAAAAGCTTTTGTGACAATTACCAACAGAGTAGAGCATTCACTGAGGAGACAGGGGTGAAAACACCCAAGGACGTAAGTTGATTGGATTCTGCTTTGACTTGCTCCCATAATACAATTGGCATTGCACTTGCATGAAAAAAATGGGGACACACCATCATTTTCATTGTGATCTGAGTCTTGAAACCTTCTGAAAATAATGAGGAAAACTCTGAGCTGAGCACATCCAGTTGTTGGTGAGAAACTTGATCTGATTATATGAATGTGTGATGTCTGTTCTTTAAGACATGTGCAAAAGAACAGACACCATTCATTCATATAATTGATGAACCTAGATGGTCAATGGATCCATCTTCTTCAGTGCACCTGACCTCCTATGGGAAGCTCAGAGTAGCAAGCAAGGAGAAAATGGACAGAGAATATGGAAGGTGGTGCTTGGTGGGAATGTCAGTCAGCCATGAGGCTTGCCGAGATAGTCCACGCAGTTACGGTAACACTGCGTCCCAAATGGTACAGTGGTTGACACACCTGCCTAGTAAACAGGAGATCCTGGTTTTGAATCGCTGTCTGGTGAACATTTTCACTCATCGCTGTTGATTCTGTGAAATGTCACGATGCAGCTGATGGCAGTAATCCCTTCCCTTTCCTATCCTCTCCTTTCTTTCTCCCTCTATCTTCAATTTACCTACTTGATCCAATACCAGATGCACTTTGTCAGAAATAGAAAATCCAAGAATTTTGAATGTGTCTCACCCAAATAAGTTTTCAGCATTGGCATCATCTACCAATATAAAGGTCAAATGCCAAACAACTGCTTTGTACACCATGGGAGTTGAAAATTGTGCCAATATGGGCATTTGTTGTTTGCTGTAACTCACCAACTGATGAGAGACAGGGGACAATGCAAATGATCCAAGATCCACATATTTTTGAGAATTTAACAAAGTCACTGCTGCACCCATCCACTTGCATTTTTAACATCTTGTCAGTCAATACAAAAATTTTTGTGGCTACCATCACTTGGGAAAGACTGTTCATATCCATGTTATACTTGCACCGATGAAACACAGCACTTGACAGTTTGTGTTCTGTCAAGTTAGGTTGGAAATACTACAACAGTGATATTGCAACAGCAGCCTCTACACACATAGCCATTTTAAATGTAAGCTACTGAGCAAAACAGTTCATTTTTGAGTTGCTACCACAATGACAGCAAGTAAAATACTCATAACAGTGTAGATATAACAAAGCACACACTTTCAATAATGGTGCAAAGAAATACAGGAAATAAGCATTTGGTGATGGCTGATATCTTGAAAACAATATGGTACATAGAATGAAATTTTCACTCTACAGCAGAGTGTGTGCTGATATGAAACTTCTTGGCAGGTTAAAACTGTGTGCCGTACCTAGACTCGAACTTGGAACCTTTGCCTTTTGCGGGCAAGTGCTCTACCAAGTAGGAGACAAGGTACTGGCAGAATTAAAGCTGTGAGGATGGGGTGTGAGTTGTGCTTGGGTAGCTCAGTTGGTACAGCACTTGACCCGAGTTTGAGTCTCAGTCCGGCACACAGTTTTAACCTGCCAAGAAGTTTAATATGGTACATAGTTTATGAAAAAAATAATAACCAAGATAGTAATTTCTCCCTCTAGGTTTTATTATGACAGTGACACAATAAATAACCAATATTTATAGCTTTCCACTCACCAATTTATGGTGACAATGGCACAATTCCATCCAGATACATTTCATCACTGTTGTCAGGATCAGAACCTAAACCACCTACATTGTCATCATCACTAAGACAACTTGTCAGCTGTTCATGATCACTAATGATACCTTCAATTGTCTGTGCTGCTTGAATAAGTTTTTCAATGTGCTCAACCCTTTTCCTCCACAGTCGCGAGAGCTTCACACAACATCCTTTCTATAACTGTTATTGTAAAGGACTTGTTGTTCCTTATATATGTCCTCACCTCACTCTACACTAACTCAATGAGCTTGAAATAGCACTGATATGGTGGCAGCCTTATTATAGTATGATGCTGCTTTGTGATGATTTTGTGTACTACATATGTACATATCATAGGCTTATTTTCTTTAACAAGTGAATGTAAGAGAAGCTTCATCATGCTCATATCTGCAGCAGTATTTCCTGCTTGTAACCACTGTGCCATAACTTCTTTGTGGTCATTTGTGGTTGAGGCTCTGTTCAGTATCATTGAATGATATAGAGCATTGTCCACTACAGTGGTTGTAGGGACAAAAAACTGTTTTAAAAGATTCCTGAACCACTCAACATATCGTGTGTGGTCCATGTCTTCATGGTAATAACCTGCCTTTTTGGATGAAAAAAACTAAAAGTACACTGGAAGAACCTGCATGGACCACAATTCATTTTGCTCCTCTTCCCATTGGCTGATGATGAATACTGTTACGAGTTTCATCTATGCAGCATTTACTGACAGCTTCCCTGGAATTAACCCATGTTTTATCTAGCCATATTATGGATGAATGTCTTTGCCCACAATTCTGTGCAAGAATGTGTTTTGAGCTGTTACAATATGCACCTGTTTTAACAGGACTTTGCATTTGTCTCATGCATTGTAACAGATATCCATACTTTTCAATACAATTTTTAGTTATGTTTTCCTACCCCTGAAAAGTTCACTTTCTTTTAATGACACCAGCAACTTTGCTACAATAGGATACACTTTCCTGCTGTGGTAAGCATAAATATGCCTGCAAATAGCATCAATCTGAAAAGAATCTAAGTCAGTGACAAGGTACAGCTGCTTTTTCTTCTTTCCGGAAGTCACTAAAAATACATCCTTTGATACAGATACCTTGGAATCATTACAGCTCATATCTACATCTCTCAACTTTTGCAGCAACACTACCTTACTTACTCCTGTTCTTGCATTAATTCCAAGAGTTACTTATGCGCATTCCACTACTTTATCAGCAGGAACTGATAGTTATCCATGAATACTTACAAGGTCTGGTCAAAAAATTCTGGAACATTCATTACTTCGTTCCAATGGTGTTTTGGAGCAAAGTGCAGCTGGCATCCATGTACACACCTGTGTTTAATGTGTAACTGCTGGAAGTTTCATTGCTGTATGTCTGTTAGTTATGGTTCAGTGCTGTATTGAGTCAAACATTGTGTCTCACAATTTGTGAATTTTGAGATGGCAGAGTTAGAGGAGCAAGATGTCTGCATTAAATTTTATGTGAAACTCAAGAAAACATTTACAGGGATACATCAAATGATGCAGGAAGCCTATGGTGATGAGTTCTTAAGCAATACTTTGTGTTACAAATGGTTCACATGGTTTGAAAATGGCCAGACAGAAGTTAAGGATGACCCTCATTCAGGATGCCTTTTGACATATACCAATGATGCTCTTGTCAGGAATGTCAATAAATTGTGCATCTCAAGCAAACACCAACTGTCCAAGAGACTGCAGAAGAATGAAACATTTCAGTAGTATCATGCTTGACTGGTATGCTCCTTAATCCTATTAGCTCTCTTGCTATTAATATAATGAACAAATCTGGCAAAATTAGGAACAATACCTTCATCATGGTACCTCAGCAAGAAAGTCAGTGTATTCAACAGCTTCTCATTTTTCCTCCAAAGTTTATCTAACTTCTGTACAAGTTTCACCATCTCCTCACCATACAGGTACTTGATGTGGCTTTGTAGGTTTTCCTGGCATACAGGTCATGAAACTCTCTTCGGGTTTGCTGCTGGATACTAAAAGTGACACATTCAATATTTTGGTGATCCATCTGTTTACCATCTTCAGGAGAGCACTGCTTCTGCTGCTGAGTCCCACTGAGAGCCAATGTCAAGGCTACAAATTGACATCCTATATAGGCCTCCGTACTGTACATGGTGCACAGTTGCTGCCCTCTCAGATTGGGCAGGTGGAGTTGCCTTTAGCAGGACACCAATGGCAATGATACATTCCACTCAGAGATGATTTTCAAACACACACTCTGGCCACAATGAAGGACGTTCTGTTTTGATGAGGGATAATACAGGGTTCATCATGTTGTTAAGTGGAAACCATTGGCTCTATTAATCAAATTATCTGCCAACCTAACTTCAATTGCCTCTTTATAAACAGTGTTCCAAAAACTGAAAATCTTGGCAACTGTTACAGTTTTGTCAAATTTCATATTGTGTACCTCATTTAAGCAATGTTCTGCTACTGCCAATTTTTCTGGCTGTTGTAGCCTCTGTAGCAGTTGCACCTGATTTTATTTCTTCATTTGTTGTCCTCTGTGTCGACATACTGGATGAAATATGAGTTTGTAATTTGGACACTGATTACTGCAAATAATGTAGCCAACAGATGCATGGTTGCTTCTGTAATGTCCTGATTGCAAATGCTATTGAGTGGTGTTCTGTTTTTCCATAGATTTCCTTTGCCTGGAATATGTGCACTCAAATCCTATATCACAGCTACCTGTCATGAGGCAAAAGGGTAAAGACAAAATCAGGTCTATGTAGAATCTTGCTATCACATAACTGCTTTTTAATTTCATCAAAGGCAAACTGGCATTCATTAGTCCATTCCCATACTGTACTTTTCTTTAATTAGTTTTTCAAATTGGCTACATTCAATGCTTGTGTCCTTATGTACATTCTATAGAATCCCACTAACCAATGGAATGAACTTTTATTTCATGGTTTTGGAAACTGTGCTATGGATTCAGTTTCTTTGGGATCAGGCAAAATTCCTCTCTTGCACTTTTCAAGTTATAATTTCATACCCCTTAATCGGGCAGGTTGGTTAGAAAATTTAAAAAGGGAAATGGATAGGTTAAAATTAGATATAGTGGGAATTAGTGAAGTTCGGTGACAGGAGGAACAAGACTTTTGGTCAGGTGAATACAGGGTCATAAATACAAAATCAAATAGGGGTAATGCAGGAGTGGGATTAATAATGAATAAAAAAATAGATGTACGGGTAAGCTACTACAAACAGCATAGTGAATGCATTATTGTGGCCAAGATAGACACGAAGCCCACACCTACTACAGTAGTACAAGTTTATATGCCAACTAGCTCTGCAGATGATGAAGAAATTGATGAAATGTATGATGAGATAAAATAAATTACTCAGGTAGTGAAGGGAGATGAAAATTTAATAGTCCTGGGTGACTGGAATTCATCAGTAGGAAAAGAGAGAGAAGGAAACATAGTAGGTGAATATGTATTGGGGGTAAGAAATGAAAGAGGAAGCCGCCTGGTAGAATTTTGCGCAGAGCATAATTTAATCATAGCTAATACTTGGTTTAAGAATCATAAAAGAAGGTTGTATACATGGAAGAACCCTGGAGATACTAAAAGGTATCAGATAGATTACATAATGGTAAGACAGAGATTTAGGAACCAGGTTTTAAATTGTAAGACATTTCCAGGGGCAGGTGTGGACTCTGACCACAATCTATTGGTTATGAGCTGTAGATTAAAACTGAAGAAACTGCAAAAAGGTGGGAATTTAAGGAGATGGGACCTGGATAAACTGAAAGAACCAGAGATTGTACAGAGTTTCAGGGAGAGCATAAGGGAACAATTGACAGGAATGGGGGAAAGAAATACAGTAGAAGAAGAATGGGTAGCTTTGAGGGATGAAGTACTGAAGGCAGCAGAGGATCAAGTAGGTAAAAAGACGAGGGCTAGTAGAAACCCTTGGGTAACAGAAGAAATATTGAATTTAATTGATGAAAGGAGAAAATATAAAAATGCAGTAAATGAAGCAGGCAAAAAGGAATACAAACGTCTCAAAAATGAGATCGACAGGTAAGGAGAAAATATAAAAATGCAGTAAATGAAGCAGGCAAAAAGGAATACAAACGTCTCAAAAATGAGATCGACAGGAAGTGCAAAATGGCTATAGAGGACAAATGTAAGGATGTAGAGGCTTATCTCACTAGCGGTAAGATAGATACTACCTACAGGAAAATTAAAGAGACCGTTGGAGAAAAGAGAACCACTTGTATGAATATCAAGAGCTCAGATGGAAACCCAGTTCTAAGCAAAGAAGGGAAAGCAGAAAGGTGGAAGAGAATGTAGATGAAGATGAAATGGGAGATATGATATTGCGTGAAGAGTTTGACAGAGCACTGAAAGACCTGAGTCGAAACAAGGCCCCTGGAGTAGACAACATTCCATTAGAACTACTGACAACCTTGGGAGAGCCAGTCCTGACAAAACTCTACCATCTGGTGAGCAAGATGTATGAAACAGGCGAAATACCCTCAGACTTCAAGAAGAATATAATAATTCCAATCCCAAAGAAAGCAGGTGTTGACAGATGTGAAAATTACTGAAATATGAGTTCAATAAGTCACAGCTGCAAAATACTAACGCGAATTCTTTACAGACGAATGGAAAAACTGATAGAAGCCGACCTCGGGGAAGATCAGTTTGGATTCCGTAGAAATGTTGGAACACGTGAGGCAATACTAACCTTACGACTTATCTTAGAAGAAAGATTAAGAAAAGGCAAACCTACATTTCTAGCATTTGTAGACTTAGAGAAAGCTTTTGACAATGTTAACTGGAATGCTCTCTTTCAAATTCTGAAGGTGGCAGGGGTAAAATACAGGGAGCGAAAGGCTATTTACAATTTGTACAGAAAGTAGATGGCAGTTATAAGAGGCGAGGGGTATGAAAGGGAAGCAGTGGTTGGGAAGGGAGTGAGACAGGTTTGTAGCCTCTCCCCAATGTTATTCAACCTGTATATTGAGCAAGCAATAAAGGAAACAAAAGAAAAGTTCGGAGTCGGTATTAAAATCCGTGGAGAAGAAATAAAAACTTTGAGGTTCGCCGATGACATTGTAATTCTGTCAAAGACAGCAAAGTAATTGGAAGAGCAGTTGAACGGAATTGACAGTGTCTTGAAAGGAGGGTATAAGATGAACATCAACAAAAGCAAAACAAGGATAATGGAATGTAGTCAAATTAAGTCGGGTGATGCTGAGGGAATTAGATTAGGAAATGAGACACTTAAAGTAGTAAAGGAGTTTTGCTTTTTGGGGAGCAAAATAACTGATGATGGTCGAAGTAAAGAGGATATAAAATGTAGACTGGCAATGGCAAGGAAAGCGTTTCTTAAGAAGAGAAATTTGTTAACATCGAGTATTGATTTAAGTGTCAGGAAGTCGCTTCTGAAAGTATTTGTATGGAGTGTAGCCATGTATGGAAGTGAAACATGGACGATAAATAGCTTAGATAAGAAGAGAATAGAAGCTTTTGAAATGTGGTGCTACAGAAGAATGCTGAAGATTAGATGGGTTGATCACATAACTAATGAGGAGGTATTGAGTAGAATTGGGGAGAAGAGGAGCTTGTGGCACAACTTGACTAGAAGAAGGGATCGGTTGGTAGGACATGTTCTGAGACATCGAGGGATCACCAATTTAGTATTGGAGGGCAGCGTGGAGGCTAAAAATCGTAGAGGGAGACCAAGAAATGAATACACTAAACAGATTCAGAAGGATGTAGGTTGCAGTAGGTACTTGATAATAAGATGTCATTTACATATGTACTTAATTTTTCCAAAAGTTCCCTTCTCAATACATAATCCAAACCCTTGATGAACTCTGATACAGAAACATTCATTCAATCCAAATTGTGCAACACAATGTGGAAAGCTGTTTCCATTATACAGGGTGAGTCACCTAACGTTACCGCTGGATATATTTTGTAAACCACATCAAATACTGACCAACCGATTCCACAGACCGAACGTGAGGAGAGGGGCTAGTGTAATTGTTTAATACAAACCATACAAAAATGCACAGAAGTATGTTTTTTAACACAAACCTATGTTTTTTAAAATGGAACCGCTTTAGTTTTGTTAGCACATCTGAACATATAAACAAATACGTAATCAGTGCCATTTGTTGTATTGTAAAATGTTAATTACATCCGGAGATATTGTAAGCTAAAGTTGACGCTTAAAACCTCTGACATTCAGTTGTGTGTTGTAACAAACACGGGCCATGGTCGGCGAGCAGCATCTGCAGGGACATGTTTACGATGACGACCATTTTTACGAGTGTGGCTGTAGTGCACTGTTGTGGTTTGGTCTAGCTGTCGCAGTGTCCGCATGTAGCGCTTGCTGCTATTGTTATTCTGCATTCATCTCCACACGCAGACCAACTGTAGTACACCGTGTTACCAGACATCTGTGATAGTGTAGTGTTGCAGGAACTGTGACCATGGTGTACTCGAACTCTGAAAAGGCGGAGATGATACTCATCTATGGCGAGTGTCGACGAAATGCAGCTGAAGCCTGCAGGGTGTATGCAGAACGGTACCCGGACAGAGAGCATCCAACGTGCTGCACATTGCAAAACATCTACCGCCAACTGTATGTAACAGGTATGGTCGTAGCACGCAAACAGGTCCATAACAGGCCCATCACAGGAGAAGTGGGTGCAGTTGGTGCGTTAGCTGCTGTTGCCATGAACCCACACATGAGTACACGGGACATTGTGAGAGCCGGTGGACTGAGTCATGGTAGTGTCATGCGCACACACACCCATATCCAACCACACGTACACAGACACAAGCAAGAAATGTCTGCTTGTGTCTGTGTATGTGTGGTTGAATATGGGTGTGTGTGCGAGTGTATACCTGTCCTTTTTCCCCCCTAAGGTAAGTCTTTCCGCTCCCAGGATTGGAATGACTCCTTACCCTCTCCCTTAAAACCCACATCCTTTCGTCTTTCCCTCTACTTCCCTCTTTCCTGATGAAGCAACCGTTGGTTGCGAAAGCTAGAATTTTGTGTGTATATTTGTGTTTGTTTGTGTGTCTATCGACCTGCCAGCACTTTTGTATGGTAAGTCACATCATCTTTGTTTTTAGATATATTTTTCCTGCGTGGAATGTTTCCCTCTATTATATTCCATCTAATTTGTCACTCAGTGAAGTATTATCAACATCAGGAAAAGCATCGTTAGCATCATAATCACATAAATCCTCAGCATATCCATTATTATCCTCAGCACAAATATCATCATTAACATCTAAATCAACATCAAATATTTCAGTAATCCTAACAAAATCATCAATAACATCATCATCATTCAGGAAATCTCCTATACTCTCTTGCTTCTAAGTACATGATTCTTTGACTCTACACATTCAACCTCAGCACCAACAGGTTCACTCAGTATACCTACATCAGAATTATCCATTAATCTCACTAAACCACATTCATCAAAATTCGCATAAATAGCACCATTATGTATCACTTCATTACTGTTATCAGATTCAGCAAACAAATTTGTCAAAATATCACTACTAAGCTTTAATACAGATTTATTCTTATTGTTATCTTCTTCTTTCATTTTACTCAGAACACCTTCCCAAAATTATCCACTAAATTATATTCGATTCACTGTTTGTGGTTTGCTGGTTTCTCCATTCTGACATGTCCCATTAAATCTATCTTTCTCTCTTCTGAAAGTGCTGTTAACCTGATTTCTAGAGTTACTTCTCCTTGCCTCAAGCCGACAGGTACTCCTTGAGGCAAACCTTAGTTTTCCAGGTGGTACCTTCTATTTTCAGATCTCCCATTACTAAAATTCCTGTCATAATTACTGCTATACTGACTATTTCTTCCCTCATGGCCCCTGCACTCTTCTTTATGCCTATTGTTTCCAGTGTTAGTTCTCCTGTCATCATCTCCATGTCCATCATTCCAGTGGTTATCTCTTCAGATAACATTATTATCCTGATAATGGTTCCTATTATTTCTTCTACTATCTCTTTTATCATGATGATCATCAGAAAAATTGCCATTTCAGTAATATTCATTACCTACTGGTCTATCTTTATCTCTTTCATTTCTCTCCCATGCAATATCCAACTTATCTATGTATCTTAAGAATTACTCTATCAAATCATCTGGTCTATAGACCAATCCCCATTGCACTTTATGCAGTAAAAGTCTCTTAAGGGCATCTATCTGGATCATTTCATCTAATGGTTTGTCAAAGTGTGCTAGTGTTTTAATTTGTTCTTCACAAAAGGTTTTTACCCATCCTCTACCATCCCTAAAGTGCAGTCCATTTAAGAATTCTGATTTTATTCTTGACTGTTTAATATCTGACCAAAACTTACTCATAAAACGTTTTTCAAACTCTGTAAAACTCATCTCAGAATGTATGAACTGATTTTCCCAGTATGAGGCCTCATCATCTACAAAACTTTTCACCAATTTAATCTTTAAGTTATCTAACATATTGACTGTAAAATTATCTTTACATGGGCAAATAAAGCCTACAAGATGGGTTTATTGTCTCCTGTGAAATCCAATACTACTATCACTACTACAAATGTTCTTAGTGATTAAATTTTGTTCTGTTTAACAATCCTTCGGTCTTACATTGAAAATGTTACTGGAATATGCACCTACATTGCTTTTGACTTCTGAAAAATTTTTGTTAACCATTTTAGTTACATCATCTGCCCTTTGGTTTAAAACTGAGCTCTCATTTTTAATCATGGTATGGAGGGCATCAGTGATTTTTGTTTTTGTTTTTATTAATCTCATCTAGTAAACTATTTTCAATTTCTGAATTTCTGTTCTCAACTTCATCTAACCTCATACTGAACTCTTTATAATCTGCTTTCAAATTAGTAACCTCATTAACAGTAATTCTGGTTTTCCCATACAACACTGTTGACAGTAATCTGAATTTTGTCTACATCTTTACGAACAAGCTTTAGGGGTTTCTCTTGTTCCTGTACATACTTTTCTAACTGATCTAGCTTTTTCCCTTGTTTATCTAGTTTTTTATCCAATTTACTTATTCCTCTACTGTGTTGTTTTGAAGGGAGTTTGATAAAATTGACAAGTCTATCAATTCTACTTCCATCTCTACTGCATACTGCCTCATGTTCATCCAGAACTTGAAATGATGAACAAGCGTTACTGTTTTTGTCTTCTTCAGCTTCCCCTTCTGACTCGCTATTGATAACATGGTCATCAAGAGTACTATTGACACTGTTAATTACTTGCTGTATCCTTAGTACCACCACCACTTCCTCCTCCTCCTCCTCCTCTCTACCCTGGAAAACATTTACTGTACTTACATTTCTATTTTTTTTAACAACACAAAGAGATCTAACTAGTCACCCAACACAAAATCACAAAATAATGATGTCACACCAACCACAAGTTGCTTCATATGACCTAACTCCAGCTGCTCTTTGCACATCAGAAAAAATTTTTGTTGGGACACCTTAGTATAGATGATGATGCTGTTGCTGCTCAATTGGAAGATGATAAAAGCTGCTGTACTCATGGTCAAATTCTGTTCATCTATGTTCACAATCTTCTTTTGCTCAAATTTGATACCAATCTTGATGTGTATAAGACAACAAAAATAATCAGTTATTGATAATATGATGTAAATGGATAGATAAAAAATCTACTCACCAAGCGGTGGCAGGGGAACACACAAAAAAAGGATTTAACGTTTACAAGCTTTCAAAGCCAGTGGCTCCTTCTTCTGGCAGAAGAGCAAAAGGGGAATGAAGAAGGGTGAAGGAAAAGGACTGAAGAGATTTAGGGAAAGGGGTACAGCTCAGAAAAGTCACTCAGAACCCCGGGCCAGGGGAGGCTTATTGGATGGGATGAGAAGGAAAGACTGGTTGTTGGGTATTGCACCAGATGAGATTTGAAAACCTGAGAGCTTAAAGGTGGAAGACAGGGTAATGTGTGAGACAGAGATTACTACTGAAACATCATGCTTGAGTTAATAAGAGTGAAACACTAAGTGCATTGTATGTAACAGAGGTGGGAGTGGGGTCACAGAAAAATAAACAAGTCAGAAAATGAAAGATGTAGAAAACTAAAATGGAGTAAAGAAAGGAGTAGTTACTGTGAATAAATGCTGAGACAGAAGGAATAAACATAAATTAAAGTCAGGTGGGAGGCGAGAACCAAGAACCAAGGACAAGTTGCAGTTGTGACGTTCACCTGCTTTATTTCTTTATTGATTGTCCTCAGTGTCGATGTGCAGCATTGCTATACTGGCTGAAAAAGGGGGACGGGTGGTAGTTCAACACTGACTACTTTACATGATGTGGCTGACAGTTGCACATTTGTATTTCACAGTTTTTACTTTTACTGTTCACAACCCCCGTCAATATACACAGTTAATATGGGCAATTACATTTTGTTTAACTTACAATAAGCCTCATTAATAGGTTGCAGGCAAAAATCCACATACTGCTACAATAGTTCACTGTTGAACATCTGTGAGCAGTAAAAACCTAACCACACATTTCACAGCCTCTCAAATAAATTGAGCAGACACTGTCATTGCTTTAACAAATGGTGTATTGGTGTAACACTTATTTCACAGTTAAGTTGATGCATTGTTGTTGTTCTAACCAACACAGGTTTCTTGTCTGAAACCCGGCCATGGACTGACTTTCTTGGGATCAAATGTCAGGCCCTTATATATCCTCACAATAATAAACACTGAAACTATACATTGTTTCATGTTTAATTTAAAGAAATTATAATTAAAACTTAACTCATTAAATTAACTGAACACATCAAAATATTGCACCTTTCTAACAGTTTCTTCTACTACAAGAGTTAGGCCAAATTATTTGTTTAAATCATGAAATACTTTTGACAAAACTGTTAATTACATTGGAATTAATTAAGAGCTAACTTTGCTAACATCTTTTCAAATACTTGAAGAATTCTGTTAGTTGTTCCTCCAAATGTTTATAATTAGTACAGAATTTATATTTATTTGTAAGCCAACAATAGAATTTGTTATGAAACAATTACTAATTTCACCCTATAACAAAAGATACTAACTAGGAATAGTCAAAATAAATTAGAAAATCAATTACATATGCATGTTATACTAATGTACATTAATGGTAATTAGTTAAAACAAAAAAATGAATTTTAAGGAGGCAGATGGCAAAACAAGAGGGGAAGGAAAAATATCCCAGCTTGCTTTGCCACACAGTGCTTGTTCCCACCTGCGGAGTTCTGAGAAACTAGTTTCTGGGGGAAGAATCCAGATGACGTGTGTGGTGAAACAGGCACCAAGGTTGTGACCATCATGTTGTACAGAATGCTCTGCAACAGCAAAGTGTGTGTTGCCTGTATACACCCTCTGCCTATGCCCATTCATCCTCACTGTTTTATGTTGATCCCAGCTCCTCTATCAGTTGAAAAGGTTCCTCTCCACTTTATGAATCACTGGCACTGTACAGTTGATATGTTTCCCTGCTGTATAAAAAATAATTGAGATTTCCTGGTGAGATTTCCAATGGTCAGGCAATCAATTATGTGCCATTGAGTTTTGCTACACATATTGTTTTTATAGTTTCTAAAATGTTTTATTCACATCTTGAGGTTGTTACAACAGAACAAAGAAAAGGCCTCATATCAATGTGCTGCAATTATACTTCCCTCCAAACAAAGAACAAAGTCTTCCACTGCCACCTAAGATCTCTATCCAAAAAAGAACATCCTCTTATTTTTACTAAACTCATTGGCATAGTGGCCACTTTGAAATCTAAAAAAACTGGCAAAAGTCAGTGACGTCACAGGATCTATATATACTTTTTTGCAATAATGTCATTCATTTTTCTTTCTAACACAGCAGATTAATGGAATACATTTGATTTTGATTATGTCAATTGCAAAATATGTATGGCACCAAATACTACATCAACTCAAACTTGAAAAAGTCTTCTTCACAGTAAATTCACGAAATATACAACATTTCACACATACAATATTCCACATGACCTATTGCTTATACTTCTCTGTTTGGAATTATCATAGCAAGGCTCAACATATACATTATATTTAAAGAGGGTGTGAATCTGTTAGCTGCCACATTTCACCTCACCTCCTTGAGCATATTTTGAAAGATAGCATTAGTATTTCAACTTTAAATATTTCTATGAGGAGTGTATTTTTTCCTTCTGAAGGTAGTTATTGGCAGTCCATTCCATCTCACTGTAACAATATCTAGTGCCCTTTTTATTCCACTTCAGACATAGAAACAAAATTATGTTTACAAAAGAGAAATTCATCAAGTACATGAGTAAAACAAATTTATTAATTCATGAAGAAAGATCAGCTCCAACTTTCAAAAAATAAACAAGTTTTAAGATACACTCCTGGAAATTGAAATAAGAACACCGTGAATTCATTGTCCCAGGAAGGGGAAACTTTATTGACACATTCCTGGGGTCAGATACATCACATGATCACACTGACAGAACCACAGGCACATAGACACAGGCAACAGAGCATGCACAATGTCGGCAGTAGTACAGTGTATATCCACCTTTCGCAGCAATGCAGGCTGCTATTCTCCCATGGAGACGATCGTAGAGATGCTGGATGTAGTCCTGTGGAACGGCTTGCCATGCCATTTCCACCTGGCGCCTCAGTTGGAACAGCGTTCGTGCTGGATGTGCAGACCGCGTGAGATGACGCTTCATCCAGTCCCAAACATGCTCAATGGGGGACAGATCCGGAGATCTTGCTGGCCAGGGTAGTTGACTTACACCTTCTAGAGCACGTTGGGTGGCACGGGATACATGCGGACGTGCATTGTCCTGTTGGAACAGCAAGTTCCCTTGCCGGTCTAGGAATGGTAGAACGATGGGTTCGATGACGGTTTGGATGTACCGTGCACTATTCAGTGTCCCCTCGACGATCACCAGTGGTGTATGGCCAGTGTAGGAGATCGCTCCCCACACCATGATGCCGGGTGTTGGCCCTGTGTGCCTCGGTCGTATGCAGTCCTGATTGTGGCGCTCACCTGCACGGCGCCAAACACGCATACGACCATCATTGGCACCAAGGCAGAAGCGACTCTCATCGCTGAAGATGACACGTCTCCATTCGTCCCTCCATTCACGCCTGTCGCGACACCACTGGAGGCGGGCTGCACGATGTTGGGGCGTGAGCGGAAGACGGCCTAACGGTGTGCGGGACCGTAGCCCAGCTTCATGGAGATGGTTGCGAATGGTCCTCGCCGATACCCCAGGAGCAACAGTGTCCCTAATTTGCTGGGAAGTGGCGGTGCGGTCCCCTACGGCACTGCGTAGGATCCTACGGTCTTGGCGTGCATCCGTGCGTCGCTGCGGTCCGGTCCCAGGTCGACGGGCACGTGCACCTTCCGCCGACCACTGGCGACAACATCGATGTACTGTGGAGACCTCATGCCCCACGTGTTGAGCAATTCGGCGGTACATCCACCCGGCCTCCCGCATGCCCACTATACGCCCTCGCTCAAAGTCCGTCAACTGCACATACGGTTCACGTCCACGCTGTCGCGGCATGCTACCAGTGTTAAAGACTGCGATGGAGCTCCGTATGCCACGGCAAACTGGCTGACACTGACGGCGGCGGTGCACAAATGCTGCGCAGCTAGCACCATTCGACGGCCAACACCGCGGGTCCTGGTGTGTCCGCTGTGCCGTGCGTGTGATCATTGCTTGTACAGCCCTCTCGCAGTGTCCGGAGCAAGTATGGTGGTTCTGACACACCGGTGTCAATGTGTTCTTTTTTCCATTTCCAGGAGTGTATATTTGGCCAGTCAAAGATTTGTTGTACTTTGTAATCATGAAAGGCAGAAGTGTATCTCAAGATAAATGCAGTTGATTATGTTCCAAATAGCATAATCAAATATACTTGAAAAGTATTGCTCAGAATACCTAGATACTTCCATAGGAAATATACATTTTTTTACATTGTAGCAATGGTTACAATATCTAAATACTTCATGAAAATTCTTAGATATTAAGATCTTTTTTACTAACTATTTATAGCAACTGATAAGTTTGGGGTCATTGGCAATATTAATGTAATCCTACATACCAGGTCAAGTGCTTTCTCAATTGTCACAGTCACCATCGATGCCAGTCCTTTGAGGACAAATTCTTTTACAACACCCTCTAACAGAGCATCCAGGGTGAACAGTACCTGCTCTGGCTGAAACCAATCATTTTTAGTTAATACTGTAAATATGTAAAAGAAATTTAGTACAAAGTTACTATCATAGCAGTAACTAATCCTATCATAAACTGTTTGTCATTTATCTGTTCACACATGGGACCCTATAAAAAATACTCTCTGACCCCACACATTATGTGAAATGGTTGGGACAAAATACTAAAGAAAAATAGAGACAAGTTGCACAGGAGCCCAGAAATTTATTTTACCTATAAGATAATACAATAAAAATTTCTAAATATGTGACAATTTCCTGAAAACTGTGCAATATATCAGAAAACAACATTTTCCTTTTGCCTATTCTGATAGCACTTGAAACAAGCATCAGTTTTGTTAAAACTAGAGAGTGCAGGATACAGCCCTGTCAGTCACTATGCAAGTACACAAATGGTTCACAGCAAATAACCTAACCCAAAAGTTTTCAGAAACTAACATTATGCATTTCAGACAGTAAATAAAAGTCTCCAAGTTCTTTAAAAGGAGATCATCCATGGTGGATGGATATGTGTGTGTGTGCGAGTGTATACCCGTCCTTTTTTCCCCCTAAGGTAAGTCTTTCCGCTCCCGGGATTGGAATGACTCCTTACCCTCTCCCTTAAAACCCACATCCTTTTGTCTTTCCCTCTCCTTCCCTCTTTCCTGATGAGGCAACAGTTTGTTGCAAAAGCTTGAATTTTGTGTGTATGTTTTTGTTTGTTTGTGTGTCTGTCGACCTGCCAGCACTTTCATTTGGTAAGTCACATCATCTTTGTTTTTAGATATATTTTTCCTACGTGGAATGTTTCCCTCTATTATAACTATATATATATCTAAAAACAAAGATGATGTGTCTTACCAAATGAAAGTGCTGGCAGGTCGACAGACACACAAACGAACACAAACATACACACCCTCTATTTTTTATATATATATATATATATATATATATATATATATATATATATATATATATATATATATATATATATATATATGAAACCACACATACAAAATTCCTAGGCATCCAGACAGACAGACAGCTAAGATGGAGAGAGCAAACTGATCAGCTGGTCCAAAAACATAGCACAGTGTGCTTTGTCCTGAGAGCTATTTCACGCATTGTTAACAAAGAAATATTGCTTTTGTCATATTTTGCATATTTCCATTCTGTACTCTCCTATGCCTCCCCCCATGAACCATGGACCTTGCCGTTGGTAGGGAGGCTTGCGTGCCTCAGCGATACAGATGGCCGTACCGTTGGTGCAACCACAACGGAGGGGTATCTGTTGAGAGGCCAGACAAACGTGTGGTTCCTAAAGAGCGGCAGCAGCCTTTTCAGTACTTGCAGGGGCAACGGTCTGGATGATTGACTGATCTGGCCTTGTAACAATAACCAAAACGGCCTTGCTGTTCTGGTACTGCGAACAGCTGAAAGCAAGGGGAAACTACAGCCGTAATTTTGCCCGAGGGCATGTAGCTTTACTGTATGGTTAAATGATCATGGCGTCCTCTTGGGTAAAATATTCTGGAGGTAAAATAGTCCCCCATTTGGATCTCCGGGCTGGGACTACTCAAGAGGACGTTGTTATCAGGAGAAAGAAAACTGGCAATCTACGGATCGGAGCGTGGAATGTCAGATCCCTTAATAGAGCAGGTGGGTTAGAAAATTTAAAAAGGGAAATGGATAGATTAAAGTTAGATGTAGTGGGAATTAGTGAAGTTCAGTGGCAGGAGGAACAAGACTTTTGGTCAGGTGAATACAGGGTTATAAATACAAAATCAAATAGAGGTAATGCAGGAGTAGGTTTAATAATGAATAAAAAAAATAGGCGTGCGGGTAAGCTACTACAAACAGCATAGTGAACGCATTATTGTGGCCAAGCTAGATATGAAGCCCATGCCTACTACAGTAGTACAAGTTTATATGCCAACTAGCTCTGCAGATGATGAAGAAATTGATGAAATGTATGATGAGATAAAATAAATTATTCAGATAGTGAAGGGAGATGAAAATGTAATAGTCATGGGTGACTGGAATTCGAGAGTAGGAAAAGGGAGAGAAGGAAACGTAGTAGGCGAATATGTATTGGGGGTAAGAAATGAAAGAGGAAGCCGTCTGGTAGAGTTTTGCACAGAGCATAACTTAATCTTAGTTAACACTTGGTTCAAGAATCATAAAAGAAGGTTGTATACATGGAAGAACTCTGGAGATACTAAAAGGTATCAGATAGATTACATAATGGTAAGATAGAGATTTAGGAACCATGTTTTAAATTGTAAGACATTTCCAGGGGCAGGTGTGGACTCTGACCACAATCTATTGGTTATGAGCTGTAGATTAAAACTGAAGAAACTGCAAAAAGGTGGGAATTTAAGGAGATGGGACCTGGATAAACTGACTAAACCAGAGGTTGTACAGAGTTTTATGGAGAGCATAAGGGAACAATTGACAGGAATGGGAGAAAGAAATACAGTAGAAGAATAATGGGTAGCTTTGAGGGATGAAGTACTGAAGGCAGCAGAGGATCAAGTAGGTAGAAAGACGAGGGCTAGTAGAAACCCTTGGGTAACAGAAGAAATATTGAATTTAATTGATGAAAGTAGAAAATATAAAAATTTAGTAAATGAAGCAGGCAAAAAGGAATCCAAACGTCTCAAAAATGAGATCGACGGGAAGTGCAAAATGGCTAAGCAGGGATGGCTAGAGAACAAATGTAAGGATGTAGAGGCTAATATCATGAGGGGTAAGATAGATACTGCCTACAGGAAAATTGAAGAGACCTTTGGAGAAACGAGAACCACTTGCATGAATATCAAGAGCTCAGATGGAAACCCAGTTCTAAGCAAAGAAGGGAAAGGGGAAAGGTGGAAGGAGTATATAGAGGGTCTATACAAGGGCGATGCACTTGAGGACAATATTATGGAAATGGAAGAGGATGTAGATGAAGATGAAATGGGAGATATGATACTGCGTGAAGAGTTTGACAGAGCACTGAAAGACCTGAGTCGAAACAAGGCCCCGGGAGTAGACAACATTCCATTAGAACTACTGATGGCCTTGGGAGAGCCAGTCATGACAAAACTCTACCATCTGGTGAGCAAGATGTATGAGACAGGCGAAATACCCTCAGACTTCAAGAAGAATATAATAATTCCAATTCCAAAGAAAGCAGGTGTTGACAGATGTGAAAATTACCGAACTATCAGTTTAATAAGTCACAGCTGCAAAATACTAACGTGAATTCTTTACAGACGAATGGAAAAACTGGTTGAAGCCGACCTCGGGGAAGATCAGTTTGGATTCCATAGAAATATTGGAACACGTGAGGCAATACTAACCTTACGACTTATCTTAGAAGAAAGATTAAGGAAAGGCAAACCTACGTTTCTAGCATTTGTAGACTTGGAGAAAGCTTTTGATAATGTTGAATGGAATACTCTCTTTCAAATTCTAAAGGAGGCAGAGGTAAAATACAGGGAGCGAAAGGCTATTTACAATTTGTACAGAAACCAGATGGCAGTTATAAGAGTCGAGGGGCATGAAAGGGAAGCAGTGGTTGGGAAGGGAGTGAGGCAGGGTTGTAGCCTCTCCCCGATGTTATTCAATCTGTATATTGAGCAAACAGTCAAGGAAACAAAAGAAAAATTTGGAGTAGGAATTAAAATCCACGGAGAAGAAATAAAAACTTTGAGTTTCGCCAGTGACATTGTAATTCTGTCATAGACAGCAAAGGACTTGGAAGAGCAGTTGAACGGAATGGACAGTGTCTTGAAAGTAGGATATAAGATGAACATCAACAAAAGCAAAACAAGGATAATGGAATGTAGTCGAATTAAGTCGGGTGATGCTGAGGGAATTAGATTAGGGAATGAGGCACTTAAAGTAGTAAAGGAGTTTTGCTATTTGGGGAGCAAAATAACTGATGATGGTCGAAGTAGAGAGGATATAAAATGTAGATTGGCAATGGCAAGGAAAGTGTTTCTGAAGAAGAAAAATTTGTTAACATCGAGTATAAATTTAAGTGTCAGGAAGTCGTTACTGAAAGTATTTGTATGGAGTGTAGCCATGTATTGAAGTGAAACATGGACGATAAATAGTCTGGATAAGAAGAGAATACAAGCTTTTGAAATGTGGTGCTACAGAAGAATGCTGAAGATTAGATGGGTAGATCACATAACTAATGAGGAGGTATTGAATAGAATTGGTGAGAAGAGGAGTTTGTGGCACAACTTGACAAGAAGAAGGGATCGGTTGGTAGGACATGTTCTGAGGCATCAAGGGATCACATATTTATCATTGGAGGGTAGAGTGGAGGGTAAAAATCGTAGAGGGAGACCAAGAGATGAATACACTAAGCAGATTCAGAGGGATGTAGGCTGCAGTAGGTACTGGGAGATGAAGAAGCTTGCACATGATAGAGTAGCATGGAGAGCTGCATCAAACCAGTTTCAGGACTGAAGACTACAACAACAACAACTCTCCTATGGTATTATTTTTTGGGAAAATGCTACAGGAGTTGAAAAAGTCTCCAAACTATTGCAGAAACTTCAAGAAAGAACTAAAGGCAACCAATTTTACCCTCAGCCTTATGCTTAATTATATAAACCCAACGGTTTGTAACGGGCTTACGGTCTGGTGGCAGGGGTTCCAAAGTCCACTTAGCATTTTCTTTCAATGAAGTCATTTCTTCCTCCATTGCTCTTCTGCAGTGTTCATGGTCTCAGAATTAATAGCCTCTGTATAGTTCTTTGGCTCCTTTATTTCAGCCAGCATAATTTCAATAAGGTGCTCTGGTTTCTTCAGCTGTTGCCTATTTCTCAATTCTCTTTTACTAGAACTTTCTTTTGTAGGTTTCTTAAACACACTTGCATCTTCATGATTCTTCTATTCTTCATTGCCTGTTTCACTTGGGAGTAACACCAATGTCCTACCAGTTTTCTCTGGTTCAAAAACAACATCCTTACTCTGAATAATCCATTTTTCCGATCCAATCCACACTCAAAAGTCATTAATGACATCAAAATAACCAACAAAGATTCCTGGTTTTCCTTTTGGATCCCATTTCTTTCGCTTTTCCTTTGGAATATGAACAAAACACTCACCCCAAAAATATGAAGTTTATTTAGCTGTATCGTATTTCCAGTGAATACCTCATAAGGTGTTTTGCCATCCAAATGACTTGTACCATTTTTGTTTAACACATAAACAGCTGTGTTTATTGCTTCTGCCCACAAAAACTTAGGCAGGCCTGAGCTAGGAGCATGGTTCGAGTTAGTTCCACAACTGTTCTGTTAGTGCATCAAATCTTTCACTTCAGTATTATCAAATTCCTGTTCACCATCACATTGAAATGCTTTCAGTAGTTGACCACAAAAATTCTTCACAATGCTCATCATTTCTACAATCTTCTCTGCAGTCTCAGACTTCTGCTTGAGAAAATATAACATGCGTAATCTTGAAAAATCACAAGCCAAGCAAAGAAAATATTCTGCTCCTCCCAGCGATTTACACTTGATAAGTCCATGCAGATCAGTATGAATCACTTCTCCAGGTTGTGTGGCACACTGCTGTCATAACTGAAAACTGCTGCAATGCTGATTCTCCTTAACACATGCCTCACAAAATTCTTCGCAAAAGTCTTCAACTTCAACACCACACTGCTTCAAGAATTGTTGGACATGATGTTTGTTTTGATGACCCAAGCATTCATGCCAAATTTGCAGAGAATCCTTTGACGCGAGATTTACCTCAGGATCACAAGGTTAAATTTGTTTTGTCACTCGAATCAACATCTTCAATAAGTTACCACTATGTATGCCACACACTTTTACAGTGCCATTGTTTTGGAAGTCACACTTGTCTTTCAATGATTAAAAGTCTAATCCCTTGCCCATAGCAAGTGATACATAAAAGAGATTTCTTCTCCTATCTGGAGTATACACAACATTATCCATATGGCATAACTTCCATTTACCATAAACGAAAGCTTCAAAATAAATAGCCCCTTTTCCTAGTGCATTCATAGTTGAATCATTGGCCATGCATCTCTACAGTGTTGTTGCAAACTTAGTAAATGATGTATACCACTTAATTTTCTTTACCATGTGATTCGTCACTCCACAATCAGCGATCCACAAGTCCTCGTCCAATTCTGCACTTATTACTTCACCGATGAAAGCCTGGTCAGGCAAATCACTTTTATTTTGGTTGTGGATGGTTTTTTGTTTGTGTTTCACATTTGGACATATTATTTTAATATGGCGAAATCCACCATAACCAAAACATTTGAGCTTCTTTTTGTTGGTAGACTTTTCATATTTGTTTGATGAAGCAACATTCTTCATAGTGGTGCCATCTGCATTTTAAATTTTTGCTTTGGCAGCGAAAAGTGCAACTACCTCGTCTCATTTCTCCCTTTGACAAGCTTGATGACTGTCATAAGAAGTGAACATGTCCATTAAATGTTTTAGTGTTTGTTGATCTTCAGATCTTGCCCACCAACCCTGTCACAGACTTTCATAACTGTCAGGCAGTGTGTCAAGTAGTTGTTCCATTAACGATGATTCATCAGGTTTCCCACTGAGTTGCTGCATTTGAAGCACCAAGTTTTCAAAACAAGCAAGATGTGTCACCATGTCATCACCTGAACTCATGTAAAAATTGAAGAATTCTGACTGAACAGAAAGTGCAGCTTGATTTGTTTTCTGTTCAAACACGGCATGTAGCTTGTCCTACATATCTCATGCACTCTCACATCCAACCAACAATGCGATGACTTTTGCTCCTACAGTTCTAACAATAATCTGACTCACTGCATGATTAGCTTTGTCCCATGATTTAAGCACAGCATTAAACACATCTATTTGTGCTGATGTTGCATCTGCTGGCAAAGCCACTGGTTTTTCTACATTGCCAATACACACTTCGTATGCTCCGTCTGATGCACATAATAAATTTCATACTGCAAACTTCCAAATAGTCCAATTTTCAGCCACACACAGCTTCTCTATACCATGAAAATCCATTGCAGTCCCGTAAAACAGTTCAGATTTACAACTGCAAAAATTCCACAAGAAAATCATGCAGCAGTTGTTCGTATATATACAATACAAATCGCACGTAGCACACAACACATGCTAATGCATTTCTGGCATCATGAAATGTAAAATTGCAATACCCAATTCCTTTCTTGAATAGTGTACTGGGCCCATAACCTATTGCAGAAACTTTAAGAAACAACAAAAGGGCACAACATAAAGCATATGCACGATGTAGTTGCTATAGCAGGACACATGTATTTTATTTTATGACACCAACCAAAGACATAGATATAGTACACAGCAGAGAGATTAATATAAACCTTTCACTTCAACACAAACTACAAAAACAAGCAGTGAGGTTGATGTGTGGGGTCTCTAATAGAACATCCTGCAGAAGTTTCTTTAAGGCTCTCAGGATTTTTACTGTTACAAATCAATATACATACTCACTGATCATGTTTGTAGCCATAAACAATGCATTATTTCTGAAAACCTGTAGCATTCACAAGCATAACACAAGACAGAGGAAAAATCTCCACCAAAGCTCTGCTACTCTGACAAAAGTCCACAGGGGAGTAACCGAGTCAGGAATAAAAGTATATAACAAGTCTCCCATCCATATAAAAAAGGAAACTGATAACATGCAGGTATTCAATAGGAAACTAAAAACATTCCTCAGAGAACAAATGTCTTATAAAACAAATGAATTCCTACAGTAATAAGGCATCCTTTTGAGAAAAAGTAGAGGAAAGAAAATCTTTACTTATGTCATGAAGACAGAATTGTGTACTTCTAACATAAATTATAGTAATAAAATGTAAATTTATTTATATCATAGGTTAAAACGTGTACTACCATTTATTCTACACTATTAAGTGTTCACTTGAAAGATAAAAATTTTGTGTTTTAATTTAAATCATAATTTCAAAATATAAATTTCATTATTTATTTGTGGTACTGGGATAAAAATGTGTATTTCTATTCATTCTGCTATTTTAAGCATTCACTTGAACTTTGTTCATAATAAATTGTTCATCGAAAATAAATATTTGTATGATACTTAAAATGCTCAAATAAATTTGTATTATTTCACTTGACTTGTAAAATATTACTAGTACACCCATTGTACAATACATAATCAACAGGACCAAATAAAAAATTAAATCAAATCAAATTTACCTATAGGAATCAATTTTGTGTTTATTTGCAAAGTTGTATGAATAAGTTTATTGAATTGCAAGAAATAGTGTTATGGAAACATAGATAATAATTAGAAGAGACCTGGAGTCACTGGAAGTTTAAAACAGATTAGATAACAATAAGAAAAAGATTTCAAAATCAAATTTTCAACTGATAAATATTTCCAGAAGCGCATCATCTTTGACCATAATTTGTGGCTATGAATTGCAAATAGGTAGGAAATTAAGGAGTTGAGATATGGGTAAGTTGATAGCAACAGTGGCTGTTGAGTTCCAAAGGGAGCATTAAATAATGACTGACTAAAACACTGGTAAGAAACACAGCAGAAGACAACTGAGTAGCTTTGAGATATGAAATAGTGAAGGCAGCAGAGGATCAAACAGCCAAAAAGAAAGACCTATTGGAAACATTTGGATAACACAGGCTATATTGGAGCTAAATGACAAAGGAAGAAAATGCAAAACTACAATAAATGAAGCAAGAAAAAAGGAATATACATGTCTAACAAATTAAATCACCTTACAACCTAATATATCAATGGTTTACAAATCAAGCACTGTCTGTAGGTATATACAAAGCTCCTCGTGTAATATGTACTGAATGCTCAGTGTTGACAAAATACATGAATTTCCATCTTTCTTCAGTACCATAAAATATAAAATATACATGCCTCATAATTCATTATTTTGAAATTTCACCTTCTCAATATTTCATGAAACCTATAGAATTTTTGATTTAATGTTCTATACCTACCAGGTGTGAAGCTCTTTCAAGCTTCTTTTTGACTCCGTGGAGTACTGCCGCAATATCTCCAGCTGTGGAATTCAATTCACACATGTGTGGTATGAGTATGCTTAAATACACTCTTGTAATAAACAAAGTAAAATAAATAGAAAGAAGTAAAACTCACGTTTCTTTTCGGCCAGGGATGCACGCACAAACTTTTCCACAACCCAAGGACTCTGCACATGAACAGCAGATTTCTGTAATTGAAGAGGTTATAATTAATTTTCTATGCACTACTTATAACAAAGTTTTTACTAACTGTAATGTAATAATAATACAGTAGAACTTCATTTTTACATTATCCGATTTTATATTTTTCATGATTTACTGTTATAACTTCACAGCACCTGTGAAGAACCCGTAAGATCAATGCTAAAAATTTCCTGACTTTATATTTATTCCTAGTAAGGTTTACTAGATTCTATGTTCTTAGACAATGTCTTGCTTTACTTCATCCTCCTTTCTTCCTATTGCCATCTGTTGTTACTGAAGGCAGTGGGTGGTGGCAGAGTTAAGGGGAGATGCGAGAGAGGAAATGGTGATATAATCCATGATCAGTGTTGCTAACACAACTTGCAACATTTAGCTTCACTGTGCAATGATGATGGATTTAGTACGTTTCACACTACTTCTTGCAGGACTGACATAATTGTAACATCGTGGCACTGTGAAGGTGATGACAAATGAGGCTACAAATTTATCTATCACTATAGTGCCAAGTTGATGTTTATGTATGTGTTAGTGACAGGAGAATCTAGGAAATAATATGTTTGTAGTTGCACAACATGCAAAATATATGTGACAAGGAAGAATATGAATGTTATTGCTCATCGCTTCACTTGCAGCAATTTAAGCTGTCCTCTTAGGTTCCTGACTAATCACATGCTCAGAAATCACCACATATTCTAAAATAAATAGTGAAGTATTTGTGACAAGGAAGAATATGAATTTTATTGGTACTCATTTTACTTGCAGGAATATAAGCCACCGTCTTTGGTTTCTGCCTAACCACACATTTGGAAATCACCACACATTCAGAAATAAAAAACCAAATACTTGTTTCATCCTTCATTCTCTAATCAGACAGATATGTTAAATAACATCAAATATTGGAGAACATACTGTATTAAAATCATGACAAAGTTTCAGAATGTGATAACAACACTAAGTTGAAGGAAAAAATTTAACATGAAGCGAGTTGCAAACCTATAACTTCCAACTCAACTAACCGTGACATTATCCGTTACACTATAGCTTACTCATCTGAATTTTGTGTTATACATTAGTTGCCATAAAATATCTTGAAGCCTTACATCACTGATGCTTTTTTAATTGGCATTTAATGATAAGTGTGATGTATCTGTGATATACTTTCAGTGCACCTTTGCTATGAAGTGGCATACTGCCCACATATGTCACACACAACAAAGGAAATGAATAACTGAAATGGACACAGTGACACAGTTCACACAGGAGTCATTCACAAGCACTTGCAAAAGTCAGAAGTTGAAAGCCCACAATTGACGTCACAACTCCAAAAAGTAGTGTGAAGTCTATTCTCAGCCCCATTTTACTGCCATTGGCTACAACAGGAAGACACCTTCCCCCCCCCCCCCCCCACCCCCCTCCCCCCTTTCAAAATGTTAGATGCTGATGGCTTTCAGAGTACTTCACAGTTTCCCATTTAATCCACCATGTTCATCCATTTTTGCTTTTTTCTGGTGAATGCAAAGGAAAGATGTCTCAAATATGTGTGTTTTGACATAAAATTTGTGGTCATGGCATGTCAGAAAGTAGGTTGAATACCTTGTATCCAGAGATATCAATTTCAATTTTTTCATGAATTTTTGCTTGCTGTTACACATCTATGATTTTTTAAGAAGTGATGAAATTCATTGCGACAAATTACTGCATAAACATGGTATTGTACATTTAATTTCCTTCACTTACACAGATTTTATGCAATGTATTGTTGAGGACTGATATTTGTAACTATATATGGTAATTAAATATGTTTTTGCTGATATTTATGGGGTTTGAACGTTTTCCTTGATTCTGCATTTTACTAGATTTTGCGTTTTTTAAGCCTGGATCTCATGCAAAGACAGCTTTCTTCACCACATATCTGAACAAAATAACAAGAAAAATATATCAAGGCTCATACTGTAGACTAATGACACCATGAGCTCACTTCTCAAAAGTCTTAATATTTTCTAATGACTAACCCATTGACTGGGGCTGACTGCTACAGCAGCCCGAGCGCACCGTATCCTAGTTGCAGCTGACTGCCAATCAGTTCAGCACTGCCATGCCCCAAGTGCTGCCAACTGCTGTAGAAGTGCTGAGATGATTGTTCACCTATTGTTTAGCTTCACTTGAATAAGACATCTGTTTGTCTACAGTGCTACTGGTGTGGACTCTCGCCACACCTTATCGTTTGCTCTAAGCACAACAGATGGCGTTTCAATATGCAGAACGTGACTACATTTGATGTCAATGTCAGCACTTTTGGCAGACCCTCACAGCACTTGTAGAAGTAATTTGCATTAGACACAAGAGATGACACTACTGTGATTTCTGTTGAACTGGCTAGAGTGAAAAAGTTAAAACTTAGTGAATATTGGTCGACAGATCCTTTGCTGGAAATATAAATTTTTCCAAAGTAATCTCCAGAGACTGATATTTTTTGCTGCTGAATTTAGAGCATTTCCACAACACTTTGTCCATAAATGGTGATTACGCATCAAAAATTTGGCGTACTGAAAAACATTTTCAGAAAATGTTCAAGGAAACTTTCTATCACTCTGAGAAACTCTGTATAGATGAATCTCTGATGCTGTTCAAAGCCCATCTCAAAGCAATATTTTCCAGCAAAGAGAAACAGGATTGGAATTAACATTTTATTTTATTTTTTTTTTAATTTGCGACTGTGAGAGAAATTGTATACTGGATTTTATCATTTATGTTGGCACACAGACATTGATAATCATGGTAAAGGAGGGTCTGAAAACACAGTAGCCACATTACTCTAACCTTACTTGGAGAAAGGACATACAATGTTTGTCAACAACTGGTATACCAGCCCAGATCTATTTTGTTGGCAGTATGATAGAGCGACAGACACATGTGGTACAGTTAAGCGAACAGGGGAGGAAATGCCAGTAATGGAGGATAAACTGAAGAAAGGAGAAATAATTTTCCAGTCTTCAGAGCTAATTGCTCTTAGGTGGCAGAGTAAGAAGGAAGTTTGGATGCTATCAACATACCACAAAGTTGAAATGCATCTGACTTCAAAAAGAGATCGGAAGATTGGTGACCTGCAAATGAAACCGAGTGTGGTAATATGCTACAATAACTCAGTGACACAAGTTAACTGGAATGACATGCTAATAAGAACAGTGGAAAGTACATGGAAGTCATCTAAGTAGTACAGGAAATTGTTTTCCCATATTTTGGGCATGGCAGTTTTCAATGCCTTTTGCTGAAACTGTAAATATGGGACGAAAATGAAGTACAAAAAGTTTCATCTCAATGTAATTAGACAAAGTTTTGCAACTTTTTACATTGATCACAAGAGAGCAGGTTGTCATAAATGTCAAGAGTACACTACAAGACTAAACATGTCAGCACATTTACCAGAACAGTGGGAAAAGTACATGTATAGTCTGTCCTCGAAATAGTGTTAGGAAACAAACTAAGTTGTGCTGTAAGGAATGAGCTTATTCATGCTTCAGAACTCATCACACACAATTTCAGCAATAAAAAACAGTTAAACCTTATTTTGTGAGAATGTAGAAGTATATCACTATTGTAAACGTCTTTATTTGTACGTACATTATAATAAAAATGCACCTCACACGAAAATGAAGTGTAAATTTTGTAAATAAATACCCCAATTCTTCCAGAGTCAGTCCAAAGACCAGAACAAAATAGAAAGGTGAAAAACAGTGAGCATGATGGAAGCACTGCATGTGGCGAGCACGCCAGATGGATTCAGCACCCAGCGTATCGCAAGCAGCATGACAATGCAGCACACAAGGTGCAGCTGCCAGTGTTATGCATAGCAGTCAAAGGGTTAATGCATCAGCTACCAAAACATTGAAAACTTCCAGAATTCAAAGATTCATGGGGTAGTCTTCATTGACTATAATGCAATACTGGAAAGTGTAGGGTGGAATACAAATAACAGGAGAAGTAAAGATAACCGCTCATCATATAAATGAGGTATTGAGCAGTGAACAGGCTGAAAACATAGCTAAACTATACAACAATGCATGTTTGAGAGCTGTTGTGTAGAAGTACTGAATTTACTAGTAAATGTTATAGTAAGAATATAAAAAATCCCAGGGATGTCAAGAACAGAACTATTCTTATATAAGTTTCAAATTATGCTACAAGATCTTTGTAGAGAAAAAAAGGAAAAAAATTCTAATAGCTGCTAATTTTAATATTGATGTCACATGTGACATTAGTTATGCATAAGATTTACTGATCTGGTGAAGAAACATGGTTCAAAACTGAATTTCTTTGACTCTACTGGAGAAAATAGCCAATCAGCAAACTCCATTGACTATGTTTCAGCTAATTATGTAGTGGAAAATGTGTGCAATTTAGTCTAGATTTAGGGTTTTTAGATCATTGTGCATTGTTCATTGAGGTACCAGACAGACAGGACTATGCAAATGTTGAAAACCCATATGAGAAGGAATATCACCAAAGAAACTTGCTAATATTTAGTAATATGCTAAAAGAAAAAAAAATGGCCTTTTAATCATCATAATTCAAGTGATGAAAACTTTGAAAAAAATCCTAAGTTATATCCTTGGCGTCTTAAATGAAAAATTTCCACCTAGTATCTGCAGCAACAATGTGAAAATAAATTAATGTGGATTTCCCAGGCCATAAAAATTTCCATGTAAGGTAATTAGCTGCCAGAATTGGCTGTCAAGTGTGTATGTGGTGTGACTACTTATGTGAATGAATGTGTGTTTCTCTTTCTTTTCTGATAAAAGCTGCAGCCAAAAGATACAATCTATCTTTTCCTTACATTGTGATATTCCAACTTGAATGTTCCATTGTTTGATTATGATTTTCGTAGAAAGAAATCAAGGCTGGCAGATAATAATATAAAACCAAATTGCAAAATTATTTACAGAATGTCTGTGGAAAACATTTCATCAAAACTGGAGTGATGGTGCAAAACATACAGACAAGAGAGAAATAAGTAAAACCTATCAGATAACTTTTTATAAAGTTCAAGAAATTTACTAAAATCATAACTGACTATATGAAAAATAAATTTTGATCAAGCATGTCTTATCAGCATGTCCTTTGCAAATGAGATACACTGACAGTTGCCTTGAGAAATTTAGTGAAACTGTATAAATCTAAATCTGGTTGACAGAGTGATTATTTTAACCCCTGACCTGCTATATACAAGTCCTCACTGCAACACCTTACTTGTTTCAAACACATGAATAAGTCGGATTTAGCAGTAGATATAGCATACTGGATCATTTGTAAGCCATGAATGAAACTAGACAGAGTTCAAAAAATATATCCCAGTATCCAATATTCTTACAGAGTACATGCTGGTCAAAACTAGGGAAAAAGTCCTAAGAACATGTTGCCACCAGCTGCGCTGCATACAGAGTGGTGGATTGGGTATGTATTGCTGGCTGTCATGCTGCAGATCATCAGTTCAAACCTGACCAATAGCAATTATCTGTTATTTAGTATTAATAACTTCTGGAAGATTCTCAAAATTTCTTGTTTGTAATGTCTGTATATTCTGGAATATTTGATGTTTGTATAAATAGCAGCACTGTCTATTTAGAAGTTCAGTTCTGCTCTGATTATATGTTGGTGTTCATAATAGCATTTTTTCATTGCTAGCTGTAGTTCTTCATTGCTGATCCTGCTTTCAGATTTGTACTTGATTCTGGTTACATGTGATGATTTCACATAGATGCTGGGGTAGCCTTTGAACATCTACATTATTGTGGCTCCAACTAGGAAATATAAATGTCATTGCCTACCAGTATAGGATTTGGAATACAAGCAGTTCCCTAGATCCATATAATCAGAAGATGGATGAATTCCGAAACAGCAACAAGGCAGCTGACACATCAGTGTTTTCTGGAGACACTGGACAGGACCTGACAAAACAGCTGAAAGCATTCAACTGAGTCACCAAATGCTACAGTTTACTTGAATGGCACAGTCAAACAACAAAGATAAGCTTGACAGACAGAGCATATTCCAGGCTGAACTGAAGATAACATTTACTGACAATCAGCAACAAGTCTGCTTAGCATGATGACAGTTAAAAACAGAGCCTGATGTCATGGGGAAATGACATGGTCCTACATGTAGAATGGTTTGCTCCTACACTGTATTGTGAATTCAGACAGTAAAATCTCACATTTGATGAAAGGAGTCACAGAAGACATGTACCAAGCTCTTTTGGTAAAGATGTAACAACAACCAAGGAATTTATTAAGTAGTGTCAGTGCACCAAGAAAATGCAAAGAAAAAAAGACTTGGATGAAAAAAGTGCACCTGACTGGTAGTGGAACGCCAGTACCACCTTACCTCTCTCATACACCGGGTAGTAAGACACAGCAGTGTCAGACTAAGTAAGCAGCAGATAGCAGCCATGAATGTCGACCCCATATGTCAGGACATAATAGAGGATGTTGAAGAACAGGTGTATAGATCTTTAGCCCCAAACTCCAACACCAGTTGAAAGCTCTGTGAAAAATGGACTTTGCCAACTCAAATCTATGCTGCGGCTGTCAGACAGCAACTCAGCACCTGACCAATGCAAATACAGCCAAATCCTCAGCCAAGTACAATGCCCCGCAGAAGAACAGATATCTGGATGCCATACAACAACATGCCTGTATACTTCCACTGTGGATTCCCTGAACAAATTATTCCCTACTGCAGAGAAATAAGACAATTTATCAGCAGCTTCTACACCTCCAGACACCAACCATCATAACATTTCAATCCATGCCAGTCAACAGCAGGGAATTATAATCAACCTGTGGAACAAGGTGAATACCATAACCCGAATGACATGTTGTAAGCATTCCCCATCACTGTACACAATACCAGTCACTCACCTAGCAACTCAATTCAGAAAAACTAAGTGAGGCAACCATCCAAGGAGGTGATGCAGCCACACATCAAAATCCTCTATGGATGAGTCACCAAGGTGTCAGGAAATCTTGCTAATGTTTTCATTGACAGCCAACACATCTGGGTGTTAGCTGACTCAGAGGTTTCGTTTTATGTGATGTCAAAAGCTTATTATCACCAGCTAAAGAAGACTATATTGTGTGATACAAAAGTGGGTATGCTGAAAGTTGCAGTTGGGTAATATGTCCAGCCAACAGAAACATGTATTGTAAGAATAAATATCAGTACAGAACACAGTGCATTGAAGTTGTTGTTTTATCAGAATGAAATCTTAATGTTACTGTTGGATGGGATTCCTGGTAGGCATTACAAGCTGTCATAGACTGTGGAGTATTAAAGTTCCATACTGAAGAGGTTATTGCAACGAGCACACACAAAAAAATATCGTTCTGGGTGGTTGTTCGCTGTTGAAGACACTGTTATCCCTCTCTCATCAACAAGATGGGATCCAGTCATCAAATGAGATGCTCAGTTAAATGGTGCAGATGACAGAAAGTTACTAGGGCTCACTAAGGAAATCTACATGCCAGCAACAACCATAAGCATTGTGCATGGTCAGGGGTGACTTTGGATTACTAACTGTGACGAGCAGCTACAGATAATCCCTAAAAGTACACATGAAGGAGCAGCAAGACCAGTCCAGGAAGGGCATCTTAAGGCCACTGATGAAAAATCATGCTCCATGACCACTACAGACAACACAGGAAGGAAGCTACTGTTGAACTGACAATAGCATCTGGCCTGACTGAGGAACAATGTCGATGTTCAGATTCAGATTCAGATTCAGATTCTTTATTAGTCATTCAGCATAGTTACATGCAATAGACTTCGTCAGTTCACTTAACCTATTAATTTTACAAAATAAATTTTTACATATTTAAGTTGATATTGGGCATTTCTAAAAATTCTTCTAATGAATAGAATGGATTAGTTAACAAGAAGTTATGAACATTATCTTTAAATAATTTGTCAGGCTTGATTGACCCATTTTTAGACAATTTGTTATATATTTTAATTGCCATATACTTATGACTATTGTTAGTTTTAGCTAATCTATTTTGTGGCAACAGCAGAGAAGTACACGTTCTTGTATAGTAGCCATGCCTTTCATTTGTTACACTTAAATTAGGTAGTTCAGCAAGTATGTAGTTAACACTGTCAAGAATATATAAATTAATTACTGTTAAAATTCTATATTTAATGAACAATGGTTTACAATGTGTTCTATTATCTACCTTAGCCATTACTCTGATTGCTTTCTTCTGGATCACCATAATTTCATTTATTTTTCTGCTGTTTCCCCAGAGTATTAACCCATACCTTAAAACAGATTGAAAAAAGGCGAAGTACGCTGTCCTTACGTACTCAAATGTCACACAACACATCAGTCTCTTCAACAAATATATAACTCTTGACAACCTAACCACTATGTGATCAACATGAGAGTTCCATGTTAGACTGTTGTCAAGTACAATACCTAAAAACTTTGCCTTTTGTTTTTCTATTTTTGTAGTCTTTGATAGACTGAACCACATATTCTGGGTCTTTTCCTCATTTAATAGCAGACCATTGGCATTAAACCATGATGTTGCATTTTCTTTTGCCAATTTCATATCACTTACAAGGTTATCAAGTACATGGTTTACAGATAGAAAAGTTGTGTCATCTGCATACATATATGTCTTTACATCTATATTTCCTGGTAAGTCATTTATGTGTACAAGGAAAAGAAGTGGTCCCAATTTAGATCCCTGTGGCACTCCATGTTGAACCTCGAGTATGTTTGACAGATGACTTCCTGAACTCACCACCTGGTTCCTTTTATTGAGGTATGATTTGATGAGTTTTAAACTTTTATCACATATTCCATAGTACTCAAGTTTAGAGAGCAGAAGTGAGTGGTCAACACAGTCAAAAGCTTTGCTCAGATCACATAAGGTTACCTGTGCATGCGCATGGTCCTCAAATGCTGCTAGAATGTCTCTGACTAAGAGCTCTATGGCATGTATAGCTGACCTTCCTTTTCTGTAACCAAACTGTGATGCACTTAACATACCATTTAGTTCTAGGTACTCATACATCTGCTTATATATTATGCCTTCAAACACTTTTCCTAGTACTGGAATTAGTGAAATTGGTCTGTAGTTTGCAGGATCTGATTTGACACCCTTCTTAAAGACTGGAGTTACCTTGGATAGTTTGAGAGGATCAGGAAAAAACCCTTCTATGAGACACAGGTTTATAGAATATGTTAATGGTGCTGCAATGTAATGTATGATTTCTTTCAATAGATTGTTTGACATATTAAAAATATCTGTACTGTATGAATTTTTCATTTCTTTGACTATTTTAAGAACTTCATGTTGGGATACCTCTTTGAAGTGTTTCAATGATGATCTGGCCCTATTATGATTTAGGTTTGCTCTCTTCAGATAATCTATACATGTTACATTGGGTTTACTGATCAGCTTTTTGATATCATCAGCACAGCTTACAAAATATTTATTGAATGTATCTGCTGGTATTGGGACTGTCTTGTCGAAGTTTCTGACTTCACCTTTAACAGTATTAATTAATGACCAGGCTGTTTTGCATTGGTTTTTACTATTTTTTATGAAATTTGTGTTGTATCTTAGTTTCGCCAATTGCAACTCTTTCTTATACTGTTTCTTAGTGATTTTTTCGAGATCCTTTATTTCATTAGAATTGTTTACTTTGGCAAGGCGCTTCAACAGCAGTAGCTTATTTTTTAGATTCTCCAGTTCTTTGGTGTACCAAAATTTACCCTTTCTTGTTTTATGGTATTTCTTTTGAACAAGATGGGCTTTTAAAATATCTGTTAAGTAATTGTGGAATGTTTCATAAACTGTTTGGGCACTGGAATCACAGTTTTGAAATAATTTGTCCCAGTTTGTTATGCTCAGCTGGTGTGTTAGTTTTATGAGATTGTGTTTTGTTAATATTAAGGTATTAGATTTTGTTAACTTTTGTGCAGCCTTGCTCTCATCCCCTTTTATAAAATGTCTTAACTCTACCGTTAACATAGAGTGATCTGAGAAAACAAATTCCTTTACCTTGGTGGAGTACATATCACGAGCACAGTTGACAAAAGCATTATCCAAGCACGCTTGTAGTCTTGTTGGTTCTGAATTTACATGATGGAAGTTGTGCTGCCTTAGCATATTCAGTAACTTATTTACACTGGGTTTGTTACATGTTACATCAAAGCTTGAATTAAAGTCTCCCCCAATTACAGTTACATACTGTTTCCATTTTGTTATGTAGCAGAGTACACTGTCTAAATTATCTAAAAAAGTTTTATCATTTGAGTCAGGGGAATCGTAGATACATACTATGATAAGTTTCATCATATCACATATGATCCCGGTAATTTCAAAGTGTTTCTCTACACATGCCCAACTAAGATCTAGTTCTCTACACTCTATTTCATTTGAAACATAGATAACAGTACCACCATTACGGTACTGAGATCTGCAAAAACTGTTTCCATATTTATAACCTTCTGGTACATAGTATTGTATTTGTTCTGGTTTAAGCCAATGTTCTGATAGACATAAGAAAGAATACTTATTCTGTGGCAATGACTCCTCCAGAATTTCAACTTTATTTTCAAGACCCTGAATGTTTAAAAATAGGATGTTGTTGTGACTTATCTGTGAGTTAGCAGGCTGGTTTTTCACATTTTTATTTTCTTCTTGGCTTGAAACCATAAAAAATTATCACTGAATGACACAGATGTATTTTTCCTTTGGCTCCTCCTTAAGCATTGCTGTGTTGCTGCTCCAGTCGTTGTTGGTTCTGCTGCTGCTGCTTCTGCTGATAATGATGGTGCTGCTGCTGTTTCACTTATTTCTGGTGTTTGTTGTTCTACAACTGCTGTGCCTTTCTGTGAATTATTAACATTTGGAGTGTTCACTTGCATTGATAAAATTTCACATTTGTCTTGGAGGGGTGCAGCTTCACTGACATCAGATTTCACATTGGATTCTACAGGATACACACACTTCCTGTCCATGAGAGGTATGACTTTCCTATCATCACACCGCACATTTGAGATTTTATTTACAAGTTCTAAAATTTTTGTTACTATTACGTTTTTTCCAAGTACATTTAGATGGGAACCATGTGCTATGTGAAACCTTTTCCCTAAATTGCTGATGTTCACAAATGTTACATTTTCAAACCGCTTGCAAATATTTTGCATCTCTTTATTTGCAGTTTCAATTTCTTTATTTACACAGGACCATTCCATCAAGTCGTAACGGTGTGGCACTGAAAAAACAATAACATTTGTTCCTCTCAGCTCATACAGTTTTCTTTTTAGCGAGATTAAGAGATCGTTTTTTTCGTTCCTAGCTATATCATTTGATCCCGCCAGGAAGATGGAAAAGTCCTTTTTGCTCAATGAGGAAATTTTTTCTTGACTCATTGACGTAGCAGCACTGAATTTTGCTCCTGGTTTTATTGTACAGTTAAAACTAAAATTCTGACTACTTGTACGCCGAAATTCAGCGGCTGTATTTCGTCCTTGGCTGTCGGCATACAGTTCAATTTTACCGGTACTTGCTGTTCCGAGATTGCCTGTTTCCTGCCTACCTTTGCAGTAAGCGAAGTCTTGTTTGGCACTATTTATTGTGTCTTGTTTGCTAACACATGTCGATATTGTCTCAGTAGAGCAGCTTAGCGGTGGAAGATTTTTCGTGAGCACTTTCGCATATGATCTTTTACTTAAGTGCTGCTGAAATATTCCATGTTTTACCTTATTCACAAAGTCGTTTGGTTTTCCACATGGTACACTCGCACTGTTAACTTCACTTTCACAATCCGTAGTCGAAAGTGCTTGAAAGTAATTTTCGTTCACTATATTTATGTTTCTTTCGCCGTTTTCTGTATCTTGTATTATCTGTTTGCGTCTTTTGTACTTCACTTCCGTCCAATTCTCCGACATATTCTTACTTTCATGGCGCGAGTTTTTCATGTTCCGTTCACTTTTTTCTTCTTTAAGTTTCTTGATATCCATCTTCAAGGAACTGATAATAAATTGTAAACTAGACACCCGTTCGCTGAGCTTTGTAATTTCATCCTTACAACTGTCACAATTTTTCTTTTTCACGGCAAAATTCACACTTTTTCTCGGACAAGCACAACGAATTTTTACACTAGCCGCCATCTGTTCTGCATCAGTTTTTGGATTTTTTCAAATCTAGAGAGGAGAAATGACAGATCAAGCAGTCCATAGTGAAACACCACATAAAACCTAGCAATCATCTGCAAGTTAGTCAGTGCTCATGTAGGGAATGTCAGCAAATGATGTATCACCTATGGCAAAATGGAGAAGATGCTGCAAGATGACGCCACTGAACATTCAGAAAGTCAGATGGTTCAAATGGCTCTGAGCACTATGCAACTTAACTTCTGAGGTCATCAGTCACTAGAACTTAGAACTAATTAAACCTAACTAACCTAAGGACATCACACACATCCATGCCTGAGGCAGGATTCGAACCTGCGACCGTAGCGGTCACGCGGTTCCAGACTGAAGCGCCTAGAACCACACGGCCACACCGGCCGGCTTCAGAAAGTCCTTGGTCCTCTCATGTAGTCCTCAAGAAGATCAAGAAGAAGAATAATGGCACATGGTGTTTCTGTTTCATCTACCCATGATGGAACAAATCATGAAAAAGATATTAACCCACTGCAACACACTGACGATAATCTATATTTCTTGAAAAAGGGCAAAGTATTTCTCAACTGTGGAAATCCAGAAAGGCTACAGACAAATAGAGGTTGATGAAGCTGACCAGGAAATGACTGCTTTCATAAATCCCAATGGCATTATGAGTTCAGAGGTATGCTTTTTGGACTACATAATGCTGCAGCCACCTTCAAGTGTGTAGTGGACAACCTGCATCGACACCTTAAATGGATGAATTGTCTTCATTATCTGGCTGACACTGTCATTTGACAGATTGTAGGCCTCTGCTTGGATCCAAAAACGACTGTTAACCAAGAACTAAAAATCACAAGGCACCTAGTGAATCATGTGGAATGTCTGTCCGAAACCAGAGAAAAATAAGAGCAGTCACAGATTTTGTGACTCCTTGATACAGTCATGATGTAAGAAGTTTTCTCACAATGTGCTCATACTACCAACAATTCATTCCACCTGCAACAGCACCATTCCACCAAACTGGAAACTATGTCTTGCAGAGGTGCTTAAAGTCAACAAACAGGAATCAACTGATAATAGTTGCACTCACTACCTAGCACTCTGTCACAAAAGCTGTGCTGACTACCAAAGTTCCATAATATGTGAGGGTCTGTGTATAAGACATTATTCTGAAGTACAGTGCATCCTGTAAGATGACATCTGGTTGTGAAAAGATTTCCAGCTGAAATCAGATGTAATTTCACATTGCAATACCTGATATCAGTCACAGGATGACAAATGTCTCCCACCTACAGACAAATGGTCTCACAGAACCATTTAGAAAGACAAAGGCAGATACGCTTTCCTTGTACATAAATGTATAACAGAGAGATTCAGATATAATACTGCTCATCATGACATTTGTACACAGAACAGCAAAGCAAGACACTACATGTTTTATACCAGGGGCGGGCAAACGTTGCACGTGGCTCATGAGCGCACAGCGCTGCACGTGTGCTGCTCGCGTGCAGGCGTCGACCGGGGCTGTGGCGACAGCCGGCAGGTTGCGGCAGTGTAGTGCCAGGCTAAGCTGCGGACGTTGATGCGAAGCGAGGAATATGTAGTGAATGCTGTATTTCAAGAAACAGAGAAGTGGAGATTTGCTATCTTTTAAAAAGTAATGGGAGAATCATTTTTTTTTTTTTTTTTTTTTGTGCAAAAACGTGAAAATTCGAAATGTTTAATATGTGGCAGCATTCTCGCTGGTCAACGGAAGTTTAGTATTGAAGGCCATTATAATAAATTTCACAAGGACGAGTACAGTTTATTGTCAGATTCTGAGCGGATGGGGAATTGACTGAGCTTAAGAAGAGCGATCTGACGATACCAGATGAATCTCTCGTAGTTGGCTGGCCGGAGTGGCCGAGCGGTTCTAGGCACTACAGTCTGGAACCGCGCGACCGCTACGGTCGCAGGTTCGAATCCTGCCTTGGGCATGGATGTGTGTGATGTCCTTAGGTTAGTTAGGTTTAAGTAGTTCTAAGTTCTAGGGGACTGATGACCACAGCAGTTAAGTCCCATAGAGCTCAGAGCCATTTGAATTTGTCGTAGTTGCTGTTGTCACGAGAGATCTGCGACTTTCTCTCGTCATGTCTCTCATCTAACTGATTGAAAATTTTATGGAGCACTGTTTTCAAGTTTTCAGGACAACAACAATAATAGCCCAGCGGTATGTGCAAGTTATAAGACTGCGCTTAATATAGCAAGAGCTGGAAAACCATTTGCTGAATTAATAAGTCTCGGTTAAGAGCAAACATCAGTGATGAAAATTTACGTAACTGTTTGTGTTTGTCTGTATGTAGAAATTTTGTTCCAGATATTAAACGTATTGTAAACTCCACCTGTGATAATTAAATAAAACGTATCGTAGGTAATAGGTACTCTTTCAAACCATGATTTCCTTCAAGCACTCCTACTAACCTTATTCATTCACTCAATAAAGCAAGCTAGGAAACAAAACGCATTACAGAGGAAGGAGCGGACAGAAGGTATGGTGGGGATGGGAGATAAGCGGGTGGCCAGCTTGCCCCTGTGTGCACGCGGAACACCTGTTAACTGCACGCGTGCAAGTGCACCGCACATGTGCAGGATTTCTGCCCGCCCCTGTTTTATACCATTTTTTCTGCTTCACATTAGTGAGGCTGGATTGACAATGGGTACACCGCTGCTCTTACAACTGGATAGTAGTCAGGATGACTACGTGAAAGACCTCATGAGCAGGACCAAAGAAGCAAGAGAGCTGGCTTGCATTACAGTTCCTGTACATCTAGAAGAGAGACTGAATGCACTATAATGGAAACACTGACCACTGACGCACAGCCTAGAAGCCTGGTATAGAATGTTACATTTGTGGAGAAAGTTGTTTTATCATAAAAGGGTCACATCATATCATTCACTGCTTGTTGCACAGCACAAATTCAAGGAGTACAACTGTTCATCATTATGACAAAAGTACAGAGACCTTCTCCATGTCCTCAGTATGAGGCCCTATTACAGACTGAGAATGAGGCAGAAACTGAAAGTCTGCTCAGTGAACTGGAAGCTTCAACAGGAGGGGGCTACCTTCAATGCTCATCATAGTGAAGAAGAAGTTACAACATGACCCGAACATGAGGTCCTCCATTGCTGCTGTACAGAGGACCACTAACAAGACTGAGCTCTAGGATTCTGTAGTTGGCTCTCATGTGAACTTCTGAAACAGTGAGTTGTTGTTTCTTCAGGAGAGGGAACAATGCCATAAGCTGTGCTGCAAGCAGTGTGGCACAGTGAAAAGCACTGTTGCCTGGGATGCTGTGGGATGCCAGTTCAAATCTTACCACCAGCAATTATTTGTTATTTAATATTCATCATTTCTGAAAGGTTCTTGAAATTTCTTATTTTTGTAATGTTTCTATTTTCTGGAATATTCAGTGTTTCTATAAATGGAAGCACTCTCCATCCAGGAGTTCAGTTCTGTTGTGAGCATACATTTGTGTCTGTAACAAATGTGCTTTCTGTGCTATATGCTGTACTTCATCGACAACCTTGCTTTCAGATTTGGGCTTGATACTGGTTACAATGTGACAGTACTTGTAGGGACAAAGGCCACTTTACTTGTGTCAATAATACTGATTACTCAGCTGTGTAGTCAGTCTTCCCCTAGACAATTACTGTCCATTTCTTATTGGTTGAATTTTGTCCTGGACTTAGTATTCTGACAGTGATGCTGTTGTCAGGCATAGTACTTATATCTGTTGCCTACATCAACCTTTCTACACATACCATTTTGAGGTTTTGTTGGCAGCACAATAAAATTACTGATCCTATAGCATGTGAACAATGTAAACAACAAAAATTAGTCCTATTATTTTATGCTGAAAATACCAGAGGTATTCTGCTATAGTTTAGACAATAATATTAATCAACATGCATCTGTCATGTACATTAAATGATGTTCTAAATCCCAAATTCAATCTGAAAACATGAAAGCAGGTTGTTCCAGCTACTTAAAGACATTTATTCACAACAAGAACATGAGGTCATGGTACACCATCCTGACTTCACACTAGATATGGAGAACTGAGTGTTTTAAGGAGTAGAAGAAGATCCTGAAACAAGCATGGAAAGAATGGGAGCTACTGAAGCTACCAACAACACCCTCCCAAGGCCAATTTTATACAATCAGTTACTTTATGATCACTTACAGAGTGTGTGATCTCTCAGCTACGTGACCACAATGCCATATTACACTTGAGTCACTGGATTCGAAAATGTTGCACTGAAGATACACTTTTCAAAGTTTGCATTTGATTTAAATGTGATTTGGGGTTCATACATTATGGGATAATAAATTAACAATATAACCATGTATGGGTAGATGCAAATGCCTGAGCAATTATGGAAATATGGCATCAGTTCTGTATGCACAAGAATTGTAGGCCACTGTATACTTTACTGGACAAATTAACAAGAAGAGTTTACTACACATTTCTGTACTCTACAAGCCACTGTAAGGTGCATGGTTCAGGATACCCCGTAACATTACTTGTCATTTCCACTTCTGTTCCACTCACAAATAGAGCAAGGGGAAAATGACTGTCTGTATGCATCCATATGAGCCCAAATTTCTCATATCTTATCTTTGTGGTCCTTATACACAATGTATGCTGACAGAAGCAGAACTGTTTGGCAGTCAGCTTCAAATCCCGGTTCTCTAAACCTTCTTAATAGTGTTTCCCGAAAAGAATGTCACCTTCCCTCCAGAGATTCCCATTTGAGTTCTCAAAGCATCTCCATAACACTTACATTTTGTTCAAACCTACTGGTTACAAATCTAGCAGCCGTCTTGTGACATGCTTCAATGTCTTCGCTCAATCTGACCTGGTACGGATCCCCAACACTCAAGCAGAACTCAAGAATAGGTCGTACCAGCATCCTATATGTGATCTCCTTTACAGGTGAACCACTCTTTCCTAAAATTCTTGCAATAAACCAAAGTTGACCATTTGTCTTCCCTACCACAGTTTTCACATGCTTATTCCACTTCATATCAATTTACAACATTATGCCCAGATATTTAAATGACTTGACTGTGTCAAGCTGGAGACTAGTAATACTGTATCTGAACATTACAGGGTTGTTCTTCCTACTCACCTATATTGACTCACATATTTCCAGATTTAGGACTAGCTGCCATTCATCCCACCAACTGGAAATTTTGTCTAAGTCATCTTGTATCTTCCTAAGTCACTAAAATTTGACACTTTACCATATGCCATGGCATCATCAGCAAACAACTGCAGACTGCTGCCCACCCTGTCTGTATATAGAGAACAATAATGGTCCTATCACACTTCCCTGGAGCAGTCCTGATGATACCCTTATCTCTGATGAACACTCACTATCAGAGACAACATACTGGGTTCTTTTATTTAAGAAGTCTTCGAGCCACTCACATATCTGTGAATTTATTTCATGTGCTCATACCTTTGTTAACAGCCTGCAATGAGGCACCATGTCAAATGCCTTCTGGAAATCTAGAAATACGGAATCTGCATTGGCCTTTATCCATAGTTCTCAGTACATCAAGTGAGAAAAGGACTAGCTGAGTTTCACAAGAGTGATGCTTCCTAAAACCATGCTGATTTGTGCACATAAGTTGCTCAGCCTCAAGAAAGTTTATTATATTCAAACTGAAGATGTGTTCAAGGATTCCACAGTAAATAGAAGTTATGGATATTGGTCTGTAGTTTTGTGGGTCCATTCTTTTACCTTTTTTGTATACTGGAGTCACCTGCACTTTTTCCTGTCACTTGGGCCTTTGTGCTGGATGAGAGATTCATGATAAATGCAAGCTAAGTAAGGGACCAATGCCATAGAGTACTCTTTGTAAAACTGAACTCGGATTCCATCTAGACCTGGTGATTTATTTGCTTTCAAATCTTTAAGTTGCTCCTATATGCCAGGTGAGCTTCTTTTATGCCTAGAATATGTGGAAAAATCTGATGGGAGTCTGTCCGATGGTCAAATGACGGTATGCTTGTACACTTCTTCTGCATAAAGGATTTCTTGGCAGGTTTCATGACAGATTAGTCATGCTCCTCAAGAACATTATTGTTGGAAACAGAGAATGGACATGGCTTAAGTCCAACAGAGCACCACCTCATTTTCTATGCCTCGTATGACAGGTCCTAGGACAAACATTGAAACAATGGTGGATTGGTCAAGGAGGTCCAGCAGTGTGGCATACTTGTTCAACTGACCTTGATCACTTACATTTCAATATACAGAGAAATTAAAAGTGTTGGTGTATTCTATAAACGCTGCATGCTACAGTAGCGCCTAAGATCATAGGACCAATATACCTCTTAGATTCTTGTGTTACTGGCATTGTTTTTGTTTTCTTAACCAACTCACTCTTTCTCTGAATTAAATTTACAATTCTAAATGTTGACTAAAATGCAGAAAAGCAAAACTTTGCATTTCACAATTTTTCTCAGGCGAGTTGGTGTATCTATGACTTTTCAGAAAGTCAAAATCCCAATGATTACTGGAGCACACTCTTTAGGTTAGGGTCATGTTAGAGACAAAGTGTGTTGGAAAAAAGTTTGCAGAAAAATAAAATTAATTTGTTTCATCAGAACATTAGAGGGTTGAAAAACATGATGGACGAGTTTCTTTTATACCTAGAAGATGTGGAAAATTCTAATGTGATACATGTCATACATGTCCTCTGCCTCTCAGAACACCATGTAACCATGGGTATGGAGGAGTTAAATGTCAGGGATTACAGACTTGGCTCATTTTCATGTACAGTTAACAAGGAAAAAGGAGGAGTCGCAACATATGTAAAAGTAGGACACTAAGTCAAAAATATTGAGACAAATAGTTTATGAATTGATCATAATGTAGAAGCATACATTTGTGAATTATTAGTGCAGAATACTTCTCTGATAATTGTAACAGTCTATAGATCCCCTGTAGGAAACTTCCATTCATTTATGAGAAATCTAGATGCATTAATGAGCTACCTGTCAGACAGGAAGGAACAGTTAGCAGTTTGTAGAGATTTCAATGTAGATTTCTTAAAAGATGTTGTTGTTGTGGTCTTCAGTTCTGAGACTGGTTTGATGCAGCTCTGAAAAAGCAACTAGAAGTATTATTTGGTTGTCTGAATCTAATTTCAGTAATCAATTTTCCAACTCATGTATAGCAAAATAGTAGGACACTGACTGATGGCCCTACTGATAATGGACTGTCTGACCATGATGCACAACTAGTAGAAATAAGTGGCACCCCACAACTCTGAGGCAGGTCCATACAAAGGAGTAAGACTTATTGATGAGAACAGGATACAATGTTTTGGTGATGTGGGTGAGGAAAAAAAAAAACAATTAAATTGAGGATAACTAAGGAATTAACATCTTACATAAGAGGAAGAAAGAAATGTAAAGGCCAGAGTAAATTGAGATCCAACATTACTAGCATACTTCAAAAAATACTGTAATATTCTAAGGAATGTCTTTAAAATGTCCAGACGTATGCGTGTCCTGACAGAAATAAATAGTGCAGATAATAAGATTAAAACTGTATGGGACACTGCCAAATGGGAGACTGGAATAGCCAGACAGTGTACAAGTTTCCATAACAATAACTAAATGACAATGTTGTGACTGATAATCCACAAGTTGCAAGTACTTTTAACAATCACTTTCTAAACATAGCAGCAGATATAGGATTATATGCTTCAGCTGAAGAAGCAACAGGATATACTGATATAAACTTTAAGCAATTAGAGGTATTACCAACATCCTTCACTGAAATTAATACAATTATAAAAATTCCAGAAATCAAAAGCTCTTGTGTAGTTGATAGAATTTCAAATACAATTCTAGAAAGTTGTCCCAACTCATACCCTTAGTGATATATGCCATGCACCACTGGCCCAGGGTATTTTTGCAGACAGATTAAACTATGCATTAATTAAACTACTTCATAATAAAGGCGACATGACAGACTTAAACAATTATCATCCCACTTCTCAAAAGTAGTCAGGCACTTACGTGGAAACAATTTACTCAACATACCACAGTTTTGATTAGAGAAGGTTTGCTCAGTTGAGAATGTTGTTTATACATTCTTTCATCAAATAATACAAGCCTTAAATAACAATATATCACCAGCTGGTATTCTTTGTGATCTTTCCAAGGCAGTTGACTGCATAGGTCATATACTCTCTAAGAAAAACTCAAGTTTTATGGAACTGATGGTTTTACATGCAACTGGTTTGAATCATACTTGACAAACACAATGGAGAAGATTGTGTTAAATAAGTCAGAAAATTTAGTGACAGTGAAAAAAAGATCACATAGGGAGTCCCACGGAGTTCCATTTTGGGTACACTCCTATTCTTATATATGTGAATGACCTCCCATCTAACATTCAACAACAAAAATTGATATTTTTTGCAGACAATACTTGTATTATAATAAATTCCATTAAACAGAAAGCAAAAGAAGAGTTGGTAAATGATATTTTCCAAAAGTGGTTATTAAGTGCTTCTCTGAAAAATGGACTCTCTCTAAATTAAAGAAACACATAAAACAAAACACTACATTCAGTTCTGTAGAGAGTCATACCAACAACAGATGTCATAGGAAGCCAGCCATGGCAAGACAAAATTCATGTGTGAGGGCCAAGGTTTCGCCTGTCACTCAGCTTTGCTTGGTCCTGCTCGGAAGTACCCGGAAGAGTGTGTCATTTGATTTTGCATTACGGTGCAGCATTTTGTGATCAGCATAATTCTCTGAGTTCAGTAAAATTGTTGTGTCAGCACTGTTTACTCTTTGCTATTTGTTTGTTGTATGAAGGATGGTCACGGGTCCAGTGTTGGTTTGCATAAAATAAGCAGTCTAGCAAGCTATCATCACAATCCTTTTAAATGAATGGGAATGATAGAAGAGAGGGATGATAATTCTCAATGGGTACTGCTTATTTGTTACAAAACAGCAGTACAATGCCATGCAGAAAGAATTTTAAGTTTTCAGTGACAATGAAAGAGCATAAAATTGCAATGACCTACAGACGGGGTTCATTGTTCTGTACAACAAGAAGCACTTTGTGCTAAATTTGCAGACATGGTGCACTTGAGAAAACTGGTGGTATGAAGAGTAAAATTTCTGAAGTCACAGCCATTATTCTACTCTCATTGCAATAGTTTTCAATGGAAATGAACAAAGAGTGTGGAGACTTCATATATTACAGGATGAAAATTGATACTTTTTGCAGACAATACTTGTGTTATAATAAATTCCATTGAACAGAAAGCAACAGAAGAGTTGGTAAATGATATTTCCCAAAAGTCAAGGGGTAGCCCAGGAAAGATTTTTCATTTGAACTCTTGTTTTTGTTGAATTTATGGAGGAAAAAGGAGTGCAGGAAAGAAAATTAGAGCATCTGGATTGGATTGAAGATCTCTTATTTTAAGTGAACTTAATGTTCACAATAAGACATTGCAAGCTAACTTCTTTTTGATTTTATGGAAGAAAATGATATTGTAGGAGGGACACTTTCTGACAAATACAGTCCAGTTTCCTAGCTCACTGGCATTAGGAGAAGTGCAAGGTTTGAAGAATTCATTGTGGCCTTGGAAGGTTTACAACAAAAGTTTTATAAAGGTTTTGAGGATACTGTCAGTTTTACACCTATTTTCAAGCTGTTCTTAAGGCCATTTGCTGTTTCAGTTGAAAGTGCCTCTGTGTGTGTGTGCAGATGTAACTGATTGACCTCCAAGGTAATTCCAGTTTTAATTACAAATATTTTTATGTTAAAACTGTCCAGGACATCTACATTGCTATTCCCAGATAGATTTTCCAAGTCTCCATAATGAGTTTACAAAACTGCTACAATATTTTGATTGACTTATTTGTATGAAAGACCTTTTTTGATTAACAAACTAAATAAGTCATGATTATGCGACAACTTGAGTGTGAAACTCTGTGAAATTGTCTGCATCTGTCCATATGCTGATAGTTTGTACCAGATAAAAATTATATTATGTCTTGAGTGCACCAAAACTAATTAATTAATACTGAAAACTTGTTTGTGATCTATGTTGTTGATAAAAGTGAAATATAAGACAAAGTCATATGCAGTACAATTGTATTGCCATTTAAATATGGCAAATTTGCTATTTTCCCCTCTTCCCCCTCCTCATGCTCAGACAGCATGCTGTGGCAGTGGGGAAAATTTGAAGCAAGGCTGAGCACTCTGGCACTCAGGCCCAGCCATGGTCAGCAAGATGAAATCTTGGCCATTGCTGATGTAGCACATGAACAGGAGTCAGTATGTAAGATAGAATGAGCCAAATTTTTGAGCATACATGTTGATGCACACACATGTTGATGCAAGTTGAATTGGAAGAAGCATATTCTGAACTTGTCAAACATTAAGTTCAGCTGCTTTTGCTCTTTGTGTAGCTGCTGATCTCAGAAACAAATGTATCAACCTTCTGATATATTTTGCACATTTCCAATCAATATTGTTGTATGGAATAATTTTCTGAGGCACCTCATCACTGGGAAGGAAAGTATTCATTGTACAAAAGTAAGCAATAAGCATGTAGATACCTCTTCAAAGAGCAAGGTATTTTAACTGCACCATCACAATAAATATAATCACTTATGAAATTCAGCAGAAATAATTCATCACAGTTTGAGAAGAACAGTGACATACATACCCACAACACTAGATGAAAAATGACCTTTATTACGAACTGTTAAAGCTTTTAGTGGCTCAAAGAGAAGTTACATATGCTGCAACAAAATTTTTTTATCATTTACCCAACAACATAAAATTTCTGACAGTTAGTGAAGCAAGTTTTAAATTTGTTTTCAAATCATTACTCATGAACAACTTATACTATTCTACTGACAAATTTCTACATAAAAACTATATATCCTGTAAACTGACCCATTCCACATTATTTCAACAAAAGACTCATTCAGATGATCTATGAAACATGTAACTAACTTACTAAGTAGTAACTAACTAACTCAAGCAAGTATGAATCTAAATTTTTCATTTCAGCCACAGCTTGCCAACTGCAGTAGAATGTAAAATATGTGAACTCAAAAAGTCCACAAACTCATTCTTTTTTTCTTTTTTTGTTTCGAAAAAAGTTTTTGCCATTAAAACAATCACATTCAGATTTTAAGATAATTCATGTTAGGTAAATTACCTGTGTCTCCTCCAGAACTTTGGTTATAGCTTTAACAATATCTGGGGGCTTCTCACCTCTCAGTTTTGCCAATCGTTCTCTTTTAATTCTGGTGAGCATTTCTGAAATGAAATATAAAAATGTATAGCAAATTAGTGAAGAACTAGCTAAATTTTTTAAACAGACTGTCTGAGTAAATACTAGCCATGCAGCTGACTGAAAGTCTCTGTCTACTTCATTAAATGTACTACCTATTGATACTTTTCATTAATTTTTGGAGCAAAACATAGTTAAAGCCAAGGACTACAGAATTTTAATATAGGGTAAATATAGACAGTAGAAACTTCAGAAAATGTTAATGAGGTTCGTGTAGGAATTAGGTATGTGGTGACTATCAACCACAAGAACATTAAATCTGTCATTTGACTTACATTCTCTTTGACCACTGTTCCTTGTGTCACTTATGTTCATGGGTTTTCACATGCTTGTTCATTGTGTTATTGTCTCGAGTGAATAAAAGTATTCTAGGGTTAATGGATTGTTGGTGGTTTCTGACTCTCACATCACTTGACTAAGAGACTGAATTTGCAACGTTGATTACCCCAGACTGGTTTCATCTCTTGGCTTGTTATTTCAGTGACTGTTTACAGTGAAGTGCTGCACATTATGAATAATGAGCCTACCTACCATTCAACTTGTTGCATCTGGTGCTCTCCTACCACAGTCCTCCTTCAGACTGTGAAGCTCAAGTGTTTTGCCCTCTACAAGTTGCTGTTAAAATGGCAACACAACTGAGCTCTCTAACCTATTTGAGCTCACAACTGCACAAACCCAGTGCTATGTCTTCGCTGGTTATGCCAATCATACTCACACTGGCAGTGCTAGAGATCCACAACCTGCTGTTCACATGTGTTTTGGACCGGATCTCACTGCTCAGTGCAGGATGAGTACATTTCATACTTTACCACCAACCTTCAGTGGCCATGAAACAATGAACTGGTTTGCTCAATGTACTATGCAATAGACTGTACATCCTCTGATCATGTTTTATATGCAACTTCTGTTACTGACTATCACAGCCTAGGCTGTTCCAAACGCGATGGTTGAAGGCACTCCAGTGCCTCCCATGTCGCGATACCCCCCCTCCCACCCAAGGGCATCAGCAACACATCACACAGTGTGGTCAACCTGTTCACATCGTGTTCCATATGTGTTCACCATCTTGACCCTCCAACAACCTTGACACTGACACTGTGAACACCTCTCAGTGTTCAATCAAGATTTCGCTGCTCATCACAGACTGCCACACACATCTTCTTCCAGGCCTCCTGACCCAGCTTTCTTCCTAACAACAGGTGCTGACAGGCAGGTTTCCTGAATTACCCTCCTGTCAAAAGGAAACCATTGGACTTGGTTCGCGGTGGCTAACAACCTCATCAACCTACACAGTATTACAAATGATGAATCATATTTTGTCTGCTGTGTTCCCATCTACATCAAAATACAGACTTGATCTGTGATTTAATACTGTACCCTCCCATCCACTACAGGCAAACCTCCACATACTGCTACAATAGTTTACTGTTGAAAATCTACAAGCAGTAAAAACATAACCACAAAGTTCACAGTTCGAGCAGTAAAAACATAACCACAAAGTTCACAGTTCTTGAAGAATAATCAGGTACGTAAGGAGCAGAGACTGCCACCATTTTAACAGGTGGCCTCATTGTTTAACACTTATTACACTGTTCAGTTGAAGCAATTTTGTTGTTCTAATCAGCACTGGTTACTCGTCTGAAACTCGGCTGTGGACTGACTGTATTAGGTCCAAAAATAAATTACATTCATAAAACTAAGCACAAAATCAGATCTGGTGTTATGTTCTTTAAAATTGAGGACCAATCTTTCTTTTTATGCAAATGGAAATTATACTCACGTATGCTGATGTTAATTAGTTAAAAAAAAATAATTTAAGTAGGCAGATGGCAAAACAAGAGGGGAATTAAAAATACCCCAGCTTGCTTCATCACAAGATCCTTTGGAGCCTAAGCTACACCTTGGAAACCAAGCTTACAGCTTTCTTCGGTTGCAGCATCTCCTCACTAACACAGGCACCAGCGAGGAGGATAGGGTTGATACCAGGGGCTATCCCACTCCCCCCCCGTACCAGCTTCACTTCAGCTGGATGGTAGAGGCCACTTGAGAATGTGAGTTCAACTTCAAAATGACAGACAGTCACCTGGCAGCAGCCTCTGTGTGTTACCTGAACCCGCTGAACTCTGATAAAGACTGTTCCCATTGCATGGAAGGCTCCACTCAGTCCAACAGATGGTGCGCAAGCAACACACAGAATACACCACGCCCGATGTGTCCATTGTGTTTGTTCAACCTAAATTTGGTGGTGCATCACAGAACTATTGATCTCCCTGCACATTCCCAGACTCTGTCCACAGACCTGTTTAGGTGCACCAGCCCACCCCACCTCCTCATTGTACCTCACTGAGCAACAGTCAGCATATGTAACATCCATATTATGTGGTTGTGTATATGTAATGGACTGACATCAGGCCTTAAATATGTGATTGATACTGGCATGGAGGCCAATGCCATTCCTATCACGTTGGTCCCTGCTCACATATCACCAGCCGAGCTGATTTTATGTGCAGTGAGTATCTGCAGTATCAACATTCAGGGCACTACAGACATGTGAGTGCATCTTGCACCTGGTATCAGTTTTACATGAGCCTTCCACGTTTCAATGTTGATGGACCCATGATAGGTACTGATTTGCTTAACATTTCAGGTTTTCTTCTAACATCCAGGATGCGCATTACTGGTTCCAGGCTCATTCAGCCCTTCTTCCCTCTTTCCCCTTAAATGACTCCCTCCTCAGCTCTATTTCTGAGTGCTCCTCTCTAAGGGGTAGACTCATCACTGCAATGGTTTAGTTTTCCCTCGAGTGCTCCACTTCTCATCATCTATAAGCTCTCAATGATGCTCTTTGCCAATGGATCGATGCAGTATCTGCACAGCTGGCACAGGCTCATCTGACACTATGTCAGCTGTCTGATACGATCCACCATGCCTAGATGATGCTTTGACAGCTGTCCTCTCTAATCCTGGAGTGCTGCCTTTTACCCAAGTGTCTCAGGTCAGTGGCGTTGTGCCCCCTTCTCTCCCCCCCCCCCCTCCCCCACTTCCCCCAGTGTTTCTATGCAGCAACAGTCACCTCTGTAAACAGACAGTGTCCTTCCTCCCTGTGAACTTGAACAATACCTTGGTAGCTGGCATTACTAATGGTACTAGTGATAAAAAAATGGAAATGAGCCAGGAGGCCGCTATTATGGGAAGTTCAGCCACCAAGTGCAAGTCTTATTTCATTCGACACCACGTTGGGTGACTCGTGCACCGGTAACGAGGATGAAATTATGATGAAGACAACACAACACCCAGTCCACGAGCGGATAAAATCTCCAACCCAGCCGGGAATCGAACCTGGTGAGCTGTGAAGTGTAAGCATCATTCACTAATCAGATAGTAAATGGTCTTTCCCATCTACCTTGTTCAAAAGTAAGACAGGTCATTCCACTTCTGCAGGGACTACTGAGCCCTCAATGCCCACCTACTAATTGACAAGATCCAGTTCCTCATATTAAGGACTTTGCTGAACTGCTCAATGATGCACAAGTGTTTACCATACTTAGTTGCAGCAAGGCCTATGATCAAATGCCTATGTTCAAAGGTGATATTCCTAAGACTATGCTAATCATTGCTTTTGGACTTTTTGAAAACTGTCTCATGTCATAAGGCCTTAAAACCAGCTCAGAAATGGCAGAACTTTATCAGTTCAATACTGTTTAACCTTGCATTTGTGTATGCAATACCTGGATGACATTCTAATTTTTCCTCCACAATCAAGAAATGTGAACAGCACCTAGCTCAAGTCATGAACACACTTTGTAACAACTGTGTCAAAATCAGTCTTGATAAATCTGACCTTTTCAGTGCCAGTGTTACTTTCCTTGGTTATACTGTATTCACCAAAAGTATTCGACCATCAACCAACCATGACGAATTTATTCGTAACCTCAGACTACCCATGGACTACTGCAAGCTGAGCAGATACCTCAGCGTTATTAAATTTTATCATCAACATCTCCCCATGCTGCCTCCACTCAAACCCCCCTTAACTGGTGCTCTGATCAGAGAAAACACCCCAGCTGCAAGTAAATTGACAAGGACAGAAACTGTGCTCCAAGCCTTCAACAATCTTAAGTTTGCCTTCACTTGTGCCATCACATTAGCTCACCCAATATCCAATACCTGCATTTCAACCACAGCTGACGTAAGTAATATTTGCATAGGAACAGTGCTGCAACAGCGTGTTGGTGACACCAGTAAACCTTTTAAATTCTTTTCCAAAAACCTCTCATTTACCCATAGTAAATTGTCAATAGACCGTGAACTCCTTGCAGATAACGAGAGGTGTAAGTTCATTTTCTTACCGATCACTGTCAGCTTGCTGACACCATTCAAAATCCTGGCAAAGATGTGCAACTACCCCAGATGCCTGTGCTCTCTGGACCCAATCTGCTGGTATTTGACATTCGCTACATGTGCAGCTCCGACAGCATGGCTGCTGACTGTCTGTTCAGGTTGAACATTATCACATCCCTATTAATATGGGTGAACTTGAGCATCTACAAACCAATAACTCTGAGTCATTGGATGTGCTTAAAGAGACAACTTGCTCATTCACTCTTGAGCCTCGCCTTCTACTTGGTTCCACAACTCCTATCATGTGTGACTCCTCAGCCCACAGTACCACCACCTCTTTGACAGGCAGTGTTTGCATCACTACATTATCTGGCCCATCCTGTCATCAAAACCACTACCAAACTGGTCACTGATTGATACCTCTGTCTGTGTGCCAAGAGTGACTACTGTGAATAGACACATGCACCCAACCACTGCAGGTGAAGTAAAGTCAGCAGACATGTTCAGCTTCTCCCAGGAACATTTGACATCCCAAAACGATGCCTAAAACCCATACAAATTGACCTTGGCCCACTTCCTCTTTCCAATGGATTCTGCTATATACTCTCCACAGTCAACCAAGTTGCAAGATGTGTCGAAGCCATACCGTTAGCCGATATCACAGCCGACACAGTTTCCCATGCTTTCATCAACTCTTGGATTTCTAGTTTCAGTTGCCTCTGCCAGGACTGAAAATTCAAGCCTAACTGTTGTGTTAAAATTTATTAAAAACAAAAAATGAAAGACGGGTCGACCATAAGCATTGGCAAAGACGTTAATTATGAATGCGCGATAATGTGCAAACAAATGAAAAAAAATCATCATTCATTTTTTGTACATGTTTTTGTTTCTCACTCCCTAGTACATAGAAGGTCTGTTAAAAAGTGCTGTTTGTAATACAGGGTGAGGCAGTGAAACGGCACGATTTTGTAAAACCACCAAAGATTTATTTACAAGTAAAATCATAATAGTTGAACATGGATCTCAAGTACAAGAGTGGAAATTAAAGATTTAACTTAAAAACAATCATTTTTTAAATATGGTGTCAGTGAGGTGTCGTCCTTGGTTTTGCACACATTGTCTAAGCCTGAGATGAAATTGTCCCATGACGTTTCGTAGCATCTGTACTGGAATGTTGTTAATTTCCTGTCGAATTCGCTCCTTCAGGTCTTCTTTTGTTCTTGGTGGATTTTCCTGGAAGACTTTGCACTTGAGGTAGCCCCAAAGAAAAAAGTCTGGTGCCGTCAGATCTGGTGAACGGGCAGGCCAGGGGAAATCGCCATTCCTGCTGATTAGACGTCCTGGAAATGAAAGTCTGAGCAATTCCATTGAGACATTAGCAGTATGGCTTGTTGCACCATCTTGCTGGAAGAGTGTTTCAGCATCTGGATCATGTCGATCAATTCCAGGCAGACCAAAAATGGTCAACATGTCAGCATAACGTCCAGAGTTTACCGTCACTGTGTTGCCATCTTCATCTTCAAAAAAATAGGGCCCCATGATTCCACGAGATGACATTGCGCACCAGACTGTTACTTTTTCAGAATGGAGAGGTTTTTCATGAAGTTCGTGCGGGTTATCTGAGGACCAATATCTGAAGTTTTGCTTATTTACGTACCCACTAAGATGAAAGTGGGCTTCATCACTCATCCATAAGTTATGCACTCTTTCTTCATTTCGTTCAATAACGTTAAGCATTGACTGGCAAAAGCGTATACGGTTATTGTAGTCATTAGGTTGAAGGGCTTGCACTACCTGAATTTTGTATGGATGATAGTGAAGGTCACTCTCCAAAATCCGTCTTACTGATCGATTGCTGAGACCAAGTTCTGCGCTGTGCCGTCTCGCGGATTTTCGCGGACTTCGTCCCAACGCTTCGCGCACACGATTAATGTTCTCGGGTGTCCGGATTGTTTTTGTGCTGCCGCCTCTTTTCTTTGTTGTGCTAGCAGTAGCTTCAAAGGTTTTAACCCAAAGGAGAATGGCTTTCCTTGATGGCACGGGAGCCCGTGGCGGCAGGTTGAATTCACGACGAAAGGCGCGTTGAGCACCAACCACACTATCCGCGTTTTTGTAATATGCCTTTACGGCATATGCACGTTGCGCACTCGACCAACGCTCCATGGCTACTGAAACTTCCACCACTCTAGACGCCCAAGGTCACTTCCCCCACTCTCGCAACCCTCCTCCGCGCCCGACAACCACTATCGAAATAGTGCCGTTTCACTGTCTCACCCTGTATAATGGGCTACGAATGCTTTGTATCATACATGTTTCGAAATAAGAAAAAATTTGATACCAGTATTAAGTATTTTTTATTCAAGTGAAGTGAAACAAAGTAAGGAGGAATTTCTTATTTATGACATGCACTGGTGTACTTGGAGTCTGCTGCCTGCATCTACAATTGAAATGTAAGAGAAGAAGACCAATAGCCTAAAACTTGTACAAACACAGTACATTTCCAATAACACAATTGTATTATTCCCTTTTAAAATGTTTCTCATAAGTATATGTGATACTTTTTTATTTATTTTTACAACACACGACTCAGCCTGTGTGCCAGGACTTCAGGGCACTGGTTGTGAGTAGGGTTTGTTAACTATTGTTATAGTAAGAAATTTCTATGACACTGTTATGTATCATAAAAACTAATTGTCGGTATTTTCTGTTTGCATGAATCACAACAGGGAGCAAGTAAAGCAAAAAGGCAAAAATTGAGAAGAAATTTTGGAAAGTAATAAGAATTGGATGCAGGTTACATAAAATTTTCCATAGTAAGCTATTTTGTTTGGTGCAGCAAAGGTAGAATGGCTACACAAGTTGCTTGCTTCGTTGCACTTGGTAGCACCTCTTTTGATGTAGATAGAAACCTTTTTCTCATTGTTCCTTTATGGGAATTTTTCAGTGTGATACACATTGTCAGTAAAACATAAAGAATTGTGACACAATAGTTTTTGTATCATAAAAGACATAAAACAGGCTTTGACACTGCATAAATTACAAATGTCGAGTGTAATAATTAGCATATGAAATTTTAACATTTCTGTCAAAATTTAATTTTTTGCTTATTCACAGAATATGGCCACAAAATATATGCCCATTGTTGACAGCGATAGTGAAAATGCAATCAGCCAAAATGGTATAGAATTGCACAATCGAATAATTGAAGTTCAGGCGTCATCATGCCTACTGCAGAAAGTTTAAGTGGGCCAGAGATGAGCATCGCAGCTGCGACAAATGATAGCGATGCTCCACAGCAGAATAACCTTGACAAATCAATGTTTACAGTTGATGAGACAATGTCACACATCCCCCAAAGTGTCGTACCACTCATGAATGAAACCTTGGACAGCAATTGAAATATGAATCTTGACAACACATTACAAACCTACTTGGTCACAACATAAACATTAACTTGGAAAGTACAGCTGACAGCAACCACAGTAGTACAACTGAAGCACTGCTATGGCAGTTATTGCCCAACATGAACATAAAATTTGATGATATGAAACACAATATGAACCCCAATTTCAGTGATATAAAACAAGATATGAATACCAAAATTGATAACTTGGCACACAATCTGAACACCATCACCCAATATTCCAGGATTTGCAAGACATAGTCTCACAGGAGTTTGATGACATAGCCAAAAATTTTTGCACTGAAATTGACGAAAAATTGAATAATATGAAAAAAACGAGTAAAGCATGAAGTACTTTCTGAAGTTAACAGTAACATTACAGTGCTAATACAGAAGATAGATTCTTTTAACAACAATAATGATCTAGTAGAGCAACAGTTAAAGAAAATTACAGACACAAACACAAACATTGAAGCCACACAAAACCAATTGTGTTCAACAGTAAAAAGGGTAACCACTGTAGTTAACAAACTACATAAAGACTATGAAAGTATACCCCTATCCATAGAAGAGCTTACTTTGAGGGCATCAACATTAGAAGTTGACTCAGCAAGTCCTAAGAAGGAGAGAGAGAAGATCAATGAAAATCTGAGTGATATCATTAGTCAAGCTGAAGCAGGTACTTTAGATTAGGGTAATACCATTGCACAGAAGTTAGTAACATATTGTAAGTTATACACAGATGTAGTAGAAAAGGCTATTCAGAAGAAAGAAAATGAAACAGTGAAAATGGTAAACCTACAAGCTGTGGAAAATAGGATCTGCAATCTTTTAGAAGAAAATATTACCATATCTCAAAATATGCATGTAAATAATACACAGGCTACAGTGAACAAACCACAACCTGTTGGTATCCATCCACAAATTGTCATGAGTCCCATATCACGTACCATTGACAGTTGTAGAGTGCACAATTTAAACATACCCATAACTCTGATACCTGAACAATTACCAACCAGAATTACAGGTAACTACAAGAACAACATAAATAAGACCAAAAATGCCATGTGCCTATCAACTATTTTTCCACACAAAGGTTTGCTGAGGCACTGACAGTTTCCTACATTCACTACTGAAGGTAAAAAAATGAATACATTGGTATTTATCAGTGCTTTTTGTCATTTATTTCCCCACACCCTAATGGAAGCACAGAAAATCAGATTGGTCATGGGATGCATGCGAGATGATGTTCTTTTATGGGCAACTGAAGTGGCTGAACATTGTGCCACTTATATCCAATTTGAATGAGCTTTCTTCAACAAATACTGGTCTGACTCAGTGCAAGAAAGACTCAGGCATGAGGTTTTTAACCCCGCACCATTCAATGGCAAATATGGTAGTCTACGTGGATACTTTGAAAAATACCTGAACAAGACATGCTACTGGACGAACCCAATATCACAAGTAGACGTGTTAAAAAATTTGAAAAGTCATTTACCATATCAAAAAATGGTTCAAATGGCTCTGAGCACTATGCAACTTAACTTCTGAGGTCATCAGTCGCCTAGAATTTAGAACTAATTAAACCTAACTAACCCAAGGACATCACACACATCCATGCCCGAGACAGGATTTGAACCTGCGACCGTAGCAGTTGCTCGGTTCCAGACTGTAGCGCCTAGAACCGCACAGCCACTCCGGCCGGATACCATAGCACATTAGAGAAAAATTAGTCATAATGCCAGAGCATGACACTGAATATTTTCTGGCAGTGCTTGAGTCTATCAACTTAATCTATGAGGAAATACCTATACCCAACAGAGCAACAGAAAATCAGGCACAACAACAACATAGTTATGTGAATCAGTCAATAAAAAGTGATCAAAACACGCAGCAAAATTACATACCAACAAAATTACATACCCAGAGGTAATGAGTACGGTAATCGGAATGGAAAAAACAAACAATTTAAAATAAATTTTCAAAACAACAGAAGTACTTTAAATGCACGAGTGAATTACAATCCACCATCACATGGCCCTATGCCAAACACAAACAGTCAGCTGCAGCAGTGGCCAACGCGCCGCAACAGTACCATGCCTTATGCTCCACGCAGCCGACCTTTGGGCAGTAAAATAACAGCACAGCAGTTAATGACACAAACTAGCGAAGTACCCACACTGTGCAACTAACTGAAATTACTCCAAGTAATGAATTAAGTCACACTACATCATTGGAAAACACCCACTGGTCATAGTTAAGCCCAAGCTATTGACCTCATCTCAGGGGCTGGGGGCATGCTTGTTCCAGATGCAGGAAGAAGAAGCTATTGGCCTACATTCATAATTAATCCGCTGGGAAATTTGGTAACCCAAACCATAATCTGACACATTTGCTGCTAAATGAAATGGATAGAAAATATCTGTGTGGAGTAGTAGCTGCACTTGCAGTAAACTGTCTTTAGTTATTTTGAATACTGTTTCACAATGCTGCGGCCATTTCCAGAACATATTTTGTTTCACTTTTGGTGCAGGACATAGTTTTATGGCATCCATCCAATGTGGATCACACTTTATCCCTTCTACATCTGCATCCATACTCTGCAAACCACTGTGAAGTGCATGACAGAGGGTACATCCCATTGTAACAGTTAGTAAGGTTTCTTCCCATTCCATTCAAATATGGAGCATTGGAAGAATGACTGTCTGAATGCCTCTGTGCTTGTAGTAATTATTCTAATCTTATCCTCACAAACCCCATGTGAGTGATGCTTAGGATATTGTAGTATATTTCTAGAGCCACCATTTAAAGCTGGTTTGTGAAACATTATAACAGACTTTCTTGGGATGGTTTATGTTTACCTTCAAGAGTCTTCCCATTCAGTTCTTTCAGTATCTCTGTGACACTCTCCCACGGATCAAACAACACTTATCAAGATGGCAGCTGCAGAGATGTACGAATTGTGAGCTCCGTATATAACGGTAAAAAACATGTGCATAAATGCTTTCTGTGTGAGAAATGTAGTGCATTGTATGAAAATATGTGTGTGCCATCTCATATCTTAATAAAAAGCACTATAAGAAAAGAACAAGCAAATCCTTGTGTAAGTAAAAGTGACAGTGACCAACTCTGAAAATGTGGAGCTTTGGAGAAAAACAAAGACGAAAGAATCTGCCAGGAAGTTTCATATCAGTGCAAACTCTGCTGCAGAGTGAAATAATCTCATTCTGGAAACATCCCCCAGGCTGTGGCTAAGCCATGTCTCCACAATATCCTTTCTTTCAGGAGTGCTAGTACTGCAAGGTTCACAGGAGAGCTTCTGTGAAGTTTGGAAGGTAGGAGACAAGGTAATGGTGGAAGAAAAGCTGTGAGGACAGAGCATGAGTTGTGCTTGGGTAGCTCAGATGGTAGAGCACTTGCCCGCGAAAGGCAAAGGTCCCGAGCTCGAGTCTCGGTCCGGCACACAGTTTGAATCTGCCAGGAAGTTTCATATCAGCGCACTCTGCTGCAGGGGGAAAAAATCTCATTCTGGAAACATCCCCCAGGTTGTGGCTAAATCCATGTCTCCACAATATCCTTTCTTCCAGGAGTGCTAGTTCTGCAAGGTTTGCAGGAAAGCTTCTGTGAAGTTTGGAAGGTAGGAGACAAAGTACTGGCAGAAGTAAAGCTGTGAGTACCGGGCGTGAGTCGTGCTTTGGTAGCTCAGATAATAGAGCACATTCCTGCGAAAGACAAAGGTTCTGAGTTTGAGTCTCGGTCTGGCACACAGTTTTAATCTGCCAGGAAGTTTCATATCAGCGCACACTCCGGTGCAGAGTGAAGAAATCTCTTTCTGGAATTCAAAATACTTCATGAAATAGACAAAAAAGAAAAAATTATTAACATCTTGTGTGGTGATATTATAAAATTATGGCAAGACTTGAAATATTTACAGTCATGCAAAAGTGCAAATATGATGCATGTTATGCCAAACAAATTCTGTGCCGAGTCTGTTAGGCCTGAGGAGGATTACCGGGTTGGTTGCACCAATAATCACACCCATTTAGCAATAGTTCATTTATTAACCTTAACACATACAAGGATCACAAAGAATGAACTCAACATGGTGGAACAGCCAAAGATAATGCTTAAGAGTCGAAAGATGAATGCATGTCGATGTTGGTGTAGATTTCATTGGCGCCACATAGCCCCCCCCCCCCCCCCTGCAGTACGGAGTACTCTTGAGAGGCTGGGGGGGGGTGACTATGGTGTCGGCAGGGGAGGTCCGCGGGAGCTGGACTACGGTCGGCTCAACAGCGTCGTCGGGGAGCTGTGTGGGTAGATGTCGTGAAGGAAGGTTCGGCCACCGAACCTGGAAGTCGTTGAAGCGAGCCGGGCGTCGTACTGGGCATGTTGGTCATGTGGCGACAGGTAGGCTGGCAGTTTGCGGGTGGAATGGAGCAACGACGATGATGTCTCCGGTGGGCGTGGTGAACACACGAAGCATGTCCAGGTCGACGTCGGGCGGGAGGGGAACACATTTCACCAGGTGGCAGGGAATGGCGGAGGTTGTGTCATGAGCACTGGATGAAGAGAAACACAACGAACAGTTTATAATTGCGCAGTATTATTGAGATGTCATGGATTATGTCTGGAGAGACAAGCACAAACACCTCGAGCGAGGGCACGTTCAAGATGTGGGGGGTGTGAGAAACCTCAACAGGTTGAGGCAGGCGATGGTAGAGAGGTCGAAGGGACTGGCGAAGGGCCCAGCAGCATGGGCATGATCGTAGGTAAGCTTGACGTGGAAAGCATTTGGTCACTCGACGGAGTGCATGAGACTGGAGTAGAGGGCGAGGTCGGAGGAGAACTCGATGATCAAGTGTGTAAGTGCGAAATGGAGGGAGTGGTCGGAGTGTCGTGAGCCACGACAGTGAATGGTGTGGGCCTGGCCTGAAGGGGGTAGAAGAAGGCTCAACATGAGCAGGCTTAAGTCTGTTGAGAGAGACTGTAACAGCTGAATCTTTCATCTGCATGTCATAGGTGTTGGCTGAGCACTGGAGAACTTGGTATGGGCCGGTATATGGAGGTTGGAGCGGAGCACAGACAGTGTCATCTCGGAGCATGACATACTCGCAATTGTCTAGAGATTTCGGGACGTGAACCTTAGGGCGGGAATGGCTGGCGGGTGGAGGGATATGGAGGTTGATGAAGTGGCGTCTGACGCGGTCCACGAAGGATGGTAAGTCAGACTGAGGGAGAGAAGCGGAAGGGCTCACAAGTTCGCCAGGGAGAACAATGTTCTGGCCGTATACGAACTCGGATATTGTGCCTTTGAGGCCTTCCTTATAGATTGCACGAATGCCGAGTAGCACAAGGGGAAAGGCCTCCATCTATAGAGAGTCATGGCATCGAAGAGAGGCCTTGAAACTGCGGTGCCAGTGCTCGACTAGCCCGTTACTTTGCTGGTTTTATGCTGTGGTATGGATGCGCTGGATGCTGCAAATGTTACAAATCTCGTTGAACAGGGCCGACTCAAATTGTCTGCCCTGGTCAGTCGTGATGATAGCTGGGCATCCGAAACGTGATACCCATGACTCGACAAAAGCTCAAGCAACAGTTTCTGCCGTAATATTGGGGAGGGGGCAGCCTCAACCCAGCGAGTTGTTGAGTTGTTCGGTCGATAGATGAGCAAACGTAACGAAAGCCGTTAGAGGGGGGGAGAGAGCCAACAATGTCAATATGAATCTGCTGGAAACGCCCAGGAGGGATCTAAAAAGTCATCGAGGGGGGGGGGGGGTGAAGTGTGCTTTTGTACTTTGCAGCGTTGGCATGTGACGCAGGAGCATGCTCATTGCTGGCAGTCCTTGTTGACATTTCTCCATACAAAGTGCTCCGCTACGAACACTGGGGTGGGCTAAATTATGCAATGTGTTGAAGACAGCTCGACAAAGCGTGGTTGGGATGAGGGGGCGTAATGTGCCCGTACTGTCATCGCACCAGATCTCACCAGAAATGCCAGGGAAGGTGGTGCGGACAAAGTGTAGTGAAGAATTAGAGTCTGAAATCAGGTTTTGTGTTTCCTCGTCGGCGGGTTGGAGGTTAGGCAGTTCAGAGAGGTCTAACAGTGAATGGACGGCGCCGACTTGTGAAGGGAAATCAGCAACTATATTGTCAGCACCCTTTATGTGTCTGACATCGGTGGTGAACTGAGATATGAAGTCCATGTATCTGAAGCGGCGAGGAGGTGGGTCAGCTGGTTGGTTTGTGATGGCTGCAGCCGGGGGATTGTGGTCTGTTAAAACATAGAAAGGGCGTCCCTCAACATCAGTCTTAAAAATGCTTAATCGCTTCATAGACTGCGAGCAACTCCCTGCCAAACGCATAATATTTCCGTTGTGCACTGGTGAGCTTGTGCGAGAAGAACTGCAGAGGCGAAGTTTGGCCGTCGATTGTCTGGCTAAGGACAGCGCTGATGGCAGTATTGCTCCCATCTGTGGTGATGAAAAGCTGCACATTGGGATGAGGATGCACGATGGTGCAGGCCTCAGCAAGAAGATTTTTGAGGGCAGTGAAAGAGGCAGTCATAGCAGGGGTCTATGGAATGGGCCGAGATCCAGAAGTGTTGGTGCCTGCCAAGGCTTGCGTCAGTGGAGCCCGAATCTCCGCAGCCCGAGGTAGATGTCGGCGATAATAATTAAACGTCCCCAGAAAGCGCCGGAGCTCTTTGAATGACGAAGGTCTGGGTAGGTTTAGTATTGTCTGTACTTTCTCAGGGGGCGGTGAAATGCCGTCGGGAGAGACCCGAAAACCGAGAAACGTGACAGCAGGTTGATGTAGCTGCAATTTGTCCTGATTGGTCTCGATGCCTGCTGCCGTGAGAGTGTTCATAACAGTTTGCACAATTTGAATGTTGTCCTTGACAGAGGAGCTGAACACGAGAATGTCATCAAGATATGCAAAGCAGAATTTTAGGCCGAATACCACTTTGTTGATGAAGCGTTGCCAGGTCTGGGTTGCGTTTTTCAGACCGAAGGGCATGAATCAAAACTGAAATAACCCAGTTGGGGTGGTGATTGCTGTCTTCTCGATGTCTTCAGGTGCCATGGGGATCTGGTGGTAGGCTTGTTTGCAATCAATGATAGAGAACGTGGTTGCACCTGCAAGGGAACTGGTAAAGTCGGCAATGTTGGGTATGGGGTACGTGTCCATAATTGTTTGTGTGTTTAGTCGACAGTAGTCTCCGAACTTGCGCCACGACCCGTCTTTCTTGGGTGTCATATGTATGGGCGTAGACCAGCTACTAGCAGAGAGTTCAATGACGCTGGAGCTTAGTAGTTCAGAAATCAGCTTTTTAAGGTCGGAGAGGCGCTCAGGACAACGTCGACGTGGTTTACTGGAGATCGGGGGACCTGGCGTGAGGCTAAGTTTGTGAACTGTGCCATTGGTGATGACGGAAATGTTGCCGGCGTTGAGGGAGTCGGTTTTTTTACAATCTGTGGCGGGCGGGGCAGGCGAGGAGTGGTCACGGCGTTCGGAGCCACTCGGCAGATCAGACAGGAGCCGAGGTGGCAAAGTGTCCCAGTAGTCAACACGACGAGATGGCCGCCGGCCCGAAGCAGTGGCACCGTGGTCGGGTGGGTCGTTAGTGAGTCCGTTATCTGAGGGCGCGGCCTGTGGCAGCACGGTCGCGGGCGAAACGCTAAGCGTGAGTGCACTGTTTGTGTTGTCAGTGGCGGTCGCACAGTGGCGTGCAGGAGCTGAAGTTGCATAGTTTGAGGTGCTGTCCGCAAGGGGCGGGGTAGGAGCCGTCAGTTTTGGAACACGTGACGCTCGTCGCCCATGCGCACTTGTGTCCGGCCGAGCGTCAAACGCTGCCATGTTAGGAGGGCGTGGCCCTGCGGAACTGTCAGTACACGTTATGGCAGTCTTGATAGCACGGCTGCGAGGGGTAGCGGGGGTAAACACACGGAGGCTCGATTGCTGGGATTGCAAGCAGATTTGGCGCACTTACTGACCTTGCCTTTGTCCTTGCTGTAGTGTCTGTAATTCCTTAGCTGCATCGGAGAGCTAGAGCTGTGTTCCGTGGAGCCAGAGGGAGAGCTCGAAGTTTTCCTTGCATAGGCGAGCAACGTGCTTGAGCGTGACAAAGCACTTGTGCGTGGTTTCTTGTAACGTCATCGACAGAGATGAGCAAGTACGGATGAGATGAACCAATGTGTCACAGGGGGGTTTGCTCGATGGAGCACAGGGGAAGTGAGTCTTGGACAGATGATGAAACATGGTGTTTTGCAGAAGGTCTGGTGAAAGTTTGTTGTGTTGCAAGAAGTCAATGCCTAGTATAGGTTCATCAATTTCGCACACTAAAAAAGTCCACTCGAGTTTGCAGTTTGCGGAGAGTGAGACGACGTGGGAAGTAGAGCCCGAGCATTGTAGTTTAGTTGAATTCACGGCTTGCAGTGAAGTATGATGAGGGTAGATGTTCGACAACGCTAAGGATGTAGGCAGCAGTGAAACATTGGCTTCTGTGTCCACTAGGAAAAGGTATCCCAATGAAATGTTTTTAATGTAAAGTCGTCCGCAATTATCCGGTCGTTCCTGGACAGAATGGAGCACTGGGGGGTGCCTGTCATGTTGTGCACAGGAGGCAGCATCCGAACCTACCTGTGATTGGCGTTTGGGAAGTAGCAGGGTGGTCTGCAGTTCCATGCCGCCTCATCAAACCGTGTGTAGAGATAACAGTATGAGTAGTGTGGTTGCATTTCCTGTGGAAAGTTCATTGCCAGTGGCGGTGGCTGAGGTTCGGTGGCCGCAGCAGGTTCAGTTGCAGGAGGGGGCGTGGCCGTGGGCGGAGCCGGTGACGTCCCAGTTGCTTGTTTACTGCTTCCCGGAGCGAGCGGAACGGTCGGC